>NC_057765.1:23629638-23943741 GCF_010389155.1 Erigeron canadensis
ATCATGACTAATTAATCATGAATTTGCATTGTTTATGCATTCATCGTACTTCGGCCTCTATCATGACTAATTAAGAGATCTCGTTTCTTATCAAAATCGTTGTAGTTTGCTAGCACAAATGAATGTACATTATTACTTGCTAGCTTTGAGAAATTTGGAAAAACTATATTGGTGAGGTGACATAATTAATATGCATAAATTTTTTAATCATGACTTTAGGTCTTCAATAATACTCTTCAGCGTCCTTTTGACAATGTTAATCATGTTCATAATACGTTGATTCTTAAGAATAAAACATTATAATCTACTTTACAAAAAGTATATGCTAATGTATTATAATATTTGATGTTATCTAAATTGACGTTGTCAAATATGTTACTGTTATTGTACCCTACTTTTTATGATAGAATATATTTA
Organism: Erigeron canadensis; assembly: GCF_010389155.1. Taxonomy (NCBI): domain Eukaryota; kingdom Viridiplantae; phylum Streptophyta; class Magnoliopsida; order Asterales; family Asteraceae; genus Erigeron; species Erigeron canadensis. The sequence goes on from NC_057765.1 coordinate 23,630,056, forward strand.
TGTAGTCATAAAAACATAGCAAACAAATTATATTGTGCCCGTCCTTAATTTTATAAAGGGTTTTGAAATAATTCATTATTTTTGGGTATTCGATTACAAAATGACTGTATTATGTTCCAGTAAATTTGATATATATATATATATATATATATGATAACTTTCCGGTGAGAACATGATTAAAATAAGACACGGTAAGAATAAGGGGTAAAATAAGAATTTTATCACGGGATGGATTTTTTTTATTTTTAACTTCCATTTTTCTATTAATTTGAAGGGAAAATACTAAATGCTGTTAGCAGTATATATACTCCTCTCACATTCATCTTCTTCAATTTTTAGAACGTGATGAAATACCCAGCCCCCCCCCCCCCCGGATTTTCACCTTTTGTTGTATCTAATTAAATACAGTAAACAATATGCAAGCTTTCCCCTAATTTGAAATGTAACCACTTGTTAGTTCCTTGATGCTTGTTAGTTTCTTGACGTAAGGAACAAAAATTTCCATCATATAAATTTTTTAAATAACAAAACTTATATCATTAATTATTTCATCCTTTTTAATTTTGTAAAATAAATTTATAGTTGCATAAAATTATAAGTTATAAATAATGGATGCATAAAATTATAAACTATAAATTATGGATGCAAGTTTACATACACAAACAATCAATAGTGGATGCACCAAATTTATGGATGCACATATTTATAAATTAAAAAGTTATAGATGCACAAAATTATAATTATAAATAATGGGTGCATAAGGTTTTAGTACACATAAATAATGACATAAATAATGGTGGATGCACCAAATTATATCAAATTATATATATAGATAAAAAAGTTTAAGACTAGCAATTTTACATATACAATATTTTCTATAATAAAACATGGATGCACCAATTTTTATATCTATACTCCCTTATAAAGCGTATTAAATTTCTTAAAATTCAGCATTTTTTTTCTTTCCAAAATACCCTTACTTAAATATAAAACTCTTACATACCCTCATTTCCCAATTATTTTTAATCATTACACATTCTCATCAACTTTTTATAACCCTCCGCCACTGCTCTCTTTATTCACCGCCGCAACGCGCAGGTACTATGCTCGTACACATAAAAGATGGATGCACCAAATTTTAAATATACAGAAAATACAAAGAATTTATAATTCAAATTCAAACAATTATGTATCTATCATAAAACAAGATTTATTAGAATTCAAAAATATTATTATTATTAAAACACAATCATTCATGCGTATAAATTGCTAATAAATTAAATGCAAAACTATGTTGTAGTATGAAAGCATACGAGTATATGACAGTTATCATTTTTTTCCCCCTTTTTTTACGTGTAAACGTATATACCCTTTTTTATTTTCCAATAATGCCCTTTTTTCAATATTTTAAAAATAAAAATCCATTAAATTTAATAACCGTGGGATCAAATAATAAAATGCCTAAATTTATTCTTATTTTAAATTGATTCTTATTTGAGTGTCTCCCATATATATATATATATATATATATAACACTCCGGTAAAAACAAACTTAAAATAAGAACAGTGAAAATAAGAGGTAAAATTGGATTTTTGTCTAATATTTATAACCAAATAATTATGCGTATTCAAGAAACCGCCCACCAACTTTAATAGGAAATAGGGTATAATGAAATAGATCTATTAACAAAGAAAAATTACATTAAAAGATTGAGTGTTTCTTCCTCGTTAAGCGATAATCAATCTCGAATTATTAGTAAAGGATGAAAAGTGGATGCATCTTTCCTAAAAAAATGGATGCACCTATTTGTTCTCATGGATGCATAATAGAGCCTCTCTCTTCAGTTGTTTAAAAGAAAAATTGGATGAACATCAAATAAAATATAAGTGCATCCCCGTTTAGGAAAAAAAATAATGTGCATCCAATGAGAATATATATAATTATAATAATGTGCATCCAATAATAAAATGATTAATCAAAAAATATCATTTTATTTAAAAATAAAATATACAAGAGTCCAACTTTCTATTTTTTCTTATTTTTCGTATACGTAATCCAGATCCAAGAAAAAAAGTCATCCATCAATTTCAAAAGCATATCAGTTCAAAAGCTTTCTTCTTTCTTTTAGTAAACATATCTTTGATTTCAATTTTCATAGATCTAACATTTATGCATCAGTCAATAAACAACTCATAATTTTAGGATGCATAAAATGATAAATTAAATCTTTAGGATGCATGAATTACAAGTTTAGGATGCAACGTTTAATAAATGGGGCATTCAATCTATTTGTGTATCTAAATTTTTAATTGAAAATCCATGGATGCAAACTAAATAAAAAAAAAGATGGATAAATATATTAGGTGAATAAGCGTGGAATCCTGTTCACAATTAGAGTTCGTACAAAAATCGTAAGTGAGATCCACATTAGAATGAAGATTTGGGTGTTTTATTTTCAAAAATGTTGAATTGTTTGACTAGGAAGTGGAAAAAAGTAGTTGCAGGAAAAAGGATAACGTCAGGAAGGAGAGAGAACTCAACGAATATGAGGGTGGGGTCAATATATTCTGAATTCCGTATATACCCTTTTACATTTAATATAAATCTAAAAAGTCCTTGAAAAAACATAACCGTTGATTCAATAAATAAAGGGTCTAGATCTGTTCTTACGAGTGTGTATTTGTATCCTCTTCTCATTGGATTCCCTTCCTATATATATATATAGGGGTACCACTCCAGTGAGAACAGTTTTAAAATAAGAATGGTGAGAACACCTTAAAAACATCATTTTGATGCATTAAAAGTCCATAAAATTAACATAGTGCAGAACTAATTAGTTTTAAATGATGCATCAAATTGTTTTTGAACACTTAAATAAAGATAATTAGTTCTGCACTATGTTAGTTTTATGGACTTTTAATGCATCAAAATGATGTTTTTGGTGTTCTCACCGTTCTTATTTTAAAGTTGTTCTTATTTGATTGTCCCCCTATATAGGGTAACACTCCAGTGAGAACAGTTTTAAAATAAAAACGGTGAGAACACCTTAAAAAGTCCATAATCATGGTGCAAAAATAAAAGGATTTTCGATAAGGGTACATTTTATACATTGCATGATCGTTTAGGTCATTGCATTAATAATCATCATATATATTCTCCTTTACATTTGGTGTCTATTAGATAACCAAATTTGTCCAAATTTTAAAATTATTGGTTGCGCGGTATAGGTACTAATACCACCACATTGCACCAAATTGGGACCAAAATGATGATTGGGCATTTATATGGGCTTTATCCCCATCAATTTACCAAGATACAAATAGAGTGACAAAGTCACATATACCAGCATCAAATGCACCTGCTCAAAATAAACATGGGAGGCCAATCAATTACAGAGACGAAAACTGATGTGACTAATTTATACCCATTACCACATCATTATTGGTCATTTTATTATGTGTTTTAAGTCGTTTTCGTATGCATTTGGCGCGTTTATGGTGTTTTTTAGTATTTTCAGGCTCTAAACAGGTTACGCGTCGATTGGTGTATTTTTGGAAGACTTATTGGCCCAGAAGTGATTTATAATATCGAGAGTTGATTTGAGTTGAAGAAAAACGGCTAGATAAGCAAGTTCAAGATCAAAAGGAAGAATTTCTACACCTATGACGACTGTGCCGCAGTGGGATGCACTTAGCCCACTGCGCCGCAGCCAACATCCTCGGAAACAAATGAAGATTGCCCCACTGCGCCGCAGTGGGGGTTGTATGTGAATGACTGCGCCGCAGTCACTGGAGGAGAATTATAGGACGTGGAATCACACTGCGCCGCAGTGGAGGGTTCGTAAGCCCACTGCGCCGCAGTCACCTTGAAATCAAAGTCAAACCTACCTCACTGCGGCGCAGTGAGGGGATGCACAACCCACTGCGCCGCAGTAGGTGCACGGGGGCTGAAGGCTTGGATCATTTTCTGCATCAGATTTTGAAGGAGTATAAAAGCAAAAACCCTAGTTCGAAAATAGGTTTATCAAAATTCTTTCTAGGAGCTGTTATACAAGGGTTCTTCAATCTCCAATCAAGATAATTTCTTAGGCGGATTCATTGAAGATTCACGAGCACCCATCTAGATCGTATCTACTTACTGTCTTACAATTTATTTTTCATCAAACGATTGGTACATCATGTTTCTTGAAAAAACTCAACTCGACTCGACCATTTTTTTTTTTACAAGTTGACTTTATTTGACCAATCCATACTTAGAAAGTTTTTATACAAAATAAAGTGAAAAACTCAAAATGTTCAAATTCAAAATCTAACAAATTAGAACACCTTAATATGTTATAATAAACATATCCTACAAGTTTTAGACCTTGAAAACATCGGATGAAGCTCGGAAATTTTTTGCTCAAAGACAGCGGGACTGCGGCCGCAAGCATGGTCGACCGTGCTTTGCGTCCGTGCTCTCAAAACTGAACACTAAGAGGAAATACTGCAAACGCTGAGCACGGTCAGCCGTGTCTGCGTCTGTACTCTTACTGCACACACAAAACATCAAATTTGACTATTAACTCAATATGCAACCTTTTCCAAACTAAATCACAAGTTCCATCACACATTAAATCTGATTTCAAACCTTCACATGACATAATTTACAACATAATTACTATATTCGAAACTTTAACCATTGAAATTTACATTAAAACAACCAAGCGGGTCACTCGCCCGCATTTACCCAAAGTGACGAAATGACCAAGTTGACTCCAAAATGATTTATACTTCAATCCACCCTAATAGTCAAGACTTCAAGACTTAAAATACATCATACACAACATTCTCATTCGAAAGACACATGTATCAAGAGCCAAGAGTTTGAGAGGGAATTAACTAGGTTTCTAACCAAAATGTCGTTCTTCTACGGATGACCAAATACCTTCAAGTCACTAACACTTCAAGTCAACAACTTCAAATCAACAATACCTAGTTCCTTTTTCTGGAACCACCTATAAAATGGTAAACAACTAAAACGTAAGCGAATGCTTAGTGAATAAACTTGCATACAATTATACATACGAAGGAGGGCAAAAACACATGTAGCCAATGATACCGTCATATCATCACTTGCATACTCACTTTTGCACTAACAAAACATACATGGATCCATATACGCTAAACAATAATCTCAAGAGGTTCTTAGGCCTTTATCTCATCTCAACTATGGGGTTCTTAGGCCCCGGCCTCAAATTAGGCCCTAACGCCGAATCGATTGCCACAAATGGAATCCACCATCGTATGGTAATCGACCCAACACACATATAAGAGTATGCAAGAGTACTCACCTCCTCCGCGACTAACAACAATCAATAATGCTACAACAAGTGCAAAGCTTTCAACCTAGCAAATCAATACAATATGCACATGAGACTTTATTCACAATCTTGGCTAACTCACTTAGCCAAACTTATCAATTCACTAGCATTCCTAACTATATTCAACTCATCTCTTTGAGTTGACTTACTTCCAAATCTCAATTGACAACACTTTCTATCTTTCATAATCAACATTTTAGTACAATCTCTTTTATCACCATTATATGATCATTTCATCCCATTGTTCCAAAACTATCAAATTCTCATTCACTAGCCTTATCTAAACCCAAAATCCAACCCATTTGTCATTGAGTTACTTCCACCTTTAACAACAAAATTAGGTAGTTCATCTTACCTTTTTCAACCATATTTCAATAACTAGCAAAAATTTCATCTTTTCTTGCAAACTCAAAATATTACTTTGAACTTATCAATTTCATAATCAAACACATCATATAACTCAATGACAACTAGGTTAACTAAGGAATTGGGAGAAATTAACCATAATTCATTTTCTAGCAAAACCCCCCCAATTTGGTTCATCCATGAACCCTAAATTCAAAAAGAAAGATAAAAACTAAATTAGGGGAATTCAATACCTCAACAAACAATAGGTTAATGCTTAGACTTAAGTTGGAACATTCTTCTTCCTTTCTTTTCTCTAGCAATTTTCGGCCACCACCACAAAACCCGCAAGCCCTAGCTTTAATTTGCTTGTAAAGATTATTGATGATGATGGTGATGATTTTTATAGATGATCTTATTCTTGAATTAAAGGATTTTAGTTTGATTTTTGAAGAAAACAATAAGAATTGCATGAAAGAAATGACTCATAAGAAAGAAATGGAGTGGAAACATGACTCATAAGAAAAGAGTTGGCTGGCACTTCCTAGAGATGCCACGACCCATTTCTCCAATTGTGGGCATTTTACCCACTATCCGCTAAAGTTCCAACTAAATTAACCCCCGATTCAGAATTGAAATACTAGGAAATTATTTTAATGTCAAAACTACAAAAAAGGGTTAATTTATTTATCTTAAAATCATTGGGATGTTACATTTCTCTTCTATTTTAATTATTATTGTGGATTGATCATGAGTAGCTAAACGTTTAATCATCCACCTTGATGAAACGAGACGGATAATGTGATTGCAATATTTTTAATTCAAAAGAGTTTATTTAATTATCATTGTTCTGTGATCTTGATGATTTTAATTCTTTTTATTAATTAATTTTGATATTGGTTGCATATAATTCTTCGTTGGTGGTACCAGTTGAATATGTATGTGATTTTAAAACGGTTACTTGTCTATGAGTAATTATCACTAGTTCATGGTATGATAGTGAATATCATTTTAAGAAAAGATTAATTTTGTCAACGTGATTGATATCGGTTGGTGGTACCACGTTATTGTCACTTAGGTTCAATTGATAATTTGATAGTCAATAAAACTGATTGAGGGAAGAATTGTCTTTGCTTTGGTGGTACCGACTTGGGTAATTTAACTAGCAGTTAGGTGATTCGATATTTTGTTCACGGTTGGTGGTACCACGTGAGCACCTTAATCTTGTCACAATTATCTTTAAACTCTAGAGAATTTGTTCTTAATTAAATGCAATCACATTTGAAGTCGAGGGAAGTCAAGGTGGATGACTTTTAATTATATTGTCTGAAGTTCTTTACAAATTTATGCAATTATTTTGCAAACCAATTTTACTTTAATTGTCAAGAGGATTTTCAAAGCAACACCCGTTTTCCAAACCATTTCATAAGCAACTAGTCATTTCCAATCCCTGAGAACGAACTCAGACATATCTCTTAACTATATTACAAACGATCGGGTCCACTGCCCGTGAGTGCGTAGTAGTGAGTTTTTAGGTAGTTCTAGTTTTATAAATTTAAAGCTCGATTTTACACATCAAAAACCCACGAAAAGAAATGAGCAAAAATATAGTTGGTGAAATTCCCAACATTAATGAAACCTTTATAGAGGTTAATATTTCAAGGACATACACAATACCAGAGGAAAACATAGTCTTTGATGAAATACTGGTTTCAAAATGTAAAAAGAGATCTCAATACATATTAGCACAGTTTGGAACCGGACAACACATGCATGTTGACAATATATATTTTCATATGCTATAGCAACAAACGTAATAAATACATATATAAAACTCTGGATATATGCATGCACAGAGATGATTGGCCCAAAATGGCAAAAAGCCATAAAATTCGCTATAAAAAAAAGCGAAGTATCCTTTGGACCTATAGGCCGCACACCCATAGACGTCGAACCAGTAGGTTATAAATGGGTGATTGAATTAAGAAGAATGAGATTATATAAGGCACGATTAGTTGCACAAAGTTTCTCTCAAATCCCGGGTAATGAGGAAACATATTCTCCCGCAATATATGCAACAGTAAATAGATTTTAATCGGCCTTACAATCTCTAAAGGACTTCATATGAAACTACTTGATGTCACTACTACATATTTATACGGGATTGTAGAAAATGACAACTATATAACATGCCTTGGAAGTGCACGGACTCATACTTTGATCCATTTCGAACATGTCTTCTTAACTGACAGTAGTATGACTGTTTTGGGCGTGAGTTGAAACATGAAAGAGGTGCATGTGATTAATATAAAGCTTTTATATTATTATAGGACACAAGACTTAGGTCTACTCTATCAATATAACAAGTCTCAAGTAATCTAATAAAACACATATTCGATAAGTGTTTGATGATAAATCACATATTCGATACATGCAAAATTGAATCAATCAAGAAGACCTCGAAGACCATTTATGAAGACAACGTTGGTGGTTGCATGAATCATATTAGAGAAAGCTACATCAAAGGAGAAAGAACAAACTATGGCAAGCTACATCAAATGAGGGACACCTATACAACATATCAAGTCAAGTGAGGACCTGACCGGCTATTAACAAAGTCAGTAGCTACAAGCAGTTTCAAGCAGTTGTCACACAAGATCGGGCTTCAAAGATTCAAAGACTCTTGCTCAATTCAGGGGGAACATGTTGCACTTTTTTTCCCTTAACTAAGTCTTATCCCATTGGGTTTTCTTAGTAAGGTTTTTAATGAGGCAACACTAGTGTATAATGTATAGTAATGTATATTTGAGGGGGAGTGTTATGTACAAATATACTTATATGTATTTACTTATATACCCCTAGCTAAAACCCTAGCAATATATATCTATATTAAAACGGTAGGAATCCTAGCATTCTAAAGTCTTCCTTAATCTTAAAACTATGTTAAAATATTGTCACGTAAGCTTTCTCTTATGTGGCATCTTCATATCAATTTGAATTTTTATTAAATAAAAACTATTAAAAAATTGCAAATGTCGTAGATGTTTATAGACAATGATAATACCAAATCCTATACAAATATTCAAAATCTTTGTTTACATATAAAAAATAAATATTATATCAAACTATAATTACGAAATAGATTCATTATTTTTTTACTCTTTATTTATTATATTTTACTTTTTGTATTTTTATTTGTTCTTTATTAAATTGACATCTTCTTTTGTTTATAGTATTTTTGGAGACAACTATATTAACACAACTTTGATTATATATTTTTTATATTTTGATGTACTTTTTTTTATCATGTAGGTTTAGAAAAAAAGGCTTTGTTCCTGTCAAATAATTGATCCTATTCACGTTGAAAATTACATGTCTTTGAGGATTGTAAGGGATAAATCTTTTGACAGATTTTTTCTATGACTTTTGTCAGATGACGTATTTGTTTGACATATGTAACATGTATTCAGTTTCATACAATTTATCAAGGTGTGTGTATTTCTACATGTTTTATTTTATTTTAAATCTATAAGTTGAGGATTTTATGCTCATGCATTAAAACTTATAGTGTTTACTAATTAGTTTAAATTAATACCTTTTTTTTCTAACAAGTTTTTGTTATCAATTATCATTCATAAATAAAACTATGACATTACTTCTTCAACCAAATTGTTGCTTGCTTTGTATGTAAGTACAGATTCTTTAAACTGATATAATGTTATTAGATTGCTTGATGTATCAAAAATTTTGTCTTTTGTTTTATTTCTTTCCATGTTCTTAGAAAAAAAAACTAAGATATTAAAAATACGATAATAACTAAAACGTTTGTAATTAAAAATGTTTGTATAAAACTTTTAGTAAATATTTTTTAACATCCGCACATCGTGCGGGTAAAAGACCTAGTATATATATATAGGGGTTGGGTATTGTAAAACAAGTAATAAAGTAAAACAAATAGGATAAGATCTTGACCCTTAGATCATGGTTAAATTGATGCACGAAGATTCACGAAACAATTGATGTACTATGATTTTTATGATGCACGGTGATTATCACTATTGAAAAATCTATTGTTTTATTTGTTTTACATTAATACTTGTTTTATATATATATAGATATATATATCTAGATGATACAATGTAAAAAACACATTCATATAATACAATACTACTCCTTCCTTGTCTCCTCTCTCATGCCGCCATAATTTCATCAATATAATATTCTATCTTCTTGATCTTCTATATTATTATAGATAGTGATTATCATTGTTGATCAAAGATTCACAACACGAACAAAGTTATTCGCTCGCGGTTGTGTTGAAGTCGAATAAAAGACGGGTTGCTGCTTACGAAAACCAAAGAATCGAATTGCTATCTTTTTGCGGCTGCCTCCTCTCGCCGAGTCCCACACCAACCGACCTCCTGCTTAAAACCCTGTTATTCGTCCCTTAAAACTATTATTTCGATAAATAGATAGATAGATTCTCTATATATACCCTCCGTCTCATATTAAGTGTCCTAGTTTGACTTTTTGAGTTTTTTTCTTTAAACTTTGACCATAAATATTTTTGTTTGTGTTATGTAATACTTGATATAACATATATGAATTGATTGAGTTTTAAACGTACTTTTCATTGATATAAGTTTCATCAACTAATATACAACATAAACAAAGATATTTACGGTCAAAGTCAGAAGAAAAAGACTACCAGTCAAAATAAAATAATTAAAATGGGACGGAGAGAGTATATTTTTGCTCTTTGACTTGTTCACGTGAAAGACAAAATGGGCTGCCACTTTTATTAATTCTCTACCGACTTTCAATTGTTTTCGGGCTTAGCTTCTTTCCTTTTCCTGTTAATACTCACGGCCCATTTGATGTCCATAATGACCATACATCCACATCAATTACATTACAATGAATGAATAAAAGCACATGATCTTTTCCTACGAGTAAGTTTAGCCGCGCGATCCCACCAAATGGTTCAATAGAATTGAGCTCTTCTTTCTTTCTTTTTTTTTTTTTACTCGAATATGGTCATTTTTTGTTTTTTCAGCTTCAATCTCATTTTCTTCATAAATAATCATAATTTCATTAAGTTTCACCTCATTCCATCTCATAGACCTGTAATGCAATAAAATTACATATCAAGTATCTACCAATTTACTAAAACAGAATTTATATATTCTTTGATCGACACGTAAGATAATTTTGAAGTGCCACATGTCACCTTGGTTCCACCAAATTTTTTTAATATATATTAATATTATAGAACTAATTAAATAATAATTATTTAGTTATAATTTTGGTATATATGTATTCTAATAAATTTTTCTTTCTAATTATCCATACGTATAATGTAATTGTGTTGTAACCTAATAAGGGTTAGTTACTCCAAACCCGATATTTAATTCGTGAATTTCGATCTTCAACACATGTATATGGTTTCATATCATGTACTTTTTTTTTATATATATAATCTACCTAAAACATGGTGTGTAATCGATATGTGCTCTTTTAATTTATTTATTTTATTAAATTAACTTTTTTTTAGTTGTATATAGATTTAATTTTCTTATTAAACTCTAACTATTGGCTTATATTTACAAAATAAATTATAACCTTATTTGAATGGTGTTTTTTCAATAATATAATTGTTTCTTTTCTTTATCAATTGTTCAACTCTTATTACTTATATTACTTATAATAATAAGTTATTAACATGAAAACTATAAAAAATTGAGTTTACGCTTTGAAATCACAAGGTTATTTGTCGTCATCCACTATGTTTACAAGTTTTGATTTGATATGATTGTAAAAATTTAAGGTAAATGCAAAACTTAAACTAAACATATATTATAATTATCATTACTTATTACCGTTTATTATAACTTTTTTTGGAACGGCAAAATTTTATTAGAAAATGTAACTAGCAAGATACTAGTCACAAAAGTTAAGAATACGCTTACACTTCAAATCTAGATATCTCAATGCAACTTAATCTAGACCCTTCCCGAAGCATTAACTGCGAGGATTACAAAAAGAGTGAAAAACAAACTCCCGACCAACAAAGGCCGAACCACCGGTTTTCACTTCGTGGTATTTTTGGCGTAATCCCAACCATGCTTAGGGACCGATCGAAAAACACAAACTCCCAATCAACTGTTTATTATAACTTAACTTCGATCATTGGTTTACTTTAAACACAATTTATTTCATACCCACTAAATCAAGTATAAGGCATATTTGAATTTCTTTATGATACGATCTATATAGCTACCGTACATTGTACGGGTATTAGGACTAGTAATAGTATATATTAATGACCATAATTCAACCTTAAAAGAAACGATATCGCTTAAAATAAATATATATAAAATAGGCGATATCACATTTAATCACATAATCCCGTTTAGGGCACATAAGTTAACGAAACCTAACGTTAACTAACTGAATAGTCAAATAATCAAACTTGAAAAGTTTGAGATGTTACATTTTAATTAAAAAAAGATCTTATTCTCATCCATTCGATCTTATTATAGAAAATGAAGAAAATAAAAATCTTGATTCTCATTTTCTAATGCAACTAAACAAAAGAATATTTTTTCATTTTTTTTCTTCTTCCCATTCCACTCTATCAAACACCCAACGGACTACTGACTTAGTCGAGTGTCGGATTTGGGTTATCTAATACATATATATTTATTTTTCAAGTATTAGTTCGGTTAAAAAGAAGGTAAACTTTAAAGAAGTAAAGACACGATTTCATGAAGGAAAAATAATGTAGATTATTTCCAATCTAACTTGAAAGACATTTAAATGTGAAAGAAAAGTTTACATGACAAATATAGTTTTTAACTTAAAAAAAGTAACACATATAACTCACAAATTATAATACTTTGAATTTAAATATTATATATAATAGGTTACGTGTTAGAAACTTGGTAAGAAACCTGTGAACAACAATCTTAAGTTTAAACCATCGAATCTGTTAAAAAAACCTGTCAAAAAACCTGTTAAAGACACGGAACCTATTAAGACACGATAAGAAACCTGTTAACAAGTCTTAACAGGTCTTGTTGTGTCTTAACAGGTTCCTTAACATGTTTCATTTAGTACATATGTAATTATGTATATTACAAGTCTTTTCGTATCTTAACAGGTTCAGACAGGTTAAGACACGACACATTGTTAAGACTAGACAAGAAACTTGTTAAGACCAGATCATGTGGGGTCGTGTTAACAAGTTAAAAGTGTGTTTCATCCTTGTGAGGACGATAACTTGAGTTTGGAAGCAAAATGCAAAGAGAGGAGGATGGTGAAACTAATTGAGGATATATTGTCGCATTTAGTGTACGATGCAATCAGTTGACATTCTATTTGCCAATTTTATTGGTTTGTTGTAAAATGATGACATGAAAATAATAGCTTCCTTTAATACGTATTCCATTAATAAGCTCCTTTTTGTGGTTTTATGTTCATTTGACGCTAACCTGAATTCTAAATTAGTTACATAATCGCCATGTTACAGGTTATTATCGTCACTACATATCCAATGGGCACCTTTCTAGTTTTGTAATATATATATATATATATATATATGGTAAAGTTATTTTGAGAACTTTTTTTTTGCGAAAACCTTTGAGAACTTTTCAAATCAAGTCCAACTGATGATTGTTCTTTATATGAAAATTGTTTTTTGACTGTTTTCTGAATAACTTATGTGTAGGATGTTTATAATTGTGTGGAGGTATGGATTATCATCCGTTATACAATTATGTGGAGATTTGGATTCTTGATCACATGTGCACGAATATTGCTATGATCACATGTATGCAAGTCGATCACATGTAATCATAGCAATATTCGTGCACATGTGATCAAAAATCCAAATTTCTACATAATTGCATAACGGATGATAATTCATGCCTCCACACAATTATAAACTTCAAAATTACACATAAGTTATTCAGAAAACAATCAAAAAACAATTTTCATGTAAAGAATAATCATCGGTTGGGGCTTGATTTGAAAAATTTTCAAAGATTCTCGCAAAAAAAAAGATTTTCAAAATAACTTTTCACTATATATATATATATATATGGTTGTATTCATATGAATCCTTTAAAAATGATGGAAACCAAGGGACTAATCTCAGCCCTTGGATCAACCATCATCAAAATCCCATCAAACATGATTGGTTACTCCAGTGAATTACTCCGGCGACTGTGCAATCATATTTGATTGGTCTAGCCAATCAAGCTTGATTGGTTACTCCGGCGACATTGTCCAATCATGTTTGATTGGTCAAGCCAAATCAAGCTTGATTGGTATTACTAAGACACTAACGTTGTCGAATCTTCTCCGGCGACACTGTGATTTTTCCGGCGAGCTCGAAAACAGTGTTTATTGGCTAGGGTTTGTGCGGAATGTGTTTCTGAGTGATTTGGTACAAGTTTCATGCGTTAATTCGAAGAAACAACAAAGCTATAACGTTTTTAAGTTTTCCGGTGAGTTTTTCAAGTTTTCTGGCGAGTGTAGATCGGATTAATTTCTGGTCAGGGTTTGTTCACGGTGTGATTGTGAGTGTTTTGGTGTAAGTGTGATGTTCTAATTCGAAGGAACGAAGGTTTTATCGGCGTTTGAAAATTTCTGGCGAAGTTGTTGCATTTTCCGGCGGTTGTATCGCCTGAGAAGAAGGAGGAGGAGTTGGTCGCCGTCGCCGGTCAGAGATAAAGGTGGAAATGGCCGTGGTTCAAGATCCCGTCGCCGGAGCCGTTGCCGGAAAAACGGGGGAGAAAGAGAGAATCTATGTGTGTGTTTGTGTTTGTGTGTGTGTGTGTGTGGTGGGAGGAAGGAGACGACGGGAAGGGGAGATATCAAGGGTTGGGATTTATTTTTTAGGGGATAATCCAATGGTCAAGATTTATCCCCTAGTTTCCAAAGAAAATTTAGGCCTCAAATGAACAAAACACTATATATATATATATGTATATACTCCTTTATAAATATGTATATACTCTTTTATAAAATTTTTTGCCTTCCCTTAAAGTTAGTTTGGACATATAACTCAATTGCTCTTAATGAACCTAGGGGGCGTTTGGTAGAAGGGAATCATTGAGAATGAAAATGTAATAAAAAATGAAAATAGTAGGAAAGAGAATGAGTATTTGGAAAGAAAATAATTACATTGTTTGGTAACAACAGAGAATCATAATAAGAGAAATATAAAAAATAAACAAATTAATATGAAATTTTTTTTTTTAACAAAAACTAATTATAATATCATAATATAAATAATTAAAATTAATAATTAAATACATGAGAAAAAAGAAAAAAAAAAAGGTAATTTGATTCCATTCTCACCATTATTCACCATTTTGGAAGGAGTCATGAGAATGGAAATGATTCCCCCTTCAACATCTTCATTTCCATTCTCTTGTGTAACCAAATAAGGGAAGTGATTCTCATTCCATTTCCACCATTTCCATTTCACCCTACCAAACACCCCCTAGCTCCTAATATTGAAAGAGTTATTATTTAAACTTACCTATTTTATCTTTAATGAACTAATTTACACCCTATTTTTATTTTATAATTTACACTATAAACTTTTATTTTCTAAAATATTTTACTATCGCATTTACATCGATTAAATTATAACAAACTATAACATTAAACAATGTCACCATCACCAATATTCATTGCCCTTACCACTCATTGGTGTATATATCAGTTATTTGTCGTCTTCATCACCAACACATTGTGAGTATCCCACTAATATAGAGCATGATTCATGTTGCTTGCACGTTTTGCTTTCACTCTTGTGATTGTTCGCGTAAATACGTACCACATGACAAATGACAAATTGTTTAATCTATTATTATATTCTAAATAACAAATTTAGAGCTCTATTTAAGTAGTATGTATATATCAAAATGTCAACATGCAATAGAACATATTTCTCATTAAAAACATTATTATGTTATATATCATTACAATACATAGTAGATAATCATATAAAAATTATTATCATTAAATTTTATTACAAGAATTGCATTTATTTTTTAATATAAATATATTCACAATCAACTTTTTCTTACTTTTACCCATCAATTTACATATACAATTAACAAAATTCACAGTATAACATATTACATTTGATTCGGTTAATCCTAACATAATATGTAATTTTCATCTCTTCCATAATCGGTATTACGAATATCGTAAGATAAGAAAGTTGCTTGGTCAAGTTTCGTGTACTGATCCTAATCCGTTAAATACTACTGTAGTTTTTTTTCTTCTTTTTATTGGGGTTTGGATTCAATAATGGTATTATTATAGGATGAGGATTCCCTAAAGTTATAACTTTAGAGGTAAAACTGTTAATCTCAACCCTTAAATTAAAATCAAAAATCAAGATTCAAAAATAATCATTAAATCTTGACCTTTGATTTCAATTCAACTTTCGAACTTTACCTAAAATTATTTAAATCTCCATCTATTATTATATCCGTTCAAACACACTTACCGCTCTAGTGCCATTCCTATTTTCTATACGTGACCAACAAATATCTATTTTCATTTATTTTTTTTCATTTATTTTGTTGGTCTAACTTGAGAGGGAATCCCTTCCTTCATTTCAACAGATAGCTTGTCCAATTTTGACTTTTTTTTGTGTGTTTTCCTTCTACTCCGACCACCGTGAATACCTTACCGTGATGGCGGCCACACCTGAAAATGCTACAAATGACATATCTTCTGATTCCGTTCTAGTTAATGATGATGACGAAATCAAATACGGATTCCAACGGCAAGAGATGTTCTCCGAAAATCTCTCTGGATCCGTTCATCCGTACGAACGTCACGTTTTTCTCGTGTATAAGACTTATCAAGACTGGCCTGCTCGCGTTGAATCTTCTGTCTCCGATCCGCTTCCTAAGCGTCTCGCTGGTGCTATTAGGGCTCGTAAGGATGATATGCCTGCTAAGGTACTCTCTCTTTTCCTATATGTATATATATATATATATATATTAACTGCTTGGTTTAGCTTTTTGAAAGTTTTAAGTTCCGATTAGTGATCTGTATATATTTGACTTTTTTAGAGTTTGTTGACTATTTGCGAAGGCGGTGATGTGAGTGGTTTAATTGATGGCGATGTTTTGATTTTTCCTGATATGATTAAGTACAGGTACGTTTTGAGAATTTTAGTCAGCTAGGGTTTATATTTGTATTTTTGTGTATATATATGTGTGTGTGTGTTAGGTTTAGGTTTTGAGGTTTTGCTTGACGGTTATGTATGTATATCTGCGGTATGGTTGTCTTCGTAAATATTGAAAGCGGAATTATGCTTATGTTATTTGCCAATTGTTATGTGAATTTTGTTAGACAAGGTTAACTAGTTGACGATTTTGATTTATTGAAAGCGGAATTAAGCTTATGTTAAACATTTGAAGATTTTGATTTAGTGGAATGTGATGCAAGCTAGGGTTTCAAATTCAGAATATATATATATTGCAAGCTGGTGTTGGATTTGATATAGATATCAGATTTAGTTTGATTGAATTCTATATGTATCTATGACTGGCTGTGTCGGTGAATTTTGAAAGCGAAATGATGTATGTCTTGTCTAATTGTGTTGAGAATTTTACTAAACATGGTTAAGCGGACGAAAATATTGAATTAGTGAAATGTTACATTTTCTGTGGTTCTAAGCTCAGTATATATGTGTTTGTACTTTGTCTAAGCTCATGTTGGATTGGATTATGTTCCAGATTTGTTTGATGGTTCATATGTGTATTTATGACCTGTTATTTTTTCAAATGGAAAGCAAAATTATACTTTAGCTCATATTTAAACTGTCATCAGAATTTTACAGACATGTTTGACCATATGGGAACAAATTCGTGAATTGTAAGGTTCATCAGGGTTCTGATTACAGAATATGTGTTTGCATAAGCTCATGTTAGATTCGGTTTAGAGTTGTCAGGATTTAAATGCAGTTCTATATGTATGTGCAGTCTGTTTTGTCCGTCATTTTCGAAGAATTTTACAGATATGCTTGACCATATGAGAACAAATTCTTGAATTGTAAGGTTTATCAGGGTTCTGATTAAAGAGAGTATGTGTTTGCATAAGCTCATTTTACACTCGGTTTTGAGGTTTCAGATTTTTGAATGCGGTTCTATTTTTATGTGTCGCCTTTTTTGTCCGTCATTTTTGAAGTTAAACCATGCATGATGTTATGTGCAAATTGTTGTGACAATTTCTGTACGTGCCTAGTTTGGTGAAGATTTTAAATAAGTGAAATGTAAGGTTTGCTGGGCCTTTAATTCCGTATAATATGTTTGTAGAAGTTCATGTTGGATTTGATTTATGTTTCGTGACTTGTTTAGCGATTCTGTATGTCTATATTACTTGTTGCTTTCTCAATTTTTAAAGTTGCTTTATATTCTCCTTATCTTCTTCAAATTGTTATGAGATATTCAAAAAACATGCTTAAGTAAATGGAAATTTTGAATCAGTGAAATGTGAAGCTAGGTATCCCTGCTTATGTAGGTTTGTTACACTGATATTTGAGTTAGCATATTATTTGGTATTTGTGTTTAACATTAGTTGATAAGTTCATGCCAGATTGCATTTAGGTTTCATATATTGTTTTACAGTTGTATTTTTTTTTATCTGAAACTTTTTTTTCTTTTAATTTTGAAAGTGAAAGTTCAGTTATGTCATCTACGAGTCATTATAATAATTTTAGTTGATATGTTTAACAAGATGAAGGGTTTGAATAATTGAATCGTAAGTTTTGATAAGGGTTCAGAATTTTGTGTATATGTTATTGTGAAAGTTCATGTTTGCTGATATAAGTTTCAGATCTGGTTTGACGGTTTATATGTACATCTATGACGTGTTACTTTGTCAATTTAAAAGCGGAATTATACTTCAAGCCATGTGAATCTTTATGAGTACTATTTACTTGCTTAATTAGCTGAAATTTTTTGAATAAGTGATACCTGCTGATGTGGTTTTGATTGCTAATACTTCTGTTAGCATATTATTTTTTGTTGACTCCTGAGTTTGAAGTTCGCTGCTGTTTTGCTGTTTTTCTAAGCTGTATACATTTGCATATATGAACAAGTGAAACCGGATTTTTTTGTGCCTGTGAAGCTACAGTATCACCTTGAAGGAACTGCATTATCTTTTTGCTTAAGTTAACTATGGCTAGGCAGTTTTGTGTATAAGATAATAGGTCATTACCATCATGCACCTTGTGTTGTTTTTTATTCGGAAATTCTTAGCTACGTTATTGATTTTTTTTTTTTGTGATTAAAGGGGTTTGGAAGAATCGAACATTGATAGCTTTGTGGAGGAAGTGCTTGTCAATGGTAGACCATGGGATTTTGCAACAGCGGAGGTTGTGACAGGTTCATACGTATTTGTGTGTGCTCATAACAGTCGAGATAAAAGGTGTGGTGTTTGTGGACCAGCTTTAATTGAGAAGTTTAATGAGGAGATAGAAGTGAAGGGACTGAAGGATCAGGTGTTTGTGAGTCCTTGCTCACATATTGGGGGCCACAAGTATGCAGGGAATTTGATAATATACAGTGCAGTTGAAGATGGGAAAGTGTCTGGGCATTGGTAAACCAGTTCATTTACATGTTTTTTATTTTTTACATATCTTGTTTGTTTGCAGCCCTCTGTAAAGTCATTTTTCATATGTTTATGTTCTTGTATTACAGGTATGGTTATGTTACCCCAAATGATGTGCCTGACTTGCTTGAAAAACATATCAAGAAGGGTGAGATCATTGAAAGGATTTGGAGGTAACCTCTTCCCATGTTATCTACTTGGTTCCATTGACTGTTGATTACTATTTTATATATCGGTTAGGGATTTTAGTTTTATAACCAGTCAGCACCCGTTGCAAGCAATTTTATGGGTATTTCTGGTAGTCCATTGTCGTTAAATATTGTTCATATGTTTTTGCCATTTGGTGTTTATATTTTATATCTTTGGCTTATTTTTAAACGATATTATTTGAGTTTAAACCTGTGGCATGATTATTTCATTATAAGTTTATAACCTTGTTTAGGAACATCATCATGAATGAAGCAGAGCAGTAGTCTAAACCATTTGTATTCTACAGTTTGGGCGCTGCCTTTTTATTTATTTCATTTTTCTTTCTCAACACTCAACAGCGGTAAGGTGATGATGATGATAGTGATAATGAACCAGTAATGATGATTTGATGCACTTGCCATCTTAGATAAATTATATATAATACTTCATCTGAACTTGCTAAATGGATCATTCAATGCTGATCTTATGCTAAAGAGCATTGGAGATGCTATTGGGATCATGCTAATGTTGTTCGTTCATTGGATATGCTATTGGGATCCTTAATCCTATAACTGTGTTAATATCTTTACGTTAATTAGGTATGCTATTGGGATCGTTATGCGTAGCTCATGACCTATATGTTATAGTATTAGTAGGGTTTCTAGGTGGAAATTTTAGGAAGATTAATTATTTCGCATGATATATTATTGATATACTAGTTGAAGTTTGATAGTAACAAGAATATAAATAATTTGATAATTGTACCCTGATAATACATCCAGCTGGCTTGTGCTTAAATAGTAAAAGTATAAATGGCAAATTGGGTGGTCTTGGCTGTTCAAGATAGGGTGGTTTACACATGCCCATAACTTCGTATTCCTGTTTAAATGATTTCAAAATTACTATTACTATATGTAATCCTCCAGCAGAGATTTAGCTGGGCTTGGCTTGGCTGTGTGCTGGTTTTTTTAATTCTGTTTTGACCCGTTAGCTGTAAAGAGATAACCCAAATTTATTGATTGTTAAACATTTGGGTCTATATTGGTTTCTCTTACTAGAAGTTCCGCTTAACTCAAGTACATGTCAAAATGGATTTAATTAATTTCAGGGGCGAAATGGGGATTCCTCCTGTTGAAAAAACTGAAAAGGTTGTCAAACAGTCACTTCCAAATGGAAACGATACTAAGGCCAGTGAGACCGATAACATAAGCAGCATCACTGATGAGAAGGAAAATGCTGGAGGCTGCTGTCAAGGTGCTAATGGATTCTCATGCTGCAGAAATGAACGTTCAGAAACAAAAAAGGAGGGAAAGAAGGGGACCTATAAACTGAACTTCTTTACAAGAAAATGGGAGCAACATGAGATTTTTACTGCTGCTGCTGTTGTTGGGGCGGTGGCAACTGTAGCTGTGGCCTATAGCCTGTATAAAAGGTCGTCACGGTGAGTTTTTCTCCCATGGACTACCACTTCTGTGCTACTTGGCTTTTTTGGTGGATGGTATTACGACCCTATAACAGATTTAATATTCTATGTTGCAAATTAAGTGTCAAGATTGTAATCACTACAAAAAACACAAATGAGTTGATCTACTTAGCTCTTCTACGTTTACAAAAATAGTATTCAGTATATTACCCTGTTTGTAAGGGTACTGATTAGCATCAATCTGGTATATTGGTGATCCTATATGCTTGTTTCATTTTGAATTCAGGATACCATGTTACAAGTGATCAATAAATGGTATATGATATTAGATTAAAGGGGTTTTATACAGTGTTGATGAGTATGTTGCGAGATCATTTGATATTGTAATACAAATGATGTGATATCATTTGATTATGTGCTTTGAAATATGCTTTATTATTTTTGAATGACTGCTTATATTGTGGATATATGTGGCTCTATTCTTGGGTGTCATAGATATCTTGATGTTCTGTTTTTCAGTAAATCGTTTAGTAGATGAGAGATATAGTTGGTTTGTAGTTCTTGTTACTGGTAACTAGATATTTTTCGCTCGACCTTGATCTCAAGTTCATGACCATGATTAGATTAGTGTATCCTGCATTTTTTTTCTATCTAAATCTACTTAGGCCTTTGGAAATCTTGAATTGCTTCAGCTAGATTACAGGTGTGTTGGAGCAGAGTTGCAGAAGAACCGGGCCTAGGCTCCCAAAATGTATCGATATCTGGGCATGGCAGTATGCCTTAAACGAACCAGTTCCATTGTACTATATTTACACACAAAATGTTTAAAATCAAAATGAAACGTTCAATATTACTATAAAGAAGACATTCTGAATTGTATATCTAGACTGTCGGGACTAGTGAGTTAAGGACCAATAGCAATTCTCAGCCCTAAACAAAAATGTGTCTTGGTTTGACCTGGTCAGATCTCGTGCTCAGGCCTGTTTGGATATATTTGTATGGTCCCTTGGAAGTTTATAAATTGTAACAATATATAAGGATGTCAGCTACTCGGCTGAACTTGAAGTTGCATCTTGGATTGTTTACTAGGGTCTGCATTGAAAGTGGATTTATACCAAACAATTGTAAACCAGGTAAAGTTTAATAATAGTATATTGAGACATAGATTTGCAGAAGTAGAGTAGTTGCTAAAGCGGCTCGATGTGATAGTGTCAGTTGCCGGCGAAAGCTAAACACGAGACCTGGCTGAATGCTCGGATGTGTATAGTCAGGTAGATATAGAAACCTAGAGTCCGTGAGATAGTGACCAACTGACCATGAGTTGAAAAAAAAATAAAAATCTGAAATCAATACGTGTCTTTGACTTGTCATATAAATTGCTCAAGAATAGCATCGTGATCGTTTTGGCTCAATTTGCTTTTTAAATCTGACAATTTGTTACAGAAGTTACCTACTGGGGTTAAGTTCTTTCCTTGAGGTAATTGTTGACTTGATTCAAATATTCAAGTATAATTGTGTACTTTTAAGTAACTTGTGGTAAGATACAACATAGGTGGATTGGGTTGATTTGCTAATATTCTTTTCTCCTAGTTTACTAGAGGCACCGCTCGAATATGATAACAAAAACGATTTAACGTCATTATGATAGAAAAATGGAAAATAAGAAGTTTGTAGACCTTTAGCAAGTCAGTTTGAACCCTTTCGACCGTTGTTTAGCGTAGAGTTCTTCATACATATTTATTTAACTTGTTAAAATGTCGTCTTGAAATTACTCTTCTAACTATAATCAGCTGGAATTTAATTCCATACATGAAATGGATAATATATATACATCACAAACATTGTGAACTTGTTTTTTCCTACATAAGAAGATTCATCATGTAGTAAGCCTAGCAATCATCTCCTCCATCATTCCAAGCTCCATTTCTCCCATTTCACCTCTATCAATCTCCCCCATTACCTGCTCGAAAACCACATTCTTTGATCTTTCACTTCTACAGTTACCTGAACAATCCCTCAAAAGCCGAAGCAGTGATTTTGCTTTTCCTTTAGCTCGTTTTGTTCCATCAATACTAAGCTCTAGTAATCCAGGAATCGCCCCTTCTCTTAAAATCATCCCCCTGTATTTTTCCTTACCACTCTCGCATATCATTAACAGTATCCCAACTGCATACTCCTTAGACTGCTTTGAACCTTCTTCTATAGTCTCGACAAGTTCCTGAATCCCGACATTGGTCAAACCGATCTCTCTCAGGGCAACATCCGATACAGAAACAATGTTTTCAAGTAAACCCATTGATTTTTCAACTAATTTTGATGATTTTTCAGACTCGTTAATGAGATGGATTAAACAAGATGATGTATATGATAAGAGAGCGGTGGGAATCCACGGTGATAGGTTATGGAGAGTGACTATGATATCGAGGTTTACTTGGGTGTTATTGTTTTTAAGAAGTGTTTCATTTAGAACTTGAATGGCACCCGAGTCTGCCATTGATGGTTTGTTTGCTGAGCATGATGATAAGACCAAAAGTGCTGCTATTGCATGATCCACCAATGGATGGATTTCAGATTGTATGATGTTTAAAAGTAGAGGAATTGCTCCTGACTTTGCAATCCAAATCTTGTTTCTGTAAACGTAACACACTAAGTATTAGTTACAGTAGCAGAGTTGGATAAGCCGAGTCAGAATATACATAAAATCGATCAAGTGTACATACTTAATCATCAAGTGTTTATATATAATGTTGTATGAGAGCACAAGAAATAAGTCAAACCTTTCACTGCCATATGCAAGACTGAGCAGAGCAAAAATTGCAGACTCTACGGATTTTAAATCTCGAGAGGCATGAAGCATGGAGACAATAGGAGGAATGGCTCCATTATCAACCAATCTCTGTCTCTGCTTGTTCGTGAGATGTATAACCGTCTCAGCAGCCACAACCTTGGCTTCATGATCACCGAATAAAAGTGCTTGCACGACCTGAACTTCAGCCATGATTTCGGGTATGTACTTTTTTTTTTTTTTTGTGATATGGTATGCAAATGAAGCAAGTTAATATAGGAGAGTATATATTAGTTACTTGACTTGATGTTGCAAGTAGTCTGATATGCTTTTTTTTTTGTTCCTTTAATGAGTAAATTTGGAAGAGAAGCAAAGGCTACTATTCCCCATGGACCATATGTTAAATTAGGCAACTTTTTCCGGCGACTGTTTAGAGTTGGGGATTGGGATCTTTTTGAAACTTTCTTTATATAGAAGAGACTGCACTAGCTTTCATGTAAATAAATAAACTATCCCATGTGTATAAATTCATCCTCTATTGCCATTTCTATTATTTAAACTTCTATATGAACAAGATTTTACTATTCGCAGCCTAAAACGCAACTGTGTGTGACTTACACTCCATTCTTCGGTTTATTTTTGATCGGATAAGATAAAAAAGGATTGGAAAAGTTTAAGTTTCTCTATTCTTAAATTTTTTTAGATAAGAAAAGAAAGCAAATGATAAGAAAAAGCAAGGGTTTTTTGTTCTAATACTAGTTAATCAAACCCGGGTTCAACCCGAGTTTTTGAACTAAAATCGGTTCTAACCCGAACATTTTCCGTTAATTTATTGGAAAAAAAATCGGATCAATATTAGAAAAAAAAACTTGAAAACTTTAAAATTTTAACAAAAAAATAATAGTTAATGTTGATGGCTATTCATTTATCATTGTATATATATTTTCAAAATTATTTATATGAGAATAGAAAAAGAGATAAGAGTTTGAGATAACTAAAGAAAGTAAATATTGATTTTATAATAAAAGAAAAGCAATATGAAAATAAAAATACAAAAAATATGATGTCATATCTTTTTAAAAATTGTGCTAGCAAAGGATGAGTGCTTGCCATTTCATTCTTTTTTTAAAAATAACTTTTGAAAACAATTTTATTTTATTAATATAAGAGATTTTCTGCCCAAAATAGCCAGCAATGAATGGAAAGTTTTCATTGTTATCTAGAATTACCAATTTACCCCTCAAACTTATATATGAGTTTTAATAAGCATAAAGTTATAAATGTAATTCATATTCTTATCCAATCTTTTCTTATAAAAAATTCTCGAGAATGTAGTGTTAAGGTTAACCATAGCCTTTATGATTTAGAAAACTACATAAAGTTTTATAAAAGAATATGAGAAATTATCATAAATCGTCCATGTGGTTTGCTCGATTCGCATTTTCGTCCATGTACTTTTTTTTATCACTAAGTGTCCCCGGTTTTTCTATTTCATTGCCAGACGTCCCTGCCACTAACAATCGTTAGTTTTCATCCGTTAAACCCCTCATGTGCACTGCACATGAGGGCATTTTCGTCCAATTTGTAACTGTAGGGACTATATATGATAACACATCTTTGAGGGACTATTTGCAATAAAAGACAAAAACTCATCATCTTCCTCCCTCTCTCACTCCTACCACCAGCCAAACTTCCAGCCAGCCTCACAGCTTCCTGCCGTCGCTATTTTTCACCATAAAAAACTACAAACATCATCCCCAACAACAATTAGGGTTTCATCTTTAATCACAACCACAGAACCGTTGTCGCTGCTGCTGCTCCGCCACTCTATCGCCGCTGTTGTTTCATCTTTAACTGACCATGCTCGATTATTATGTTTTTTTCTTCAGTTTCGGTTCAAAACCGCCATAGGCTACCACTTTTTACCACCTTTTATTATCACCGTGAACCATCACTGTTTTGTCAATGTTTTTGGGACTAAAATGGTCGACGTTTGTCAATGTTTTTGTAACCATAGTGGGGTGGTGGTTCTCGGTTTCCGGTGAACATTTTTAATCCAATGTGTTTATTACAAATAGTCCATGTAGTTACAAACTTGACGATAATACCCTCATGTGCATTGCACATTAGAGGTTTAACGGGGCAAACTAACGGCTGTTAGTGTTAGGGACGATTGACAATAAAAATGAAAAGTACCTACTTAGTGATAAAAAAAAAGTACAGGGACAAAATTGCGAATCGAGCAAATCACAGGGACGATTTGTGACAATTTCTCAAAGAAGAGAAATTGTTTTGATAACATTGTTTTCCAAATGTACTTATTTTTGTACCATTTGGCTAACAAAATGTTTCAATTCTTGTTACCTTGCTTGTAAAATGGGTTAACTAACAGATTTCCACAACTTGTGTTAAATTTTTTATCCATTTTTTTTACAGTGTTATGAAATTAGATTATTATAACAAAGTTGTAATTTGTACAGAGCTATTTTGTAACATAACACGAGGGTAACTTTTTCATTAAAAAAAAGTGCCATATATATGTTTTTTTCCCGATATTCTGGATGTTGACCATAAACTCTTATGGGTATTTGGAGAGAAAACTCCAAACTTGTCATCCCTGATGGTCGAACTCAAGATCTTGAGTTGGTTTTAGGGTTACACACAATTTGGTTATGTTTTTTATAATTACAATTGGCCTTTTTATTTCAATTGTAGATCACAAAATGGTCTGTTTTTAAACTGCAATCTAAATAGTTTTCATTATTACTTTGTTTCTTTATTTTTTTTGGTTTTCTCTAAGATCAAATCATAGTATCACACTGCCTATTTCATTTTATTGGCATCTGATCCTATGAATTGTACATGTATTAATATATTGATAATTAAAGATAGGGCTAATTGGTTTTAAAGGTCCTGAACTTGTCATTTTTTCTTATTTAAGGGTCAACGTCAAATTTCGTATAACGTAGGGAACAACGTGACGATTCTCATATATCATAAGGACCAAAAACCAGTCTGGTATTTGAAGTTCGGTTTTGTGTGTGTTTTGACCCATTTAACTCAAGCGAATATGGACAGGAGAAGTGCGTTGACTGATGACTTATTCCAACTAGTGTTTTTCACATCAGCAAAAATGAGTAACACCAACAACAACTTAAATTCATTCATTCATTCGATCTTAATTTTTATTTTTATAACATATAAGCATCACAAAATTCCTTCATCAAAATTCAATTGGCAACACAAATTCATCCATTGAATTCTATTCAACAAAAACACACCCTTGTATATATTTAATCTCAAATCTACCTTTTTTACCAACACATAAACATCAATTTGAAATTAATAAACAAGAAATTTGAAAAAGATTAAATAATATACATCAATTTTGGTTTTTATCAAGAACAAAAAATCAACAACGTAAATACAAAATTTCACTAGTTGATTTATTAAAACCAAACATTTATACATATATATACATATTCCTATATATATATATATATAGAAGTAGTTATACAACATATTAGAATATACAATCCATACATATGGCGGAATGAATATCCAACGGTGGGTCCGATGAAAAGTGTGTGTGTGAGATCTGGGCACCAATTCACCACCATCACCAACATATGTCCCACCCATACCACAACGGTCACAAAATTTTGGTCACCCCATCACCGCCTCCATCAAGATCCGGTCACCCTATCATCATCACCACCACCACAAAAATCCGGTTTCCCATCACCACTGACATCGATATTCGGGAGTGAATGTATGTGTGTATTTCATATAATACACATACACATCTATAGGATATACATACATATATTTATGTATGTACGAGTATATGTTTACAGAGAAAGAGAGGGGGAGAGAGAGCAATGGGTGAAGTTGTTGAATGTGATATAAAAATTCTTTTCCCATTATAATTGTAATAGTGCAGTGTAAATGGCAAACTATTATTAAAATGGCAAGTCCACATATAAACCACCTTACGTGGCAAAGAAAAACCACCCGGTATTTTTAGATCCCCATTTAGACGGGGTGACTCATGATCTTACCTACGTTATACGAAGTTTTACGTTGACCCCTTTAATAAGAAAAAGTGACAAATTCATGATCCTTAAAACCAATTAGCCCTTAAAGATACGACTAAATAGGGTATTTGAAGTTTTTAACTTTGATGTATGAGATTGAACCGTGACATCTCTCTTACTATAGGTCGCCTAACATTAAAGATCATGAAATGAACTCAAAAGGAAATAGGAATATGTCCAGTTAGCTAATGTTTTAATGGATGAAAAGAGTATACACTTATCAAACCAATATCACAGCTTAAATGATGTGCCACTAGATACAAATTAACTCTATATATAAATTTTTGGAGGGCACATGCATATCTATCTAAACCTTCATTCCCGGTGTGATCTCTGACCAATTTACTTGGCTCATAAATCCAAGATTTACCCTTTGTTTTTTCAACTTAATTTTTAGTGGAACATGCATTGCTTCTTTGCTTACTCTAATTTTATCTATTTATCTATTTATGACTTTACATATATATGTTGCTATACCAGTAGTATACCAGCATTTGGTATTAGCAAATACCGCTTGCTATATATACTATATGGTTTCATATTTTCATATCGCTTTGTATCACTTAATAATCCTTGAAAGTTAGATTATGACACTTGTTAAAATCAAATGATAGAATTAAAAAACAATGAATGAATTACAAATTTACAAAAGTCATGGTTGTTGGGAAAACTATTAAGTGGCCGATATATTATTTCTCTATGATACATATACAATATGTTTTAATACTGATTCTTAAAAAACATTTAGGTTGGGCAAAACCTTTAATTAATACGAGTACTATGCATGCACGCAGGTGTCATTTAATCAGATATTATAAACTAATCTATACAGTTATATACGAACTATTCATTCCATGTTGAGATGTCCTAATTGGAAATGACCTTTTTTTATCTTTGATGATTTAATTTTTCCTCTAAACCCTTATTTTATCGATTTACACCTTAAACTCCTATCTTTTAGAATATCTACACTGACATTTACATTAACCTAAATCACTCAACCCAGCAACCACCACCAATCGTCGCAGCCATCACAACAAGCCACTGCCACCAACAAACTGTCATCATTATTACCGCCACCGCATGACGTGAGTATCATACTAGTTAAAATAAATAGGGATAGAATAGTGAAGTTATGGCCCTCCTCGTCAAATGTCCTAACTTTACTTTTGTTTCCACTTCCTATCAAAACTTTGAGTTTTGTATTTTCAATCTCAATGGCATATAATTGTATTGAGTAACAAGATAAAGGTTTATTTGAAAACTAAAACTTCTGTGAAAAAACTGGTCAAAACACACTCTGATCTGCATCCAACATAATGTGTCTTTATTGTGTAATCTAAAAACACATTGTGTTAAGTTTTAAATCACAGCGTGTATTTGATAGCGCGTGAAAAATCAGAAAATTGTTCAAACATACTCTGATAGAACTTAATACAATGTGCTTTCTAAAAAAAAAACTAAAAACACATTGTGTTAAATTCAGATCATAGTGTGTTTTGGACAGTTTTCTAATTTTCACAAAAAATTTAATTTTCAAAAGATCACAAGCCGAGGTTGAGTATCTTCCTTTGCAAACTATTGTATTCTTTTATTTCAGTTTTATAGTCATGTAAAACCGCAACAAGGCGGAAACATGAGGGTTACACAATAAGCACCGCACGACATGGAAATTACAGATGATGATGATGATGATGATGATGATGATGATGATGATGATGAGAATCCTTACAAATCACATGCATTCGTCAGATTTGGATCCAGAATGGTTCCTAGATCTCCTGTGGTAACTCAAGAAAGAAGAAGAGTGAGGGAGACCGATGAAGATTGGATGCCAGAGCAGTCGTTGCTTAAAAGAAATAGACTTGTCAGGGCACAAGAGACTTCTGTTGCTGCTGGTGGCTCACAAAGAGTGCCAGTTATTGTTCCTCAGACTACACAACCACAACCATAGTCACAAACAAGTGAAGAAACCAATCCTGGTGATTCGCAGAGATAGATGAATAAAATGAGAGGTTTAATCACTCATTTGACTAATGATTTGAACACGTTTCTTGAGGACAAGTTGGGTAAGGCCAAGGTGGCAGTGTCCAAGATGTATAATAAGTTTTTGGCTCTAGATGAGAGGGTTGTCAAGATAGCAGATGCATTGAAAAAAGGAGTCAAGATCTCCGAAGAGAATTTGCATGAGCTCATCGACAACTACTTAAAGTTGAGAGCTGAGAAAGATAGCTCAGGTTGTAAGGGTGATGCTGCCAGAGCTACTCAAGAGCTAGGAGTATTATGTCCCAGATGTGTAACAGTATACCAAAGTATAAAGAACACAGACAGTTGTAGAAGGGGGTGAATACAACTTTTGTTTTCCCTTAACTTTTGAAAATTAGTTTTAGCGACTCAAATATTAATATAAGCAATGTAGATAATAT
Source organism: Erigeron canadensis (assembly GCF_010389155.1). Taxonomy (NCBI): domain Eukaryota; kingdom Viridiplantae; phylum Streptophyta; class Magnoliopsida; order Asterales; family Asteraceae; genus Erigeron; species Erigeron canadensis. The sequence continues at coordinate 23,660,334 of NC_057765.1, forward strand.
GAATCAATAAAACAGTAAAGCAGTAAATAAACATTCTTTAACACAGATTGTGGTTTTCAAAAGTAATCATTTATTAAGATAAAATCTGTACAAAGAATTACAGGGTTGTTGCGGAATAAAGATAACCTACAAATATCTAAACAACCCTTTGAAATGACAAACAACAATCAGAAAAGTTCTCGCTTAAAAGAAGCAGCCCAAGCTGACCTCTCACAGACTAAGCTGTGTGTAAGAGCAGAGAAAGCTTTGTGTGAAGAATGATTCAAAGGAATGTCACACATATGCATACAAGGAATGTGGCTTTTATAGACGAAAACCATTCTTCTCTTGGTATCCAATTAAGACACATATTTTTCTTCTGTTGGACGATCAAAGGAATATTGTATCGTGCTTTCATCGTACTTGTGGTCCCCAAAACCTGTAGCACGTCATTTTGATCCTCCGATAAGAATATGGACACACATATGTATTTCTGTCACCAACCTAGATTCCAGGAACCTTCCTGGTCACGTCATTTGTCCTTATCAACAAATCTAGGTTGTTATCTTCATTTGATTGTCAGACACAGATTGCTCGTTTGTCAAGAGCAAATATGTCTAAGTGTTTCCAAGCTGACTACTAATCCCAAGCTACCTTTCACTCACAACTTGATCTTCTATCTTCAATCCTCCTTTTCGACTTGGATTGAATGCTATAACCATTTGATGCAGCTTGAACAACACTTGCTTCCATAAGATAAACAATTACAAAGTATGAAGCATGATCTGGGTCAGTTACAGATAGCAAGTTGTGTCAGTTTAGTCTGACCCAGATCAGATTACAAGAACCAAAAGATTTCTAAGTGTTTATACATCAGATTTGTCATCATTAAATTTACAAATAACATTGGGACTCAACAAGGAGGTAGTTCTATTACGAGAACAGAAACTCATGGAGAATCTAGCAAGGCTGTTGTTGCTAGCAAGGCAACCTCAGAAGCTCCCAGACTCAAGAACTGATTGTCACAGAGATGAACGTGGTAGTTGAGTATAATGCACCTCAAACCAAATTCCTTACAAAAGATGTTGACATTGATCGATTAGACAAGGGTAAGGGTTTGGTAGGGCAATCTGTTGATGTTGCTCCTGATACTGAAATTGCTAGTGCTCAGGGTAGTGAGTCTACCGAAACCAGCTCTACTACAAATACTTCTACTGAGTCAAATTTGAACCATTCAGTTGTTCATAGACTGGAGAAGAGATTTGGTTATGATCCACAAGCTCATATGAGAGCTAGGGCAGAGATCGCGGATTATTATTATGATCCAAGATCTTTGAGGGATCAAGAGAAGAGGCGGTTAGGTATACTCATACTCCTTCAGAGTCAGAGTCAGAAGAAGCAGAAGAAGTAGATTAATGACAAAGACAAGATGAAGACATAACTTGTAAACGTCTAGAAGCTATTGCCAAGGGGGAGCACGTCTATGTCAATAGCAGTCTAGATTGTTTGGGCTTGTATTGTAATATGTCTTTGTAATGTGATTGTCATTAATGAACTTTGTATTATGCATAGAATACTAGATTAAGTTGAAGTATTAAATGTCTAATAAATCTGCTTAAGTATGAATTGCGACCTCGCAATTCATAAAGGAAATGCGACCTCGTAATTGTAGGGTCAATTACGAGGAAGGACACAGATTACGACCTCGTAATAGTGTCGAGCTGGGTCTGAAATGCGAGGTCGACTCGCTGAAGCCCATGTCGCACGATTCCTATAAATGCATAATCCTGACAGAGATTAGGGTAGAACATTTGTCGAAATATCAAGCATATTTGCAGGTTATAGTCGTCAAATATTGTTCTGCTATCCTAGAGAAGATCTACGAGGCAGCAAATTATCTGAAGGCTTGTTGTGAATCACCAAGTTATAGTGAGAGATTCCGCACCTAAAGATAATTGTATCAAACTATTAACGATCCGGTTGAAGGGGACTTACATTATGTATATACAATATATATATATATATATAGAGAGAGAGAGAGAGAGGTTGGATATTGTAAAACAATTATTAAGGTAAAACATATAAGACAAAATTTTGACCCTTAGATCATGGTTAAATTGATGCACGATGTTTTTCATGATGAACAGTTATTTGTAGTGAAAAAAACCTATTGTTTTATTTGTTTTTACTTTAATACTTATTTTATTTTACTTAAAACCTATATATATATATGTTGTAGCATATATATGTACATATATATGTTGTAGTATATATGTGTACATGCATGTATATGTTCTATATAGAGATATAAGTTATGTATTGATTCCATAGTTTTTGGATTCTTGAAGTTTCGTGTGTGATGTTAATTTGTAGTTAGGAATGAGTGGCATATATATGTATATGTATGCATATGTTTTGTATAGAGATCTATGTTTTTGTATTGATTCCATAGTTTTTGGTTTCTTGAAGTTTATATTTTTGAATATTCGTGAATCCCTTTATTCCATGCTTATTTTCCTTCATTGTGTGTCAGTTAATCGTATATATGCTGCTTTTCCAAAGCTAAGTTTACTTGAAATTTTATTTTTTTTAAAAACGAAGTTGAATATGTTACTTGGCTACTCGATGATGAACTAGGTGTTTGCATTGGTTTTTGTTACTTAGCTAGGTGAAATCTTAATGACACTAAGCAATACAATGCTTTTCAACGTTGAGGGAAAGTAAAATGGTCGTATGTTTTAGTAGGTTTGCGATAGGTTTATGTCGATCTGTATATGATGCGTGAGCATTACTTAATGCGTGAGCATTACTTAATCATACGAACCATTTTATTGCAAGTACCTGTTTTTCTTAACTTGGAAGGTACCAACAGAAAACATTTCATTGTTGGTTTGTGAATTCAAAAAAAGTAGGGCTCTAAAGCTTGAGGTGGTCATCCTAAAGGATCTCTATTTCAATTGAAGTAACTGATAAATAATGATAGTCTTGTACTCCATGAGGTTTATTTAGGGTTTATCTTTTGCTTAAAGTAATCACCTATATTCAACGCAGATGGCTGAGGCTTCACGTTCTACAAGTTGGCCTGATTCAATCTGGACGTCAAACCCTTCACGTTCTACAAGTTGGCGTACAAGTTGAGGCTAATGGAAGACCAACACCCCGTTACCAGGTTAATAGGCTAGAAAACCACATGCTGGTTTATTTAGACTATTTTACTAGCAGGATATTAGCTATCTGGGCGACAATCCGCAGTGATGATATGTATCAAATTGCATATCATACCCCAGATGGAACATGGTGGGAGGTTAGAGGTTATCCACAATACAGAACACGCCACAGACTCATCCGCGGGTCACGTATGTTAGATTTTCCATATAAGTACCATGATCTTGAAACATGAGCCTAAGCTTTGATCTGTCGAGGGAGAGTTGTGTCTACTTAAGAGACCATCCCCCATCCACAAACTTAATTAGAATGAGTTTCAATTCAATGCCCTCGTACTAATTGTCATTGAATATGCAAGGTTCACTTGGTTATCTTACAAGATGTCACATCTTGCAATGAATCCTAACAACAATGTGGTGCTTGATACTACACTAATCAGGATGGTAAAAGGATGGAAGCCTATTTCTATAAATGCCAAGCGGGCCAGAAACCAAAATACCTTCCCAAAGAACGAAGAGGAATGGGAAAGCTTAGTCAACGAAGATGTAGTGCCCCTTGTGTTGCCGAGTGATAATGATAACGTGCTTCTAAGTAGCCGGTTATGTGTCAATATGATCTCTTTGACTGTTGATTAGTCTGAGAAGAAAAGGCATGGACTAAAGAATTTGCTACCTAGTTTTGTAGCTACGTTATGAACTATTCTCCTTATAACCTTTAATCTTATTATCATTCGTTAAGATGTAATCCTTAAACTTTAATTAGTATTTTTCAATACCACTTTTGTTATGGAACATGGTGAGAGGTCAGAGATTATCCACATGACAGAACACACCACAGACTCATTTGCGGGTCACGTATGTTAGATTTCCCTATAGGTACCATGATCTTGATAACATGAGCCTAAGCTTTAAACCTCGCAGATTCAATGACAATTTGTACAAGGGCATTGAAGTGAAACTGGGTTTTAATTATGTTTCTAGATGGGGGATGGTCTATTAAGCAGACACATCTCTCTCTCAACACAAGCTTAGGCTCATGCTTTCAAGATCATGGAACTTATAAGGGAAATATAACATACGTGACTCGCGAATGATCTATGACGTGTTCTGTCATGTGGATAACCTCTCACATCCTACCATGTTCCATAACAAAAGTGGTAATGAAAGATACTAATTAAAGTTTCACGATTATATCTTATCGAATGATAATAAGATTAAAGGTTATAAAGAGAATAGTTCATATCATAGCTACAAAACTAGGTTGCAGGTTCTTTAGTCCCTGCCTTTTCTCCTTATACTAAGCATCAGTCAAACACATCGTATTGACACATAACTGGCTACTGCGATGCACATTACATTATCGCTCGGTAACACAAGAGACTCTACGTCTTCATTGACTAAGCTTTCTTATTCCTCTTCGTTATTTGGAAGGTATTTTGGTTTGTAGCCCACTTGGCATTTGTAGAAATAAGCTACTATCTTTTTACTATCTCGATCAGTCTAGCATCAAGCACCAGATTGCTATTAGGATTCATAGCAAGACGTGACATCCTGTAAAATAACCAAGTGAACCTCGCGGAGTCAATGACAATTAGTACGAGGGCATTGAAGTGAAACTGGGTTCTAATTATGTTTGTAGATGGGGGATGGTCTCCTAAATAGACACAACTTTCTCTCGACAGATCAAAGCTTAGGCTTATGTTTTCAAGATCATGGTACTTATAGAGGAAATCTAACATACGGGACCCGCGGATGAGTCTGTAGCGTGTTCGGTCACGTGGATAACCTCTAACTACCTACCATGTTCCATTTGGGGTCTGATATGCAATTTAATACATATCATCATGGCGGATTGCCGTCCTGATAGCCAAATTCCCGCTAGTAAAATAGTCCTAATAAACTAGCATGTGGTTTTTCGGCCTATTAACCCGGTAACAAGGTATTGGTCTTCCCATTAGTCTCAGATTGTACGCCAGCTTGTAGAACGTGAAGGATCTGATCACGTCCAGATTGAATCTAAATGTCTCCAGTTAAGCCTCAGCCATCTGCATAGAATATAGGTGATTATTTTAAGCAAAAGATAAACCCTAAATAAAACTCATAGAGTACAAGAAGATCATTATCTATTGAATTATAGATCCTTTAGGCTGACCACCTCAAGCTTTAGAGCCCTACTTCTTTTGAATTCACAAACCAACAATGAAATGGTTTGAGTTGGTTCCCCTCCAAGTTAAGAAAATAGGTATTTGCAATAAAATGGTTCACGTGATTAAGTAATGCTCAGGCATCACAGACAAATTCACATGAACCTATCACAAACCTACTAAAACATACGGCCATTTTACTTTCCCTCAACGTTTAAAAGCACTATATTGCTTAGTGTCGTTAAACCTATCGCAAACCTACCAACAATGAAATGTTTTTGGTTCTCACAAAAACCATGTTTGTAATAGGATATTAGCGTTAAGGCCATCAAAGAAGAGATCTTCAAAGTTATGAAATGATATTAGTGAATGCCTAAACATATGTTTATATTAGTGAATGCCTAAACATATGTTTATATTAGTGAATGCCTAGACATTCACTAAATATATGTCTACGGAGAGCTGAAGGTATATTTATATTAAGTTTGAATATGAAATGATTTCCATTCACCTTATTTAGTATCATTTGGCTCAGATCGTGCGTCTAATGTTTCAGAGAAACGACGTGGTTAAGTACTTTGGGTAAAAATTAACTGGTTTTTCCTTCACTTCCAAGACGCCAATGAATGGGTACAATCATATGGATCTCGTTTTGTCAAGCCACCAATCATCTATGGTGATGCCAGCCAACCCAAGGCCATGAACGTCTTCCAGTCCAGCAGTCCACTGTGGCTCAGGAAATGACCAAGAGCCTAATGAGAAACATGTTGAAAAGTATTAGTAGTCTTCTGGTTTATAGTATACCACAAGTGAATATTTTGAAATAAATTTACAATCACTCTTTCGAATCTTAATAACGAGCCTCTTACATTATACGCATGATATTGATTATGGTTGGTCGTGCAATACAACTTTACCAATATTCTAACAAGAACATGAACAAAGATGAATGATTACTCTTTGTCAAGGATATAATCATACAATCACCTATGTAAATAGTTTGAAATTTATCTAATTTTCTTTTTGATTGTTTAGATCACATATTGTAAAACAAGTACATTATTATATATATATTCTGAATATTTTTAATTCAAATATGTACAAAAATTACCTTAAAAAATAAATTGGAGAGTATTTTTATTTCTTTGGTTTTCTCACCAAATACAAAAAAATTATTTTCATTCAGTTCTCAAATTAATTTCCCTATTAATGCCAAACAAAGGAATTTATAAAATTTGTCAATCAATTTCATTTCTCTACTTTATTTCATTTGTTTGAATTTTCCCAACCAAATGTGTACTGAAAACTCATTTTGTTAATTTGTTTAGTAAAATTTGTGATGTCAACTTGCAAGTCAATCTTCAAATTAGTTATATTATATAAAATTGTGTTGCAAATATCGGTTATCTCGACCGATATATCGGATCTCGAACCTCTACTGATACGAGATCTTGGTTATCGGCCAAATATATCGGAGTTGGTCCATTTTGGTCAATCTTGATGAATACGGGCAATATCGGTGTATATCGGAATATCTCGGTCAAAAAAGTTTGACTTTTTTTTTCCTTTTTAGTTAAAATGAGATGTTTTTAGGATTAGGGATTTTTCAGTGAGATGTTTTATGTTTAAGAAGGTAGAAGAGAAGAGAGAACAAAGAGAGGAGAGAAAAAGAACAGATAGTACTTTTTAGTTAACATCACTAATGGACATAAGTTTTGTTGAGAATAATAGTAAAAAATGAAGCTTTGTGATATGTCTCGATCTAATCGTATGTATATAAGATAGAAAACTATGAAGATAAAATAATGAAATGGAAAAGTTGAAATAGATGGAATGGGGGTGGAAAAGATGGCTAACACAGAGTATATACACCGTATTATATTTTATAAATTTTATAAATGCCTCTTGTAAATAATATTAATAAGTAATAGTGGGATTTGGTTTATATCTCATCGACTATCACTATACAGTATACGTTGATCCACTACAACACCATTTATATTTTTATAAATAAGATTTTTATTCTATCTTTTATAGTTTTAGCTTTCTTAACTAGCAAATATTTACAAAGAAATAAATTCCTTTATTATTTAAGGTACCCGATATATCCCCGATATATCCGATATATCGCTTATCGAGGGTCGACCGATAACATACCGATAAATGATATTTACAAATATATATACAAATAGATGTTGGCGGGGGCTTTAATGCACTTCTTGTGCTTTTAGTGGGCATCATCTAATCCCGAGTATGCACAAAGTGGCCTATCACCAAAAAGACTGTTGCATATTCCTTCGGAGTTGTACTAGTAGAGCTTCTTACAGAACCAAAGGCGGTGGATCTTAGCAGACCTGAAGGCTAACAATGCCTGACGGATTGGGTGTGTTCTAGTCAGGCACCAAGGTTATGAAATCTCAGTTCTTGTTCTAGTTCAACTAGATAGAGTTTTAACTCTCGTATTTGAGATACATCTCTTCGCCAGTTGGTTGGATGTCGGATAACCGAATCTGATAACAACTGGATCAGTTGGGATTCGGTTTTCGTCGTTTATGATATCGTAAATCGATATCATAAATGACGAAAACCTAGCCCCCCACTCGGAGTTCGGCACTCGCATACTAAACTAGCCACACACAAGAAGGCAAGCCAACTCATGATTTACAAGCATCACCTTTCAACTCACACCTCCCCCTATAAGGCGGTGGATCTTAGCAGACCTGAAGGCTAACAATGCCTGACGGATTGGGTGTGTTCTAGTCAGGCACCAAGGTTATGAAAGGCACCAAGGTTATGAACAGTTAAAAATCATATTCAAGATGGCATACTCAGCCAAATGACTTATGTATGGTCACATGGGTCAATATGGGTTGTGTTATAATCTACTTACTTAGAAGAGGAACATGTGGTGACATATAACAAGCTTTTTCTTTATCTTATATTTTAAAACTCTACTTCCTCCTATTCGCCTAACCCAAGTTTCAACAATGTACATTAATCAGAGATAATGCATAAAAGAAAATTAACATATCAAAATGAGAAGAAGAAGAAAAAGAAAAAAAAGAGTGATAGGTTTAAGAAGATAATGGCAAGACCTGGATCGCGATAAAGCATGTACAGGTTATAAGGTAGCAACAGCAACAACAGATGCGGTTCCCAAATCCCGCTACAAGGTAGGATAACATTAATTAATAGAAAAAGATAACATACCTAAGATCTAAAATGAAACAAAGTTAACAGATGCGGTTCCCAAATCCCGGTACAAGGTAGGATACCATTTATTAATAGAAAAGATAACATACCTAAGATCTAAAACGAAACAAAGTTGAAGCTTATTTAGTTGTGTAATTCGACATGATCGACGAGCATCATTTAGAGCAAAAGCCCAAATGAAACTGTTTTCCTCCTCATGAGGATGATAACGGCCAAATATGAAGGTCTGCCAAGCTCTTTAGTAGAAATGAAAACAATAAGAATTGAAATGATAAAAATATGATAAGGATAATGAAGAGGATAATAATAATAAAGGACACAATGGAAAATAGAAGTGGTAAACGTTCAAGTTTATATTTAATAAATGCGTATCCATATACTCGTATAATGATAATAATAATGAAACAAAAGGCATACGGGTGTTACATCTATATTTAAATATAAAAAATAGACCTAGTTCTCTGAAATAATAGTGAATGCCTAAACATATATTTATTATTGCTATTATATGGCATTGTTGCCTTACAATGAAAAGTTGCAAAAACATTAAGCTACATTTTAAGCTTAGAAACATTTATGAGTTCTTACACCTGCATTTTTATTTATCATCAATCAACCAGCAATAAAATTCATATACATATAAATAGTAGCAAATTATATAGTACATACATAAAGCTAATCATATAATATACACATATACATATGCAGCAATAAAATTCATTTACATATACAACAATAAAATTCATATATCTCATAACAAACTTGAATATATAATAAAAATTATAATAGTGAAATGTTTATTTGCAAACTAAATTTTATGTGAAAACTAGAAAACTAGGCAAAACACACTGTGATCTGAATTTAACACAATCTGATTTTATTGTGTTTTATAAAATCACATTGTGTTTTTATTGTGTAATCTAAAAACACATTGTGTTAAGTTTTAAATCACCGTGTATTTTTGATAGCGCGTGAAAATCAAAAAATTGTTCAAACACATTGTGATATGAACTTAACACAATGTGTTTTTTTCTAAAAACACATTATAAATACATTGTCCTAAATTCAGATCACATTGTGTTTTGACCATTTTCTAGTTTTCACGTAAATTTTAGTTTTCAAATGATAACAATCCAATAATAATAATAAAATTATTATTTATAAGCATATAGTTTTGAAAATGAAAATATAAACATGTACAAATATACATATTATATTCATATATATCCCTCCTAAGGCATAAAGTATCATATTTACACAAACATTGGTTTAAGACCATTGTACGTCATGCATTGAAAATTGTAATTTGGGTATATATATATACTAGTCCTAATACCCGTACGATGTACGGTAGTTATATGGATTGTATCATAAAGAAATATGAATATGCCTCATACATGATTCGTGAGTACGAAATAAAGTGTGGTTAAAATAAACTGATGATCGAAACTTAGTTATAATAAACAGTGTTGATAAATATAATATATGTTTAGCTAAAGTTTTGGATTTACATTAAATTTTTACAATTACATCAAAATCGGAACATGTAAATATAGTGGATGACGACAAATAGTCTTGTAATTTCGGATCGTAAACTTCAATTTTTGAAGTATTTATGCTAATAACTTATTATAAGTAATATAATTGATAGGAGATGAAGAATTAAGAAAGAAAGAGAGACAATTTTATTAATGAGAAAACAATGAATCAAATATGGTTATAATGTGTTTTGTATATATATCTCAAGATTTAGAGTTTAATTTTAAGTCTAATAAGGAAATTGAATGTATATACTATTAAAAAACTAATTTAATATAAATTAATTAATTAAAAAGACACGTATCATCAAAGATTACGCCACGTGTCATTTCATGATTATCTCAATCATGTTTTAGTTTAATAATAAATATATTAAATTATTAAATTTATTGCCAAAAAATAAGATTGGTGATGGAAATCTATATTTATGGTAATAATGAACAAATATAATTTTTAATACAAGAGTCATAATTTTATTAGGAATCTATATCTATATATCAATTAAATAATTAGAAGTTTTAGTTGTATATGGAATCTAAAATCTAAAAAATATATAACTAAAGATTTAAACTGACACGTATCGCTTAAGAAACACGCCATGTGTCAATCAAAAGATGTCTCACTTCTATTTTAGTTTATTGGTAGATGATATATAGGGGGTTTAAGAAAGGGATATTTGATATTTGCCCTATATTTAATTAATACATATCTTTATAATAAATAAAAGACAATCATTTTTTAAAAGTATTTTTAGAAAAAATATGATGTGGCAAGTCTACAATTTTACTTAAAAATTCTTTATTTTAATTATGATGTCATAAATAATTTAAAACATTTTTAATAAAAAATAGTTCACTAAATGCTTATTTAAAGTTCTTAATCTTTTATTGCTGATAAATAAATTTATTTTATATTGTATAATATCGTTTTATGTTTTGTTAATGTAATGAGTACTTTAATTTATAAGTTATTGTGTTATTCAATTCACTATCTCTAAATTGATTTAAAATATATTAATAAAAAAATTACATGCATATTTTTTAGTTTTATAATTTTAATGAAAACGTCCGGATTAAACCCGGGTAAATTCGCTAGTTGTACATATGGTCAATTAATGGATAAGATTTGGAATTTGTGTGCATATTACGTGGCTTAAAAATTAACATGCCAGCATAATTTCTTTAAACTCATCCTTGTTATTTTCATCCTAATCTCCTTATTTATTTCTTTCATATTATCACTTCACATTTCATTGAGTCAAGAAACTATAATTTAACATTTAACATATAATCTAAGTGAGAAAGAATCCTCTGTTATGATGAAGATATAACAATAGCAAAAACAAGTTTCATTCTTACTCGTAAAAAAAATCAAGTGAGAGGTTGAGAATATGGTTTGAAATATTGTAAGAGAAGGTGGTCAAAACACAAGTATAAACTCAAGGCTTTATTCCAAATAAATTTGAGGTAAAGTATCATTTAAATATTTGTCTAGAGTTCTAATGACGAATTGGGTTAAATAGTAGGGTAAATTAAATTGAAACTAGATAGTTGTAATGAGAGTTCTCATAAAAAAAATATTAACAATAAAATGTTAATGTACGTTAACCATTTTGAGTTAACAAGTTCTTTTGTTGATATTAATTATGGTGTTTGGAAATGAAATATTTTAATAACAATTTATGAACTATTTATTTAGAAAGTCCATGGTCATGATGAGATGCAAAATGGTTGAAAATAAAACGTAAATGATGTTTGATAAATTTAAAAGTTAAGCCAACCACCATAGTGATACCGAGATGTGAGTGTGAGTGAATGTAACTGTGAAATTAGTTCGAAAATCTTATAAGATTATGAATTGGTTTGATAGGTGTCGGTGCAGGAATTTAAAAGGTGATATATCTTTATGTATATATTCTGTCATAGGAGTTAATATGGTTTAGAAAAAATAAACCATGATTAAGCGGTTAGATGTTGTATGAGGCCACAAGCCTTTGGTGACGACTCATGAACTTGATGGTGTAATATGGATCCATATTAAGTATGATTGTTAGGACATTATGTAAGACCCGGTTGGTTTTAACTTCCTAACATGATGTGATATGAGATGTGGTTGCCATGACATGTATGTAAATATGTGGATATACGCACTAATCATTCGCTTATTGTTTAGTTGTTCTCATTTTTATTGGCAACCCCAACATATCAAGACAAAAAGATGATTGACTAGAAGTCCAATGCTACAGAAGTTTATCTTAGAGGTCATAATTAATATCATCGAGCTTATTTGTGATCATGAGTTAGTAATTCCTTACACTTATGCTTTTAGTACTCATGTACGTCCATAATAATTACAATTCAAATTTTTGACATATATATTTGATATACCATTTTTGTGATGCATTATATTTTTAATTTTACATATTGGCCTTGAAAGGATTATTTAAAAGTTTTGAATAAATAAAATAAAAAAGGGTATTAAATATTTGGGGCGTTACAAGTGGTATGAGAGCCATGATTTGAGAGATCGATCTAGGTGTTTGATCTTATTAACGGATAACACACATAGACTTAAACCATAAGATTTGACCTTGTATTTGTGTGATAAGAGTAGTCTCAGTCAGAGGCGGAGCCAGAATTTCACGTTGAGGGGGCTTCAACCGTATTTTTGTCCTGATCGTTGTATACAATATAATGTGAAAGACATAATCATTTGATAAAATGTTAGTAAAATAGAATTTTATTGCGATGGTTTACTTTTATGGACCAAATGTAAAGGTTTTATTTTAACTGTCATGGCTAAAAATCATAAATTTATAGATTGGGGGTGGCTTGCTTCAAAAAAATATTTGTATTAGTTGGCTATAAGCTAGCCTTGCAATAGAAAACATGAATAATTGGCGGGGGCTAAGCACCCCCCAGTCCCCTTACTAGCTCCACCCCTGGTCCTCAGTATTTGATAATGGAAGTATTTAATGAAAATAATTTAAAGTAAAATAGTTTGTGATCATAATAGTGTTGGCCTATTACGATCATAAAGTGTGACATTTTAAATTAAAGTCACGAAATATGGAAGTAATCAAATATGACCCCTTTAAAGTTTTAGAAATATGAGCATGTATTAATTTTCATATCGATGATTTGTGTATAAAAATTGATCTCTATTTTGAGAGATGAAGTAAAAATAAGGGAATAAAAGAATATCACTCTTAGAACTTAAATAAATAAATAAATAAATAAACGATACGTTTTTATGATCTTAGAATAACTAGAAGGAATGGAAATGTAGTTGCTCATATGATTGCAAACGTTTTAAGCTTGATTGTATTAATGGTAGTCAATACGTAATATTATGAGAGTGATTGGGTGTTAAAAGGTTTTATGTGAGTCCTAGATCATGTTCAAAGTTCAGGTTAAAACTTCTGTGATATATTTTTGGTAAAGACGAAAAGTGAAGTAGAACATATGATTTGTTGTTTGGTTTAATTACAGGTATATATGGATATTGAAATAGTTGGAAACTTCATATGATAAGAGTTTAGTAACTAGTTCAATTCGTTGTTCTCATATATACTTTATGGACACATGAAAGATAGATGCTACTCTTTACTAATATTTTGTTTAGGATTGCTATTTTTTTTTATTGTTCGTACGTGTTGCTTCCATTCAAGTAGATGAGTTCGTCTGATGTCGTATCAGTAATGCGATTGTGGTGTTGGGCTGTTCCGCACGATCTCTTCTTGTAATTGCAATATCATTAAGCCTCAAAGTTATGAACAGTGTTACCGCCACGTGGCACTGTTCCATTGGTTTATATTCTATTCCGCATCATTATTTAACTTTTGCCATATTAGATCCCGTTTGGGTTCTATTCCTTAGGTTTTTTTTAGATTTTTTCACAGTTTTTTTTGCTTTGTGTTCTCAAGTGTCACTGTTCCGTCGGTTTATATTCCGTCCTGCATCACTATTTGGATTTTGTCACAACTTTTTGTTGCTTTGTGTTCTTAACTAACATATTGGGCGCTAACACTGTTCAATTTGTCCATATTAAACCTCTCCCTATTCGGATTTTGCCATATCGAATTAGATTTTTCTTTTTTTTTGCACAACTTTTGTTTTGTGTTCTTAACTAATATATTGAGAGCTGACACTATTCCATTCGTTCATCTTACACCTCGCATCATTATTCGGATTTTGCATATTGGATACTGTTTGAATTTTTTCCTATTTGTATTTCTTGATATCTCCGGAGTTTTTTTTTTCTTTTATGTTCTCAGCTAATATATTAGAAACTTTTATATATTTTCACGTCACAAACTTTTGAGCATTACTCTTACATTCATTTTGAGATTGTTTACCCTTAGTTTTTTTTCTCTCTATATATTTTTTATTTTATTGTACAAACAAACCTATATGTTTCATATCGAATATTTTACGGCATATCAGTGGTATTGTTCTTAAATAGATATAAATTTGATATGACAAACATCGTAATAAAACATATCTATGATATAGTGCTTTTTGTACTACCTTTCATTTTTAGTGATTGTTAATTTTTTTTTTTCCTAAACTTTCTTTTGTCAAATATGAAACCGCATCAATAACAAATACAAACATGATAACTGAAATCCTGCAACTCGGGATATACACTTCCTAGTTAATAATATAGTACGCCTGTTAGTAGTTAGCTTGTAATAGTTTCATTTGACATTTAACTAGTGATATTTTGGGTCTGCTACTATTGTTAGGAAATCGTTATTGCAAAAAGAATATAGAAGTGAACATGCCTAATAAATTAAATCAATTGTAGTTACTACTCAAATTAAATAGTGTTAAGATTGGTTCAATGTGAGGAGATTACACATAGTAAGGAATGACATAGTGAGTATTTCCCTAAATTGCTACAAGTTAAAATAGTGGAATAATAACGATGAATTCATTATATATATATATATATATATATATAGAAATAATAATAATGATATGGTAGGAGTTTAAAAGATGGTTAAAAACAGTAGCCAATGCCTCCCATTATGTGCCTCTAGTTCCAAATGTGTATAAGTTAAAATAGTGGAATAATAACGATGAATTCATTATATATATATATATATAGAAATAATAATAATGATATGGTAGGAGTTTAAAAGATGGTTAAAAACAGTAGCCAATGCCTCCCATTATGTGCCTCTAGTACCAAATGTGTATGTACTTATAAGTTAGATGTTTGATATTTCATCCTTTATTAGTTTATGGGAAGTGATATTGGTACCATTTGTTTTGGTTGATGTATCACATTTGTGCAATATTGGTTTGTACAATCAACTATAAAACTTATATTTTGTGGTACATCAATCAAAAACAGTTGTATGATATCACTTCCCTTAGTTTATTGGACTGTATGACATTTTAAATGCTTAAATATATATATATGACTTATTTCTTATGTTTTCTTCAGTTCTAATTGAGCCTTGACTGAGTTGAATGTGGAGTTTTTTCATGTTTAAGTTCTATAGTCAAATATTATCAGACTACCCTGTTTCAAATTGGACATTGGACTGGACAACCTTCCACAAGTGTATCGTAATGGATCCTTCTTGGAAAGATTATATACTAGTCATTACATTTGGGGAGTGTTTATAATTTTGTTCGAATATAAAGATCTTGAGGAAAAAAAAGGATTGCATTATATATATAACTAGATTACTTTTCCGCGTAATACGCGGGTGAACGCATATAATTATTTGCATGTTAATTTTTTTTAATGACATACATTTGCATTTTTAATACACTTATATTTTAATACACTACCCGCTGAGAAATAATTTATGTTATTGTTGTGATAGTTCTATGTATGTTAGTATCGAAGACTCCATAAACATATGGTAAAATTTCACATAAAAATAATCTAAAATTTTATAAATCAAATAGATACAATTTTTTATATAAAATAGATGATAATAAAACTTCAAAAAATATTAAAAACAAAATTGGCGTGATCATGAATATAAAGTAATCATAGTGATCATGAATATAAAGTAATCATAGATAAATATGTAAAGATTCAATAGATGTACAATATGTCAGTATTATTGTGATGATGATGACGTTAAAAAAAACGAGGTGTAGGTGTAATTAGAAAGGCATAGTCAAAGGTTAGTAATTATTTTAATCTAAATAAAGAAGATGATGTAATCAAAACAATCTAAAGGTCCTAATTTAAAGTGACTTTTCATCTAAGGGTGGTGATTTATCTAGAAAACAATTTAAGAATCTCTTTTATTATTATTGTTAGATGTTAGATTAGATGACTAACTTTTCACTTTGTTTTTTTGCTGACCAGTACAAGGATTTTAAACGGTTTTTCTTATCTTGCATTCTACCATCTTGGTGAATCTCATTTAGCCTACAACATGCTGCATGAGTATGGGATGTTAAAATTAGCTATACTAATAATTATTATTATTATTTTAATGAATTGAATGAATATTGAACAAATATGGAAGAAAATTGAATGAAAATGACAAGGAACATCGCTGGTAATTTTTTTTAATCTCCCAATAATTTAGTAACATTGTTAACATAGTCTAAATAAAGAAGATGAGGTAAGCCTATGGATCCTATGGTCACAATTTAATACTCTTTTTCATCTAACGGTTCAACCTTTTTTAAAAATGAATTTCATATCTTGTTTTATAATTATTGGGAGATATACCTTTTTAGGGATGCATTATATTTTTAATTTTACAATATTGTCTTTGAAAGGATTATTTAAAAGTTTTGAATAAATAAAATAAAAATGATTTTAAATATTTAGGGCGTTACAAGACATCATTCTTGAATCAAAGCCTCCATAACTTGGCTAATAGTTGCTTCTTATAATTTTCAATTCATGGACTTGAACCATGATAACGATGTTGTTGTCATGAAAACTAAGAGAAAAAAAAATCAAGACCCACTACGGAATGATAGCACTCATATGAAATGAGATCAGAATTGGGAACAAGCTAATTGGTTTACTTCAATAAAATTGGGGAAAAGAACTTGGAAAAGCACTTGAAAGAGCGTATTGGGCTTAATATCGATCAAAAGCAAATTAAAAATCATTGGGAAAGTACGAAGACAGAATGAAAGTTGAATGACCGTTTAATGAGAATTGAATCTGAAATTGGTTGGGATCCTGTGAGAAAGACTATTGATGCATCGGCTAACTGGTGGGATGAAAAAATAAATGTAATATTTGATTTTTTGTTTTACATTAGTACAGTTTGTTTTCTCATATTATTTTTAGCTTACAAATTATAAAAAAATTATTTGTAAATGGAGATAAGGACCTTGCTAAACTAAGGGGGCAAAACTTAGAATTATATAAGACTTGTTATGAGCCTTTATTTCGAGATTGTGTTGCAATTAGAGATAAGACCAACAAAATGAGACGGATTCTGATAGAAAAGAACAAAATGAGTTGTAAGAAGAGAATAACTGGCTCTTATTGTGTGGTTTAGCCATTGAAGGGATAATAAATAGTGCAAATTTGAGTAATCCACGTATGCTTTGTCACACGTCTTCTCGCACAGGTCATGTATTTATTCAAGAAATACTCAATGGTCATCCGAGACGTTGTTATGAAGTTTTTAGGCTTCATGTACGGGCATTCAAATCATTATGTTCAGATCTTTCAAAGCATTACGGGTTGAAACAAACACGTAATATTTCCGTTTACAAGTCGGTAGGGATTTTTTTGATGACTTTAGCACATGGAATCGGAAATCGACCAGTCCAAGAAACATTTAATCATTCTGGTGAAACTATGCATAGGCATTTTCATCTTAATTTGAACTCAGTACTTAAATTAAGTGGAGACATTATAAAGCTTACTGCAAATTACAATGAAGAAGTACCCTCACAAATTTTAAATTCGAGTCGTTATTACCCAATGTTCAAGGTAGTCCTTATACTCTACTATGTATTTAATTTATAACTTAGAGATAATGAACAATTATGTTTTTCTATGAAGGATTGCATTGGAGCTATTGATGGGACTCATGTGATGGCATCTGTTCTGGAACATGAGCAACCAAAATATATTGGTAGAAAAGCCTATGCGAAACAAAACATAATGGCGGCATGTGATTTTAACATGTGTTTTACGTTTGCATGGGCTGGATGGGAAGGGACAACACATTGATACTAGCATGGTTGTAAATATCGGATTTATCGGCCGATATATCGGTGATATATCGGTTATCGGCCCTTCACCGATAAGAAAAATGACTTATCGGGCAATTTATCATTTTGGTTAAATTCCGGTCAAACTCGGCACTTATCGGTCAATATCGGCACTTATCGGTCAATATCGGTAAAAAAAAAAATTTGACCATTTTTTTTATAAAAAAAAAAAACAGGGTTTTTATCAATTATTAGGGTTTATTACATTCTTTAATTCAATTTTTTCTATTTAATTTTTAATTAATTCTTTAACTTTTGAGTTAATCTTTAATAATCTTTTAATTTCTAGTTGTAAATTGTAATTACTTTCTTTACTACCGTTTTTTCCTATTGAATATAGTCTATAGATACTTAAATTTTGAAACTTTAATTGTAATTGTTTTCTTTTCTACAGTTGTATATTCTAATTATTAATGTATTGCATTACAAATTGTATATATTGCTAGTATATATATAAATTTTAGATAAATTCCTTTACATTTTAGGGTATCCGATATATCCCCGATATATCCTATTTATCGCTTATCGCGGGTCGGCCGATAATAAACCGATAACCGATATTTACAACCTTGGATACTAGAATATTCAATGAAGCATTGCGAAGGCACGAAGTTAATTTTTCACGTCTAACTGGTGGTTAGTACCATTCCATGTTTATTGAAACTTCATGTTTTACTTAACCTTTTTATATAAGTTATATTATTTCTTTTTATTCATCATAGATAAATATTACGATGTTGATGTTGGGTATCCAAATACTAGAGGTTATATTGCTCCATATAAAGTAACCAACATTCGGTATCACATACCAGATTTTCGTCGTGGAAAAACTGCTGCTAGTCGTGCTCCTAGAGGAGCTAAAGAGATATTTAACCACCGTCATTCATCATTGAGAAATGTCATTGAACGAACTTTTGGAGTATGGAAGCTAGATGGGAAATATTACAAAATATGCATGTCAATTACACTTACGAGACACAAGTGAATATCGTGCTTGCATTGTAACACCCCAAAGTTTTTTTTTTAAGGTAAAGAAATTAACCCCTTTTTATAGTTTTAACATTTAATTAATTTCCTAGTATTTTATTTTTGGAAATGGGGTTAATTTAGTTGGAACTTTAGCGGATAGCGGGTAAAAATACCCAAAAAAATAAATAGGGGCGTGGCATCCCCTTAATGTGCCAGCCACATTCATTTTGGTTAGTCATCCTTCCACTCCAATTTGTTTAGTCTTCACTATTTTCCTCTTTTTCCAAATTCAACCAAATCAAAGGAAAATCAAAGCTTATTCTCTCTAAATTAAAGATAATAATAACAATCACCGCCAACAATCTTTATCAAGCAAATTAAAAGTTAGGGTTTGTGTGGAAGAGTGGCGGTGGCCAAAATTTCAAGGAAAAGAGGAGAAGGAGGATTTCCTAATTTAAAGTCTTGAATTAGCTTATTGTTGTGGAGGTATTGATTTCCCCTAATTGAGTTTTTCATCTTTCTTTTGAATTAGGGTTCATTGAGTGAACGAATTTTGGGGTTTTTGCTAAAATATAAATTATGGTTAATTTTCCCCAATTCCTTAGATAACCTAGTTTGTCATTGAGTTATGTGTTGAGTTTGATTATGAAATTGATAAGTTCATGTAATAATTTTAGTTTATGAGAAAAGATGAGTTTTTACTAGTTATTGAAATGTTGATGAAAATGGTAGGTTGAACTACCTAGTGTTATTGTTGAGAATGAAAGTAACTCAATGACAAATGGGTTGGTTTAGGTTTAGAAAGGCTAGTGATTGAGTATGACTAGGTTGAGCTAGTCAAGTTGTGAATGTAAGCTTATGCACTTTTATGTTATGATCATAGGTTGAAGCTTGTTTATGCATTATCGTTTTAGCGTTATTGTTCAAGTTGCGGAGGAGGTGAGTATATTTGCATACCTTTATGTATACGTTGGGTCAATTGACCACATTATGTTGAAGTTTGTTTATACATGTGTGGTAATTGATTTGGCGTAGGCCCATATGGGGCATAGTGTTTATGAGGCCTAAGAATCCCGATAATTGATTTGAGATGAGGCCTAAGAACCTCCGGGGCCTAAGAATCCCGATAGTTGATATTGTTATGATTGTTTAGCTTATATAGATCCATGTATATCATTTAGTGTGCAAGGTGAGAATGTAAATATGGCATGACGGTGTCATAGGTTGCATATAATAGTCCTTGTACTTTGCCCTCCTTGTACTTTTAGTTGTTTACCATTTTATAGGTAATTCCGGACGAAGGAATTAGTTGTTGATTGAAGCTTGAAGTGATAGGAGTAAAGACTTTTGAAAGACTTGAAGGTAGTTTGGTTCTTGTGTGTAGATACTTAGACATCCCACCTCATCAATGGCTTTTGGTATTGGTTTGGATGTTTTGGAAACATTTGATTTAGTTGGTATAGACAAGATTTCAGTTTGTAAAGGACTCATGGTTGAGTCATAAGCTTTTGAAGGAAAACATGATCATTTTTGGTGTTTACCCAAGTAGGGCAATTGACCCATTTGGAGGTCAATGAGGTTGTGAATGTTGTATAGATGTTAAAACTTGACGTATTGATGTTTTATGTGATTTGAAGTCTTAGTTCATGTTTTTGAAAGGTTGGAAATGAGCTGAATGTATCTCAAGCAACTTAAAGTATCAAATGTTGGTTCTGAAAAATGAGTTTTTGATCAGCAGGTTCCCATTGCGCCGCAGTGGGCATATGTTGCCTCATTGCGCCGCAGTGGGGGTTTACGTTTGTGCAGGTTCGTGATTTCCCACTACGCCGCAGTGGGAGTGTCCTTCTCCACTGCGCTGCAGTGGGGTACTGCTGTTAAAATAATAATAATAATAATAATAATAATAATAATAATAATAATAATAATAATAATAATAATAATAATAATAATAATAATAAAAACTTTTCGTGTTTTGGTTTATCGAGTCTAGTCCTTTCATGCATCCATGGCGATTCATAATTATATTAGAAAGAAAGATGCATGTGACGAAGGATTTAACAGGGCGCAATGAGAATCTTACACTCCAAATAACGGTATTCATGGTCGAGTATCTAGTAGCATTAGCGAAATAGATGAAGACACAAGTGCACAACGTAGACATGATGATTTATATATGAGTGCGATTAGAGATAAAATTGCATGAGAACTAATCCAATCAATTTGAATGCTTTTATTGAATATTATGTTATCTAATTTTAGTACTCATCATTTGGAATATTATAAAAGTTTAAGTTATAATAAAGATTTCATCCATAATGTTAGGTATCCATGGCGATATCCATGGCGACTCATAAATCATCAATTTAAAATGTTAGGTATCTTTTGGGATAGAATAAATGGCAGAATTTGGATATGTATATCAGATCGATATCCAACAATCGAGTCAAAATTTAAACAATGGATCACAAGTTTATCGGAGACATGACTAGATTGTTGTTAATTATCAACACCATCCACAACCGCTGGAGGAAGAAAATGCTAATATTCCATTTGACCGAATCAGCCACATACATATTATAACTTATCGAACCTAATTGTATAGCATTTAATATTTACCAGAAGAAGTGACTCATGAATCATTGCGTATATGGAAGCTAATAAGCTATATCATTGTGGTGCAACCGTTTCATTTAATTTTAGGGTTTTATCAATTGATATGGATGATTGAAAAACTAGGGTTCATGGGTTTTTGGAAGAAAATGAGAAAAGAAGGAAAAACATGGAAAGAGAAAGAAGAATCAAGGAATATATATGAATATGTATTTTCATTTGTAGTCAAAGTCAATGTCCACGTAAGCAACTTTTAATGACGTGGCACAATGACATGACACTTAATAGAGGTCTGACGTTAAAAACTAACGACATTCCCTTTATTGTGAAATTTTTTAAAATGAAATCCTTTTAATAGATGAAAACTAAATAGGTTCCTCTTATTATGAATTTTGTGTGAAAAGGTTATATTTTTATTGATTTTTCCCAAAGTAACAAATCAACCTTTGACCACGCAAACTTTTTAGTTTTTCTTCTTTTACCTTTTATAGTAACATTTTTCTTCACCATTGTTGTTGTGTTTCTTTAATCTGAACAAGTTAAAAGAATGATCAAACGAGTGATCAGAAGTAGATATGAGATGTGTACATTTTAGTGTATGTATGTTAATATATGGTCTTAAGAGTAAACCAGTTTGTGTCTTTTCAAAAAATTTCCATATTGGTGAAAAGCTTTTGTTTTATAGTTTTATTATGTTAGTGTTCTTTTTTAGAAAAATGATAAACTAAATAAATTGATTTGAAAAAAGAATATGTCACTTATACTTGTGTTAAACTGTTAAATGTTTTAAGTTGATTTTTTAAGATTTTTTATCTTTTATGAAAAAAAAAATGATAAATCAATATTATAATTGCTTAAAGATCAGTTTAACAATACAATAATGACACTTTTCATAATAAAAAAAATAATCAGGAAAGCAATAATGAATTACATTTGTATGAGTCAAAAGTTTTAAGCTAAACTTTTATGGTTACATACTTTTATAAGGGTACGAAATTAAGACTAAAGGGAGGGGGTGACTTGTGCCATGTGGCATATGGGGTAAAAAAAGTTCCCCTCAAAAAAGGAGGAAATGGGTGAGATTTTAAAGGGGGCAACTTGTGCCATGTGGCACTTGTAATGATTGATTTTATTATTATGTTTTTATATATACTTTGTATTAATTAAAAATGTTATATTTATTTAAATAGTAATGTATATCTATTACTCCTTTATAATGATTCTTACCCCCTATTTTAAGAAAGGTTAGAAAAATAGTTAGATAAGGAATTACCACTATGCCCTTCATTACTAATCTGCCTAATTCGCCTAAAGTGTCCCTAATTTCAAAAACGAGGCCAAAGTGTCCCTCCCCACGGTTTAATTTCTTCTCATGCCAACACCATTAATGCTTATTATCCTGCCCAATGTTACCCTTTTATTCTCACATCCAAAGTATTCCCATTAATATTTATCCTTTCCAGAGATTTTTGAATATCCACCTCTTTATTCTCAATATTTAATTGTGACTAAGGCATCAAGTAGTCATTTATCAACGTGTGGAACATATATAATAAGAACATGTATACAACATATATTTCAATTTCTTTTATTGCAGGTTGTTATCCATCATAGGATATTAATTTTTGATTGTCCACTTATACTGTTTTCGGTCACGACATGAGAAACCATGTCAATGGTATCTGCCGCAACGCGCGGGTACTAACATAAACATATATTTAAAACATAAACTAACTTATTTAAACATAATTAAAAGTTACTACTAATTAAACATAAAATGAAACATTTAAACCAATTAAACATAAAATAAATAAGCTACGTCGAATATTTTTCACGAAGCTCCTTTTTTTTTGTGTTCCATGATGCTTCTATCGGGCTCTTCAAGGTGGGAATAGTCGGTACTCAACAATTTCCAATCGGCGTTTTCTTCCATAATTTTAACTTTCTTTTCCTTCGATTGAATTTTCTTCGAGCTCATATCAAACAACATATCCAACATTTTTGCTATTCGTTCAAACGTCTCCATATACCTACCTTTCCCTTTCCCCTTGCCACCCGATCCCGACCCGCCTTCCGCTCTTGACGCTTTCTTTGACGCGTCCCTACCCATCGGACGTTCTTGAAACACCGGCTCCTCATCATCACCCAACTCCTCAAACGAGTTAAGGTCAAATTTGACCCTAGCATCCGACCCTTGACTAGCCACTGGATCGGTGGATGATAGTTTGCTACAACAAAAAAACAAGTTAAGTTATACAAATAATATATATTTAAAATAAAAAAACGGGCTGTTTTTATAAAATAAAAAAAATAATAAAAAAAAACTGTTTTATTATTATTTTTTTTAAGTACTGTTTGTAATTTTTTTTTTAAGAAACTGTTTTTTTCTAATAAACCAAAAACAGCTTTTTTTTATAAAAAAAACGAAAAACACTTTTTTTTAAGAAAACGAAAACTGAAGTTTTTTTTATTAAAAAACCGAAACAGTTTTTTTATAAAAAAAAATAAAAATATGCATTTAAAAATAATAATAATAATAATAATAATAATAATAATAATAATAATAATAATATACCATATTTCGGGTGTTCGGTCACCGATAGCTAAGTCGTATCTAAATTCATTTCTTCCGGCGATACGTAGCCACGCTTGTTGGACATTTATTGGACGTGGTTCGTCGTCGTCGCGCCCTTTTTTACTATGTTGGCGCCTTGCTTTTGATTGTTCTGGTGGTGGTTGTGTCTCTCGAACAATATCATCATCTTGAGAATCTTGATGAGTAGAGTATCAACAATTCTTGGACGATCAAAAAATGAGCCCGGAGTGTTTTGTTGGCTAGACGACCCACCAAAAGTTTCCTGTTGACTCGAAGTACCCATACCCATACTCATACCCGAACTCATACCCATATCCATACCCGAACCGATATTCGTACCCATACCCATACCCATTTGTTGATTTGTGGACATTCGTTGAATCAATTGAAAAAGATGATTATTGTTGAGTAAACTAAGGTCATTCATCATATCAGGTTGTTGATTTGGGTTGTTTGGTCGTTGATTACGAAAACCCGGGTTAAAAGGATTGTTGTTGAAGTTGTTGTTGTGAAACATTTTTAGAATAAAAATGAAGAAGAAAGGTGAGAAGAATGTTGATGTAAAGAAAAGTTAATGTAAAATGTAAAGGAAATGTGTATAAATAAAGGTAAAGAAATTAAAAGGAAAAGGAAAAAAAATTCTTTTTTTTTTTAAATGGTCAAAACTAGCTGGTACCCTATTTAATTGTCTCGGTCAACGTGAAAGTCAAAGGGGAGGAGGGCGAGCTGTGGAGGTCGGGGAAGAGGAAAGTCGGCCAAGGGGGGTGGTGTGGGGGGGCAATTTTGGGTGTCAAGGGGAGAGAGTCGGCCAAAGTCTAACTCACTCCGCTCAGTCTAAGGTTATAATATATTTTATACACTATTTTTTTATTTTTGAAAAAACTATAATCTATGATCTGGGTACTATAAGTACATTTTAATTAAAAGAGATGAAAAATAACAATAACATAACAATTCGATATCAAATAGTAAAAATACACGAACAAAATACAAAAAAAAAAAAGTAACTAAAGTGATAAAAACAAAACCGTCTATTTTTATTTATTTTTTTTAAAGAAATTTATTTAACGTAATTTGTTTATTAAAGATATAAAGTTGATAAATAATATGATTGGAAATGATTAATAAAAACATATATATTTGGGTACTACAACTGCATTTTCAGGAGCCTTTTTAAATATTGATAATACTTGAGGGTTAAATCTAATATATCTATAATATTATTGATTCAGCACTTACAAGTTGTAGTATAACTAAATCTTGGATGTTTTATTTTTCTGGATCAAATGTTTCATCAATGGCTTTTTTATGAAGTGTACAAAAATCATGTGTATCGATATTCGGCCAGTTTTCAACTACAATAATTATGTACCAAATGTTCCATCATGCAAATTGTATTGAAATAGGGGAGTGATATATCTATAACAAATTTTAGTTTGCATGCTTTATACATTTGTACATTATACAGTAAAATATGTATTTTTGTTGTAGATGGTTAAAATATATTGTAGATATATATTTGTCCGTTGAAATAGTGTACAAGTTACTTATTTATGTTAATTATTATTATTATTAATATTTTTTTTTTTTTTTTATTTTATTATTAATGGTCTTTTTTTTTTATCATAACTATTGGTTTATAGTTAATGATATCTATTGGTTTATAAAATAAAAAAAAATTAACAAATGTAAATTAAGAAATATTAGTATGATGATATAAACCCGATCCAAAACCAAACTGTCCCTCTACATCTCTATAACGATTACTTAATTAGTAGTTGAACACATTGTTTTAGCTATATTCGTAGGTAACAAACTAATAATCGGACATCTTTTTTTTTCCACCCCTAACGTGATGGACTTGTATAATTTATATATAACTCGATGGGCTTCAACTTATTAGAGCAACGGATTATAAACCAACTATTGGACTGAGAGTCCATTAGCACCGTCCTCAGTTTTCACTCATACGTGTCTACTATAAAAATATACCCACTCAATATGGTTTGTGGATGGAGTTATACAATTCCAACATAAGATAAGATAAAAGGTGAGTATTCCTTAAGTTGAGTTTTTAACTTGAGTCAAGATGGGGAGATCTCGAATTTTGAATAAAAGTCAACCAAAATTCAAATATTATCTTTGAATTTGGTCTTTTATTTTTATTTAAGGACCAAGATTATCGTAACATGACTAGTCATGTTAGGGTTAACTTGAGAGAATCCCCTCCCAAAGAATCAACCAACCATGATGGTGTCTTGTTTAGAGATGGAAATATCTACAATTTGAGTAAGGTCAAATAGGTATGGGTTAATATGGGTTCTGGTCAATACAGGTTGTTTTGAAAACGAATCAAAACGAACCCGAGTTAAAATGATACTGGGTCATAATGAGCATTTTTCAAAATAACAAATTAAACTCGCTAAAACCAAACAATAGCTCAAACTTTTCGAATGACAATAAACAATCTTATTAAATATGTTAATGTAAAGGTGAAAGAAATTAAAAAAATGATAATGACAGTCTTATGGGTTGTCATTAGTAACTTATTATACGGCTACATGCATAAGAAATAGTACTTTATACATTAAAAACCACTCCCCTGAATTTTCGGATGACAAAGTACAAATTTATTTTTATTATCTTTGAATTTGGTCTTTTATTTTTATTTAAGGACCAAGATTATCGTAACATGACTAGTCATGTTAGGGTTAACTTGAGAGAATTCCCTCCCAAAGAATCAACCAACCATGATGGTGTCTTGTTTAGAGATGGAAATATCTACAATTTGAGTAAGGTCAAATAGGTATGGGTTAATATGGGTTCTGGTCAATACAGGTTGTTTTGAAAACGAATCAAAACGAACCCGAGTTAAAATGATACTGGGTCATAATGAGCATTTTTCAAAATAACAAATTAAACTCGCTAAAACCAAACAATAGCTCAAACTTTTCGAATGACAATAAACAATCTTATTAAATATGTTAATGTAAAGGTGAAAGAAATTAAAAAAATGATAATGACAGTCTTATGGGTTGTCATTAGTAGCTTATTATACGGCTACATGCATAAGAACTAGTACTTTATACATTAAAAACCACTCCCCTGAATTTTCGGATGACAAAGTACAAATTTAATGCACCCAAATAATATATACTAACAGTTGTAAGGGCTGTGATTAATAAAACTCAAGACATTTATAATATAAAGCAACAAATAAGTAATTTAGTGACTGGTTAATAAGTAAAAATAACAAGGGATAAATATCTTGAAATGTAAGAAAGTTTTGATAAATATTTATAGTGGAAAATAACTAAAGTTGTGTTAATTGTTTGTAATCATCTTTAAATAATGTTTTCAGTGAAGAGAAACCTAAATTTTATTTATTTTACTTTAATACTTATTTATTTTACATAAAACCTATAACTATATAAGAAAATAACAACAGTTATGGTTATTATTAAAAAAAACATCCTTAACGGTTACTAGTAATACGTAATTATATATATAAAAAGGGGGATGGTAATATAGTGTTGTCAGGTACCTAAGCTTAGGTATGGAACACTTACATATTGTTTTTTTTAATTCATAAAATTCATGGGGCTCAAACATTTATTTCATTAATAAAAAATTATTAAAATTTTTTGTATGTGATGGGTTCCACACCTAAGTTTCTATGTCAAAGACCTTCTTGTACACATCCTCGAGGGTTGTATTCATGGCAATCATCACTAGTTTCTCTCGAGGGCATTGTATGGCTTTGTTCTTGGTCTTATTTAATAGATGTCGAGTGCCGCTTTTTCCCGTCCGAGAATCTCCATCTGCTTTAAGTGGGCGAGCTAGAATCGTTATGTCGGGTTGGTTGTTCAAAAGACTTTCTCTTTACCTTACCCTTTGCATATTCATCTTTTCGAAAGCCCAGACCCATTCTTCTGGATCTGCATTAGTCCTATTCCGAGTGCAAAGCCTCTCCAATCAATAAAGACCTCTTTCTTTCTCCCCCATATCTTACTTTGTTGATTGAAAGAGAATAAGCACTATCCATATCCACGTAATAAAAGCCCAAGTTTCTTTTGGATCCCAACTCCAATATGATCCCCATGCTTCATTGGTCCATACTGCTCCGGAAAGAATCCCTATGGTTAAAAAGATAAATCCTAGGCTAATCACACAATAACTCCAATAATCTAATTGTTGAATCAATTGGGCCTTGTAATAATTCTTAGCATAAAAAACAAAGGTTTTTTTTTTTTAAATATTATTTCTTTCATTATTGTATTGGATTTCACCAAATGAAAAAGATTGATTTAATTTTAATAAATTATTACTTTTAGAACTATAAAAAATCTTAACCGCATTATGTGCAACTATTTCAAATAGATTTTTAAGGAAGTGAGTTTTTAATGTAAATTATTACATTTTACCAACTATAAATTAGTATAAGACTTAATATTGTGTTTTACTAATAAATAACTTAATAATTACAACATTATTATTTAGATCTAATTTTATTTGAAAGATGCACTATTTGTTATAACGTATTTTACCATAAATTTTATAGAGTGAAAAAATATCCAATATGCGATGAAAACTATAAAATTATTATTGCACTATGACCTTAAAATAATTAAATACTTAATCAAATCATATTACTTATGAGATACACGTCCAAATCAAAATATCAATATATTTACTTAATTAGCATTTTTTTTGGTAAGATTAAAGTGAGTTTTTAATGTAAATTATTATATATTACTAATTATAAATTAGTATAAGAATTAATATTGTGTTTGACCAATAAATAACTCAATAATTACAATATTATTATTTAGATCTAATTTTATTTGAAAGATGCACTATTTGATATAACGTATTTTACCATGAATTTTATAGAGTGAAAAACTATCCAATATGCGATGAAAACTATAAAATTATTATTGTACTATGACCTTAAAATAACTAAATACTTAATCAAATCATATTACTTAAGAGATACACATCCAAATCAAAATATTAATATATTTAATTAATTAGCTATGTTTTTTTTGGTAAGATTTGATTTGATAAATATGAAAGACATTTGACTTTTATTTTATTTTTGGGTATATATATTAGAAAAATATATGGAAATGCCACATAGGATAAATCATGTGTGGCAACGTGTAAAAATAGCTATAACTTAAAGAGGATGACTTAGAACACTTGGATTTCTACTGTTTCATATAGATTACTAGGTTTTTTACCCGCACGATGTGCGGTTATTTAAAATAACCTACGTAAAAAGAATAAAAATGAACATGAACTAATATATAATAATACATTAAAGCATATAAATCTTTTGAGAAATATAATGATGTATAAAGCACATAAAATTTAAGAACCCAGTTACTTTTCATATTAAAAGTCAAAAACAATTTGAAGATGAAATCAAAAACCAACTTTTAAAAAAAATATGACAATGGTGTGA
The DNA here is from genome assembly GCF_010389155.1 of Erigeron canadensis. Taxonomy (NCBI): domain Eukaryota; kingdom Viridiplantae; phylum Streptophyta; class Magnoliopsida; order Asterales; family Asteraceae; genus Erigeron; species Erigeron canadensis. The sequence continues at coordinate 23,690,240 of NC_057765.1, forward strand.
TGTGTCGACACAATTATGTAATCTATATATGAAACTAATGTTGGTTTTTAGGAAACAAAATCAATTTTATTAATTTCATAATTTTATTTTTTACATACCAATATATATTTAATATATTTTATTGCATAGATAAATAAATATTGTGTAAAATTATAGAGATGACACATATGATAAAATCCTATTTGGCAAATTTTAAAAATAGTTTTAAATTAAAGAGGGTTTTAAAAAGCTAGGATTACTATTGTTTTAAAATTTATATAAATATTATTATATTATATATTATATTATATTATATTATATTATATTATATTATATTATATTATATTATATTATATTATATTATATTATATTATATTATAGATAGATAGAAGATAGATATCTCTATATATAATAATACATATTTAAAAAAACTAAAGAGAAATATAAATAACAAATATAAATTGTGATAAATCTAAATCAATAAAAAGACAATGTATATAAAAAAATGTTAGCAATTTAGCATATTTAAAAAGGAAAATTACACTTTTGGTCATTGAACTTGGCACGTTTTTCACTTTTAGTCACTAAATTTCAAAAATTGCAAATTATACACTGAACTTGTCACTTTTTTTCACTTTTGGTCACTGCGCCCAGTTTCGTTAGTTTTGCTCCGTTAAGCTGTACAGATTCGTTAGTTTTTTTTTCACTTTTCGTCCTTTCAATTATTCCATAACTAAAATCGATAATCGACAAACTTCAGTGATGAAAAGTGTAATTTACCTAAATTTTTTTATATATACGTCATTCGTCCAATTTTAAATGTTATTATTTTGATTTTTTCTTAATATTTTTACTTTTAACTTTGACTCTAAACATTTTTATTTATAACATATAGTAGTTGGTGTAAATTTTATCAATGAAAAATATATTTAAAAATTAGTTCATTATTATATGTTTTATAACAAATTTATATAACATAGACAAAAATATTTATGGTTAAATCATAAGGCGTTATAGATTATTAAAAAAAACCTACAACACGTTACTTCAGATAAACATTACAATATCTTATTTTTATTTTCGTTTATTTATAGTTAATAAATTGAATTAAGAAAAACTATATAAGTTTATATAACACAAAAAAAATATTACGGTTAAAGTAGACATAAGAAGACTCGAAATTCAAACATAGTCACTAAATAAATCTATCTTTATATATAAAAATTTCAATAACAATTATTTCATCGTCGTTAAAAAAAAACAATTATTTTAACTAATTAAACTACTGTATAACAAATAGATAGTAACTGTAAACATAAAAAATTTGTTTCAAAACATAATAAATGAATATGTATTTTCACTAATCGGCCAAAACAATATATAAAACCTGAAGTTGGACCGATTATCGATTTTAGTTATGGAATAATGGGAAGGATGAAAAGTGAATGAAAATTAACGAATCTGGGAAAGTTAACGGGGAAAAACTAACAAAGTTGACGCAGTGACCAAAAGTGAAAAAAAGTGACAAGTTCAGTGTATTTGCAATTTTTGAAGTTTTGTGACTAAATAGTGAAAAATGTGTCAAGTTCAGGGATCAAAAGTGTAATTTTCCCTATTTAAAATCGGGTAAATAAAAAACATGTAGCTGACAAATGTTGATTTTGGAGAACAAGGAGACAAAAGAGTCATCAGCTAGGGAAAAAAGTCAAAGAACTAGTTTTGCCGAATATCCATCTATTTTTTCATTCTCTTGATATATGACCCGTTAAATTTGAAGATGTAGTTTTGTCCGACCCATTAGCGTTAGGTTTTAGACCACCCATTGTAATCCAAAAAATTAGAAAAAGCCCAAAGCAACCAAATGTATTACATCCGGATCCATATCGTTTTCTTTTTTTTTTTCTTGAACAGTTCCGGATCCATATCGTTAGTCTTGTTCTGTCAATTGCCGATGACCAATAATGCCGATGACCAATAATGATATAAAAATTAGTCTTTTAACTTTAAATTTGACTAATTAAATTATCACGAGAATCTGATTAACTAAGTACAATTGTGGAACTCTAAAAAAATTCAACCATCAATGGATGAATTGTTATTTAGAAAGACTTATTAGAGACTTTGAGATCTTAAATTCAAATTTGGGTGCAACTAAAATGCTTTCAAAAATGAAGAAATATATATATAAAGAGGCACGCCTTCAATCTTAAATTTATCTTTAAACCGTTCATATTGCACATCGAAACTAACGATAACCAAATATGATTTTGGTTTTGTTATATTTTTGTACGAGTAGTATTTATTTAAGTTATATACAGTAAAATACCACGGTTTCTAGGAACCTACATGCCCTTTTAGATTTATAGTAGATTAGAAAAAAACGGGCCTACAAAGTAACAAAACTCATACATCTAATTTGTTGTGGTTTTAACACCACATGTTCAAATCTTGCTATTGGCCCACTCTAATAAACAGAAACTCTGTATAAGAGGAGGTAGGCATGTATTGGTTCGGTGTTATTTTGCATTATTTATATGAGGTGATATTTGTACTACTCCCTCCGTCTCATTTTAGTTGTCATGATAACTAACTTTGACTGTAAATAACTTTGTTTGTATTATATAGTAGTTGATGAAACTTATATGAACGAAAAGTACATTAAACACTCAATCCATTCATATATTTTATATCAAGTGTTACATGACACAAACAAAGTTATTTACGGTTAAAGTTAGTCAACAAGACAATTAAAATGGGATGGAGAGAGTATAATAATTTTTGGGAAATGATATATCTACAATATATTTTAGCCCTTTAAAACAAAAGTACATATTATACTACAGTGTATAACTGTTTAAAGCATGCATTGTTGTAAATAACTAAAATTTGTTATAGATATATCACTCCCCATAATTTTTGATTAATTTACCACAAATATACTTCGTTGTTTTAATTATTGTAATATATGGTAAATGTATCAATTTTTATGGTATGTATATTAATTCGTTTATTTATATCCATATTTTTACTCTCTTATAAAGCAAAAGACCTATTTTTATTTTTAGAAAATTCTGTCTTTAAATTACCGAAATTGCCCTTGACATTTTATACTTTTAATAAATTAATTTACGCTTCAATCCTTATCTTCTAAAATATTTTCACTATCACCTTTAAATCAACATACACTCCTACACCAATTGACACCGCCACCACCACCAATAACACCATCACCGACACCACAAGACCGTCGTCCCCTTTAACGCTGCCGCATTGCGCGGGTATCATGCCCGTCTAACAAAAACATAATTGATTTGATATTACTCACTATAGACTGAACGTTCTTATATGCTTTTTCATAACTCGCAATTATCAAACCTTGTGTTGTCGTGTTTTTTTACTTTTATTTATTAACTTTATTTATTTATTTTTATTTTTATAATGGAAACGAGAGTGTTATTTTAGTTTATTTATAAATTCTTATAAGAATATTTAAGTATACAAAGTACTTCGTATAGAGTAAGTTAAACAAGTTAAGAGATATGAAATATATAATGTAAATAAGACATAAACAAAACTTTTAGAAACAAAAATTAAACCAATTAGAGATTCGGTTAAAAAATACACATCGAACTATTAAAATAAAACAAATATAAACATTGTTTAATATCATATTTAATGTTGTATCCACTTTAGATGCGGATATAGATAGAAAGCATGTATATATATACCTAAATCGAACTTGAGCCCTTGGAGCTGAACAATATGTGATAACGGGTCGGGTCACGGGTTTGCACACATCGGGTTGGGTTTTAGCCCGTGCACATGCCTGACAACGAGTATTTCTTACAAGAGAGTAAAGATTAGTATTATCTATAACACCTTATAAAACATATTTTGACTTCTCCTATCTTAGGAAATTCAACACTTTTTTATACCCAAAATATCCTTATTTCTTAATCATAATTCCCATATACACCTAATCTATTCTTTTATACTATTTAATAAATAAAACAACCATCTCTTTAAAAGTCATGTAGAATTATCTAAAATACCGTTATTGGTTAAATTACAATATCAGTCATTTATTCAAAATATATCCATTAACCTTTTACATCAATTAACTTTAAATCAATTATCAACACCACTCAAACGCTGCCTCCACCACCAACTGTCTCCCCCACCACTGCACCTTTGCCGCCACAACCACCGTTGCATTGCGTGGATACTGTGCTAGCTTACTACTAAGTACTAACTACCAACAATAACTTAAAATTTTACTCGTATTAAGGAAATAATAGATTATAGAAAAAAGGAAAAAAAATGAGTATGGGGCTGTTATGCACTCAGCTTGGGTGGAAAAACCCCCTACATACCAATATTTTAATATTTTAAATAAATGATTGGCCACCTATAATTTTTATGGTTTAAAAAAAGGTATGTAAGAGGTTTTTCACCCAACTTAGATGCCTAACAACCTCATATTTATACTACTATATAAAAATTATACACCTATGTTGAAAAGTTTACAACTTTGGGACATACGAAATTACCATTTTACCTTTAATTAATTAACTTACACAATCATTCTATAATCTTTTAAAATATATATATATATATATATATTAGTATCCCTAATTTCAAATATGTTTATGTTTGTATCAATTTCCTACACCACTAGTCGACGATGCTATCACCATCCATCAACGTCACCACATCGCAACTAATATTATCGCCGCCGCAATACATAGGTAACATGCTCGTTCCTTTAAAAAAAAAAAAAAAAGGAAATGAATCAATGATATGTATTTTTAGAGGATATATCATTCGTGGGCATCTCACTACAAGTATGTACAAGACTACATTCTAGTTATTATTCTCATCATACTCTTTAGAAGTTTTTTTATTTGTTCCGACCGTCACTACTAGTAATATTATTTCAATAGCTATTTGATTAGTTGTGTTAAGTTGTACTGTCTATTCAATTATTCTTCTTCTCAATTTCACTCAGTCTACTCTAATCTAAGCTTTAGGTATCTATCTATCCATCTTAATCTTAATTATATTGCATATATATTTACAGTATGTATGTAAGTATTTATGTGCTGTTTTCAATTGCATATATTATACAAGTTGGATTGGATTAGTATGTAGTTGTTTTCAAGTATCAGGGAGGGGTTACTGTTTTTGGATTAAGTTGGATCTACTGTAACTCACTTTCATTGAATTCCCACTGCTTTGTTATGCTCCTTCTTTTACTGTCTGAATTTCCTATATATTTTTTCTCATTTTTTTTAAAATTTTTTATTGTCTATAAGCTTTAGCTTAATTGGGAAATGAAGAAATGCATTTGAGACAACGAGAGGTAGTGCCCGTGCGTTGCGGCGGTGAGACGGTGTGGGTGATAGGTCAAGTCATAGAGTATGATAGGCAAATGCCTTAGCCGTACGGGCTCCGCCCTCGGATTTAAAAATTCGTCGATAATATATCGAATGACATCTCTAATGAAAGAGCATGAAATTTTAAGAACACTCATACAAATTTTAAAATTTATCGATATACGGTTTTTGAGATAAAAGATTTTGAATGAATTAGAGAAATAAAATGATTTATGGAGTTGAGAGAAAAAATGAGTGGTTGAGATTTGAGGAGAGAGAAAAATAAATGGTTGAGATTTAAGGGTATTTTAGGTATATTAGGTAGAGATGTTATAGTATTAGTGAATAAAGAAGATCGCTAATTTAGATAGTTTAATTACTTAATTGAGATTTGAAAAAAAGGCAAAATGCTTTATAAGATAGTATTATATTATATTAAAAGTATTAGATATTAGATATTAGATAGGTAGGTCTTGAGTTCAAATCTGATCCATGACTCGTAGTGGGCATTCGGGCGAAGGGTTTTCCCTTGGCTTTCGTGGGAGTGTGGGATGCCTTTCGCCATTGGGTAACTGGGCTTTAATTTGTTGGACATTGTAAAAATAAATTCTTGAAAATTTTAGTAATTGTTTGATTATTAGGATTAGCATATTAAGTATGTTAACTTTGACCCTATCTATATAATGAGATTGTTATTCCATCTCTTAAACACATGATGATACAATTTGTGCCAGAAATGGGACCGTGCAGACCAAAACGTGTTCGGTTGTATTCCCACTCGGGACAAATTTTCGTGTGTGTGGATTGAATTCCGAATAGTCGGGTCATTTTGGTCCTTAATTCTATGTTGTTGTAGCATTATATCATCTCTTGATTAGGGAATAATGTTAATTCTATGTTGTTGTAGCATTATATCATCTCTTGATTAGGGAATAATGTTTTGTTATCAGATAATAAGCTACAATGAATCCTCCCAAAATCAAACGACGAGTCGGTAAGTATGAGGTGGGACGGACTATTGGTGAGGGAACTTTCGCTAAAGTCAAGTTTGCTAGGAATTCTGAAACTGGGGAACCTGTGGCTCTCAAGATTCTTGACAAAGAAAAAGTTGTTAAGCATAAAATGGCTGAACAGGTTACTTTAGCTCTCACGATTTTGTCTGATGCTTATGACATATTTAGGCTTTTAGCATTATTTGATCACTTTTTTTTTTATAAGTTATAATCTCTTTAAAGCTTTAGAGAATTTGATGAAAGAGTTGCACTGCTGTCTGTTTGCTTCTACGCATCAAGTTTGGTTCTTTAACCCTCTTGTATGGTCCTGGTGATGCAGATAAAAATGGAAATAGCGACTATGAAGTTGATCAAGCATCCCAATGTTGTCCGCCTATACGAGGTCTTTAAATTTTCTTGTAAATGAAATGGAATCCATAGTGAACTTTGTTAACAATATTTCATTTTTCATGGGGTCCTGCTAAAAAGTATTAAGTGCGATAATATCTTGTGTTTCCTTTAACAGTATTCTGTTCCTTCAGGTTATGGGGAGCAAAACCAAGATATTTATCGTACTGGAATTTGTCACAGGAGGAGAGCTTTTCGATAAAATAGTAATTTTCTGATTTTTGTATTTTTGACTTTGTTTTTCTTCTAAACTATTTGCTAAATGTGACACCATATAAAGGAGTAGAGAGAATGTAGTACCTTAATGTCACTTTTATGATTATGAAGGTGAACCATGGAAGAATGCATGAAGATGAAGCCAGAAAATATTTTCAACAGCTTATCAATGCTGTTGACTATTGCCATAGCCGGGGCGTATATCATAGAGATCTAAAGGTAGTCAACATTGTATTTTGTTCTTACAATTTTCCATCCTTTAATAGACATAGTCATGAATGCAAAAATGATATTTGTAGGTCTCTATTGTCTCACTACATTCTAAAATTGCTTTTACTGCAGCCTGAAAATTTGCTTCTAGATTCTTCTGGAAACCTCAAAGTTTCGGATTTTGGACTGAGTGCCCTCTCTCGACAAGTTAGGGTAATCAAAGATGTAACTTTTAAGTTATTAATGTTTATATCATGGAAAAATGTCAAATATATAAATTTAATTTTTAAGATCAATTTTACAGGCTGATGGCTTGCTTCACACAACCTGTGGAACTCCAAATTATGTCGCTCCTGAGGTAATAACTTTTACTTATCCCTCTTTATTGAATATGCATACTGGGAATCATAATATGGGTGGGTCCAGCAGGTTGGGTTATGTAGCAAAGCGGGGAATGTCCTAAATAGTTTCACGAAGAACTATTTTATTTCAATTGCAATCTGATTGCTTACATAAAGCAATTTAGGAGATTGCATGCAATAACAAATTAACAATACACATTGGGAGACTTCTGACATGTTCAACCCATAGGATTGTTTCTGTTTTAGCTCAATCTTTTGCTTTTTTCGTTCATTTTGCCCTCATTAAACATAATCCAGCCTGACCCATTCATAAGTAAGTGGGTCAGATTTCTCATTTCTAATGCATACACATCTTTATATAGTCCATCTCCTAATGACGTTACATCTTTTTTAGGTCTTAAATGATCACGGCTATGATGGAGCAACTGCAGATTTATGGTCGTGTGGAGTCATACTCTTTGTACTGCTTGCAGGTTACTTGCCATTTGATGATTCTAATCTTATGAACCTATATAAAAAAGTGAGCATTAAACTGAAGTGTATTGTACAGTTTACTCTCTCCTTGATTCATCTCCTTTTAAGTTAGTTTTGCTGGCGTGAATGCAGATCTCAGCTGCAGAGTTCACTTGCCCCCCGTGGGTCTCTTTTACTGCCATGAAGTTGATAACTCGTATATTAGATCCCAATCCTATGACGGTATGTGTATGCACTTGCTTTGACATGTAGTTATTGAGGTCGTGCCTTCTTTATTCAGGAATGGTTTTTAGGAGATCTTCAAATTTGCGCTTCAAAACCGATTATGAGAACTCTAGGAATCAGATAGTAAACATTAATTGAAGGGACTGAATGAGATAGTGTTTGGAACTTTGGATATGCTTCTACAATATTAAAAGCAGTAGTTATTTATTCAACAGCTGCTATGAAACTGATTATTTAACATCTAAATAGTAGGTTATTCCTAATAAGAAGATCTCATCAGGCGACTTCAAGTTATATTTACTGGATATGATTTTTTAACACAGTCAAAATAACATTTGATGCATGTAGTTCTTGACTAAAATAAAGTATCATGCAACTAATGATCTCTATAGATGGACGGAAGGAATGACCTATTTCTGTATTAATTTGAAGTGACCTGGCAATGTAGACTATATATGTAAGTTATCTTCACCTTTGGTAGCTGATAAAAGGGAAATAGATAAGAGAAACCAAGAACTAAGGAACTCTAGTTGAGTGATTGTTTTCTGTAAATAATTGAACTTGGCTTTCCTTGAATGTGTTTAATATGAATATTTTGCTTTCTCAACTAGTTATAATGCAGCGGTAGTAGACAGCATCTAATCACAGAGTATTTGTACTTTAAGAGTATCACACTGCATTTTACTATCACCATGATTTATTTTTGTTATACAATCTTAACACCGTCATTTTACCACAGCGGATCACAATATCTGAGCTCTTGAATGACGAGTGGTTTAAAAAAGGTTTTAAACAACCTGAATTCATCGAGAAAGAAGAAACAAATTTTGATGACGTGGAAGCAGCTTTTCAAAATTCGGAAGTGAGTTTACAAACTTTATTATAGTACCTTTAATCTTCAAAAACTTCCTTAAGTAGCTTACTATCTCAGCTTGTTAGCTCAACATGAACTGTATTGTTTCCCCATGTGAATAATTCATTAAGCATAAGACATTAAATCACCAGGATCTTAGAACTAAACCATACTTAATAACCACCATAAATAGTTGACTGACCTGTAAAAATGCCGTTGGGTCATATGGGAGTTTGATTTGAAAAGTTCTTGATTATGCTTTTGATCTGGTTTAAAAAAAATTTCATCTTCATTCATCAAAACTAGGGTTCCCAAAGTATGCAAGCTGGCAGTGACATTTCATGTTCACCTGCTGCAAGTACAATTGATAAGTTGAATGGATTGATTCCCAAGCTCCCTCAAGGCAAAGAGTATCAATGCTCATTATGCGGAATCACTATAGAATTTACCTAACAGATAACTTGTTTAATGAGTTAAATATTCTTTTTGAAATAGAAAAAGGTCGAAATCAAAGTGGGATCCGGAATTAGAGTTTTACATAACTTTTTCGTTCATGGTTGGTTTTAGTAAGAAAAATGTGTTTGGTAAACCTACTAAACCATATGTTAATCTATATCCCGTACCATGTGATGCTCTTTCTAGATAATGATGACTTTGTGTTGACGATGTCAACGCACTGAAAGGGTGTACACAGATTCTATCTTTTCCATAGTTATCATATTTGTACTCAGGTCACATGCTAATTGGATGCTAAGCATGCTGGACCCTTTTACCACCAAGAAATAACATTTCTACGGGGAATTATGATATATCAGATGAGTAAGGAGCAAGGTTTATTTTGTCTCTCATGTTGCATGCATGTCTATTTAAGTTGGGTTCCAACTCGCCATTTAACTTGTTTCACGGTATACTATACCATCTATTTGACACATTTGAGATAAAACAGAACCTACATCAACCAATTCATAAGTGGACAGCACATCTAGGTTCAGTAGTTAGTTGGATAAGAGGGCTCATCAAGCATTCAAGGCCAACTCGATGGGGTTCCACACTAAACCATTTGGTGATACAGGGAGCAGCCCATAAGCTTATAAACTATTATACTTGCATAGAGTTGTTTTTTTCCAATGTGGGACTTGTGTTTACTCCGGGCGCTTTGTATCCTAGATATTCTTTCTCTTCAATTTTACTTACCTTTGTTGAGTTTCTGTCTACATAGGAGTTAACTCTACGTATTGTTTGCTCTCTTGTTATCATTTCAAGCTTATCCGCCGCATTATTCAAAAATGCTTAATTTAGTTTCTGAAAGTTCTTATATATGTTATAAACAGGAGTATCATGTGACAGAAAGGAAAGAAGAACATCCAGCAGCCATGAATGCTTTTGAACTAATTTCTATGTCAAAGGGGCTCAACCTTGGAAATCTGTTTGAAGGGGAAGAGGTTAATGCTCACACTTTCTGTCGCTTCTTCCAGTTGGATGTTGTTTCTTTGATATCATTAAACTTTTATTTATCGACATTGGCAAAATGTTTCGGCTCAGACTTGATTGACCCGTAACACTTTCTGCACAAAAAGTAATCATTTTGTAGATATACAGAGTGCCATATATGACTGTACAAGGATTTTATTACTAAAATACTCTAATTTTTCACCAATCATCAATAAAAGGATTGGTACATGGGGTAACCTGAGATTAGAGGCCTTGGGTTCAGATCCTAGTGTGAGCAAATTCAGCTTGGTCACTGAAGTTTCTATTTGTTATTCTGCATCACTAAATTTCACTTGTGTTTGGATGGAAATAAACTTGGCTGCAGGGATTCAAAAGGGAGACAAGATTCACATCAAAATGCCCGGCGAATGAGATAGTTAGTAAAATCGAAGAAGCTGTAAAACCTCTTGGTTTTGATGTGCACAAGAAAAACTATAAGGTCAAGCTTAGTACTTAAAGTATATTCGTCATAAACATGGAAATGCTAGATTTGTGGATGAGTAATCATTTTCTTGTTTTCACTTCAGTTAAGGCTTCAGAATAGCAAAGCCGGGCGAAAAGGGAACCTCAATATTGCTACTGAGGTATTTTTTTTTTTTTTTTGAATAATCAGTTTATGATGAATAAATTTTAGTAAAAGAAAAGATTTTGACATGGTAATATTATATACGAACTGCGTCCTCTATTAGGTATTTGAAGTAGCACCGTCACTTCACATGGTTGAAGTGCGGAAAGCAAAAGGAGATACATTGGAATTTCATAAGGTACGCTATTCATGTATTTCGAGTGGCGTAACTGTTTCTTAATATGAATGTATACCTCATAGAAGTATTGGTTATGTACATAAAAACCACCGTAAAGTCCAAGCAATATAACTTTTTTCCCTATGTTTTCTTTACATAAGTAGTGTCTTTGGGTACTCTATAGACTAACTTAAGTTAACACGCTAATTGGGGGCCTATAATGTTGAATAAAACTCTAATTTCTAAGAGGCTTTGTAATTTTGTCCAGATGTCGTTTAGCTTGCGTAATGACTTCTATATGGGTGGTTTTGCATGTAGAGCCTCTTGTTTATTGTTGTACGTTTGATGTTACATATAGTTAGTATTACTAGTGGGTCTAATTCATAGAATGAGAAAGGGGTCAACAAGGGTATGGTTGAACCAAGATAGTGTTTTGTATTTTGTTTTTGAAACTTATAGAGAACTGGCATGATAAGTTAAACACTGAAACTATACGATAACACTAATAAATATAAATAAAATTTAAGAATGCATATACTCTATGTACACTTTGGGTGACTTTTGACCAAGTTTTCATACTATCCATGTCTCTAAATACACATTTTTCCAGTTTGAGATGAAAGTATAACCATGCCCGGCTTGCCTATGTAAGTAATGAGTCAAAAATTCCACCTATAGCAACTAATATAATGGCAAAGTGTCACTTTCATCGTGATACAACTAGAGTAGAAGGTTTTTGCTGTTAGTGCACCGAGTCGAGCCGTGCCAACCGAGGACTCTGAGTACTACCCGCATAGGCACAAGCACTCGCGATTCGCTAGTCAGCCGAGTTGGTTGGGCGTTATGTTATTCATTATCTTCTTTTTTAAAGAAACTGGATGTTATCCATTATCTTCTTTAGGGTGGTTGATGCCCTACACTTGAATTCAATTGTCCTTGGTTCAAAACCTAGCATCTTATGGGGTGTTTAATGTCAACCATTTTTTCCTTTTTCTTTTTTCTTTAGACCTTAAAGTTTCAAAATTTATAAAAGTTACGTAAGCTTTGTATTTTTGGGTTTTTTAACATTTTGGTTTCTTTTAGTAACTTTTGTTGGATTTTTTTTTTTTGGTTTTTGTGTTTTGCCATTTTGTTTTTTTTTTTCTCTCTACAATTTTGATATTTTGTTATCTGTAACATTTATTTTGTAGCTTTTTGGTTGATTTTATATATTTTTAAACAGTTTCTTTGGTTTTTTTCTAGCATTTTGTTTTTTTCTTCTAAATATTTTTTTTTATTAATTTTTTGTTTTTATAGCTTTTTTGTTATGCATAGTGTTTTTGTTTTTTTTTTACGCTTTAAAATATTTTTTGAAGTTTTTTAAAAAAGTGTCTTACTTATATCTCATGCGGTTTTTATTAATTTTTTGTGTTGCAATTTTTTGTTTTCTTTTGACTTGAAGGTTTCCCCTTTCCCCCTACCCTCGGCCATGAACACTGACGCTTCTAAAAATTGCTCAAACTTCCTAGTTAACATTAGTTTCTCGTCTGCAACTCATCATTTAACTTCTGGTTTGCTTAACTTTCGAAGTATATGCGCAACTACATTCTGATTTTGAGTTTATGTTTTGTTTTTGTTTGGTGCAGTTCTACAAAAGGCTTTCCAGTAGTCTCAATGATGTTGTTTGGAAAACAGAAGAGGATATGCAAGAAACAAAGTAGAGCTTTTTTTTTTTTTCTGTTGATTGATTGAAAGCTTTGTTGTTTGTTTCTATCATTGGACACTTTTTACTTGTAGATAGACACTTTAACCAGTTGTATGTTTGGTTCAAAAGTGTAGTTAAAAGCAAGTTGTAAAAATCGCTATATATTTTGATTCTTTTGGTCACTTGAAAACTTTAAACAACCCATACCATTAACATGACTCATCTAAGTACTATTATGAAAACCGAACCTAGTTAGCTGGTTAGACCACTACAACTGCCAACCGGGCATCAAACAGAGCACATGGCTGGGTTTATATACACTGAAAGTGGTTTTTACCAATCTGATCCAACCAGTTGAACCTTTGAATTGGCCACCAAAATAGTTGGATCTCTTGTTTAATAATAAAAATATTCGAGGGTATGTTTGTTTTGTAAATGGATTTGGTACGAATATTGGTATATGAATTAAAATATGAGTTCAATATATCTCTGATGCATTGATAAAATTAGAATAGATCTTAATAAGAAGACTCTGAATAAGCACTCATTCTGTTTCATGCAAAAGTTCAATTCCACTAATACAGAACGTTTTTTTTTTTCATTGCATAAATGTCCCTCTACCATATGCATAATTAGCATACGAATCGATAATAAGCCAATTTGATGCATACTTACCAATGTCAGAGGGTACCTGAAGCGAACGTTTACATCAAGTTCTTATATATGGTGGACTATATTGAAACGAGTATATGATAAAACCATACTTAAAATTACATCCAAAAGTTTATATTGATGGCAAATGTTGGCCTGGCCATAGTAGAGTTGCCCCGCTTCATAGTCAATATACCAAGGACGTCCAGCAATTAGACTCGAAACACTTGCCGCATATGGCATGCGGCCATGCGGGGTACTTAATGTGGAACTATGACATTAACGTCCTTAATAAGTGGTTAATGTTCGAAAACATTTTTCCAGAATGTATAGTTTTTGAAACAAACTTTAATTTGCACAATCAGCAAAAAACAGAAAAAGCTCAAAAGATTATTCATCTCGGGCTAGAACCAAAAATATAAAACATAATGGAACAAAAACCAGACGACTCTGAATGCCACAAACAGCACAGTGAACCTGTGTGCTATGATCCAAGATACACCAATTTGACGTGAGAATCGTAAATCACCAAAACCAACAAATTAAATATTTAAAATATCCATCCATCAATCCATCAAAGATGAAGATATTGCAGTACATGATTTGGCATATACGTCTTTCACTAATTACAAACATAAGCACAAATCAACATAGAGGGATTCCTACTTCTTTTTCGAAAAAGATATTTGCATTGTATCTGCGCCCATATTCCAGAATGCAGTCACGAGGGGCTGGCAAAATAAATACACATCTTTCTCGTATGTGGCCGAGTAGGGCTGCTGGTCGTATGCCATTGTTAGGATCTCACGTGCACATTTGCAAAAATACCCCGGAAACAAAATTCTCAAAGTTCTGCATGCATCATGCAATGTCACAATAGATAAGCATATAAAAGTAAGTAGGAAGGCAAGCAAAACCCAGAAGCATAATAATTAAAGAAGAAAAAAAAAAAATCAATTTTACCTTGGGGAGATTGTTCATGATATATATCATTGTCTTTAGTGATTTTACATGGATATTCTCATTGTAACGGACCGAAGACTGTTGTGCATAGGGAGAGTCGCTAATAATTGCATATGTAAAATCATTGTATAAAGGATGTGCATTGAAAATCGATTTCTGCATGGAGACCAGAAGCTGGAGCACAGTCGAACTGCCAGGCACCCACATCATCAGTTGACCACCACTTTTTCTGGGAAGGCTTAAACGAATCTCACCACCCTTGGACAGATTCGGATTGATAGCAACACCACCAGAGTGATAATGCACAAGCTGAAACAAAAAATCAACTAATCACTATATATGTTTGAACTAACTGCTAAATATGTATAGGTATGTGTGTGCGTGTATACATAAATACGAAAAAAGTAGACAAAAATGACATACAGGCGGTCTATTAGGATAGTCACTTGGGAAGCACATATCAAAGAAGAAGAGGCCACCGTGATAAGGAGTTCCCTTTTGTCCGATGATTACAGCTCTTAAAAGATCCATCCTCGATTCATAAACCCTCACAAATATGGTATCTGTACCGAATAAAAAAAAGTTACATTTAGAAATATCCCAAACATTCTTAATATCTATATATGAATTACTTCTAATTAAGGATCATACCTGGCAAGCTTTCCTCAAGAATCGTCCACTCTTCACGTATCTTGTTAGTCCAAGAGCTTGAAGGCTGAAATACATCATAAAGTTTAGAAGTGATGAAAGGTAACAACAGCATATTCTTATTCCTATTATTATCAAGTGAACACACACACACACACACGCACACACATACCTGGTTCATTGCAGAACTCTGTTCTTGAAAAAAATGATCCGAACAGTCCATCACAGACTCAAACTTCTTGAAGTTTCTATACCTTTTCATAACAGTTTCATTACTAGGCCTTGCTGCAAGGATAGTCCAAGCAAACTTCTGGCCCACTAACACGTCTTCCATAGAAAAGATACCAACACGTGATTCATGGTTCACCATCAGAACCTTATTATATGTTGATATTGCTACTTTAGTAGATTGGGGTGTAACAACATTCTAGTGGACCATCAAACAGGAAACAGAAAACCACAGGTGACAAGCTAAACTTTAAGATGAAAGAAGCAGAGAATGCTAGATATGTTGGATATCAATTCAAACCTCAAGTTTCGTTACATCGTAGGCATACAAAGGTTGCCCTTTTTTGACCCACATCGGACACTCTATCAAAACCTTCGTCACCACACAATCCCTGTCGGCAAACATGTTCCACGACAGTAAATCATCACTAACAATGCCCTGCAGTATATAACAAACGAGCCTCAGTTAACACACTCGTAAGGTAAGCATAAATATATAAACACATACACATACACATATACACACATATAGCGCAAATAATGTAAAGTATAAGAACTTTCGAAAGCCCAGGGCGAAAGGTGAGAACACAATGCAACAAATAGACTCAAGGTATAGTTGCTGAGCCAAAATTGTTGGGACTACAATAAGGACAAGGTTCTATAGTAGGTCAAAAATGTCCAGGGCACGTAGTGTCAACCTACCACATCTTTTTAAAGTATAAAAGTTTATATTATATGCATTAATAAAACCCTCTGGGCGACTCTCAGCCTGTTTTACACTGTTACCATTGTAACTGAATCTGACATAGTAAAAAAAGCAGTGGGTAATCACTGCATCAAGATTAAAGTTTGAAAATAGATTAATTTGCATGTCTACTATAGAACAAGATTCCAAAACACAGGTGACAAGAGAATTCGATTCTCCCAGTACATTGAACAAGATACTGTAACAGACACAGAAATCCATACCCATGTTTAATCTAATGATCATGGAAGGGAAAGAAAAGAACTTATACCCTTCCCCTTTCTGTTCACTGCGTCAGACATCTTCCTTAGCAACAGCCTTTCTCTTTTTAGCGAGATAATGGAATTCTTGAGCTTCCTTTGCTCCGATTTTCATGAATGCATCTATAAGGGGATTGATACATGATGCCACATCATTCTTGAACTCGATCGAGCAGGGTTCATACTCATCAGTGTCAAGACAGCCCACTAACGGACCTTCCATATAAGCTTTGCATCTAATTAGGATATCATGCGCACGTTTACGAAAATGACCAAGCGCCAAATCCTCAAAGTTCTGCATGCATTATCCAAAAACATCTAATTAGTTAATTGTGCCAAATAAATATGAAAAAGAAAACAGAAACTTTACCTTGGGTGGGTTGTTCATGGTATATACCATTGTTTTGAGTGACTTAATTATGGTATTCTCATTGTATAGTAAGGATGACCACTCTCCGTACACGGATTTTCTAAAACTTGCATTAATAAATCCGTTAAAATAGGGCTTTGTGTTCAAAATCAGATTCTGTATCAAGACCAGAAGTTGAAGAACGCTCGTGTTAGGTACCCAAAACATTTCTCACGTGCCGGCCGCAGTGAAAAGGTTCAAGCCTACTCCAGTATGGTTATTAATAACTGGATTGATACTTTTTTGACCGCAAGAGCGATAGTGCACAAGCTGAAATAGAACATTAATTAGTCATAAAAAATACATATTACGATCAGACAGATGATAACACAAGATGAGGAAAACATACAGGCGGGATTTTAGGATAACTTTGTGGAAAAAACACATCAAAGACAAAGAGACCATCTTGATAAGGAGTGCCCTCTAGCCCGATAATTACAGCTCGTAAGAGATCCATCCTAGAATCATAACCCCGCACAAATATGGTATCTGGCCATATAATAGAAATTATGTTTGCATATAACTCTGACTGGCGATTATTTAAGTTTGAATTAGATGCATGACAATAGATACATAGGTGCATTATTATTTCTAAAGAATTAGGCATACCAGGCAAGTGTTCCTCAAGAATTCTCCACTCGTTCTTCATCATGTTTAGCCATTCGGGCTGAAATATATTACGTGTTGGTGAATATGATGAAAAGGTAACAACTAAATCTTATGATGCATTTCAAAACAGCATGCCTTTATTATGATGAAGTGAACAATCCAATGAGAAGAAACACTTACCTGCTGCATTTCAGAACGGCGTGTTGCAAAAATATGATCCGAATGGTCCACAGCAATATCAAACTTCTTGAAGCTTTCATACCTTCTCAGAACGACTTCATCATCAAGCATTGTCATTGGAGTGCTGCTGCCATTATAAGATTCAAGAGATGTTTGCACCGGTACCTCAGGTATTGGATCCATACCATCAGATGAATACTCCTGAT
This sequence comes from Erigeron canadensis, assembly GCF_010389155.1. Classification (NCBI taxonomy): domain Eukaryota; kingdom Viridiplantae; phylum Streptophyta; class Magnoliopsida; order Asterales; family Asteraceae; genus Erigeron; species Erigeron canadensis. The sequence goes on from NC_057765.1 coordinate 23,708,151, forward strand.
CCAAAAACTTCTTAAACGGTGATTTTTCAGATTCAGAAGATGTTTTCACCGGGACAACAGACGAACAAACTTTAGCTTTTAAGATAGGTTGGCCCAGTAGGAGTAGCATTCCATCATTGATCAGAATTTCATTCACTTGACAAGAAAAGGGAGCGGCGAAAAACCCTCGAGGATGTTTGTTTATTGAACCATGTAGTGCATTAACTTGCTGCAAATTGTAACAAGAAAAGAGTCTCAGGTATACGAATAAAAGATACAACTAAGAAAAAACGGCACTTTTCAAGTAAGCTGAAGAAAATGCTAAAGATTTACTTATATCCATTTTATAATCTAATTAAAGTAATATTTTACATGGAAGTAGAAGGCAAACGAGCAACAAGCAACGGCGTTAATCCTTATTGTATAATTCAAAACGTTTATAACTACATTCATGGAAAGAAAAAAGTTTATTACACGCATTGTCACTATCTTGGCTGGATCAGTGAGTTCTTCATCCATGTCAATGTCGTTGTCCATCTCCATTTTCATGTCCATATCTTTGTCCATCTCCATTATCATATCAATGTCATAGACGACAACCTGACAAGCAAATTGAGGTAAAATGATCCTTTTTATAGATACTTTTCATCTTTGTAACAAGCAATGTATTTATAGGTAAATAATAAAATACACAGATATATGATACGAGTAAAGAGTAGTAACTAAGCTATATGTGTAAACGATACTTTTCGTCGTTGTAACAAGCAATGCATTTATAAATATTTGTGTTTGTCTCTTAGATTTAAACAGCAAGTCAGATAAACATTAAAGGGATTGGATTAGTTTCCTGAAATATAACTATCTTTGACCGAAATTTTGGTGTGTGAGGGATCACACCCAAGTTGGGTGGTGTTGTCTCACACATTCCTTCCCCTATATATATATATATATATATATCAATAAACTAAAACAAGATTGACATATTTTTGAAACGACACGTGGCGTAATCCTTGATCGACACGTGTCCTTTTAATTTATTTATTTTATAAATTAGTTTTTTTAGTTGTATATAAATTCAATTTCCTTATTAGACTTAGAATAAAACTCTAACTCTTGGCTTATATATACAAAACACATATGACCTTATTTGACTGATCATTTTCTCATTAATAAAAATGTTTTTTTTATTCTTTCTCAATTCTTTAACTCTTATTACTTATATTATTTGCCGTCATCCACTATGTTTATAAGTTCCGATTTTGATGTGATTGTAAAAATTTAAGGTAAATCTAACACTTTAACTAAACATATATTATATTTATCATTACTGATTATTACGAGTATAATTTAGCTTCAATCATTTGTTTACTTTAATTACAATTTATTTCATACTCATGAATGTGACATTTTCGAATTTTTTTAAGATAGAATCTATATAATAACCGTACATCATACGGGTATTAGAACTAGTATATATATATATGGGGTATGAGAATATAAGGTTATTAGGTACCTAAGCTTAGATGTCGGACACTCACATATTAATTTTTTAAACTATAAAAATCAGGGCCCAGACATTTATTCATTATATTAACAATAACATAACAATTTTTCAAATGATGAAAGCTTTAACTAACAAACTCTAAATTAAGCTAAACTACATAATTTACCCTCCTTAAAATAATTACACAACTAAAACTATATCAAGATTATTATATTTATAAAATAAAAAATAATAGAATAGAATAAAAAATTACCTGAACATATCATCTGTTATTTGCGACAAAATTCTGTCTATGTCTCTTAAAATGAAGAAGCAACCGAAAATGGAACGAGAGTTATGTTATGGGGTGTTTTTATTTACTTACTAGTGCTTAGACCCTGTGCGATGCACGGACAACCCTAAATAATTTTTCTTAAACTTTATTTTAAGATTGTATCAATGAATAAATATAACTGAGTTGGACATAATAAAAATATTCTTATGAGTTGATTAATTTAAGGAAAAAGAATGCTAGATATACCTTGGGATTTATTAATGATATACGAGGACTTAAAACGTGTACATTGCACGCCGGAGAGAAATTATAAAATTGATTGCCCATGTTAGGCGCATATAAGAAGGATTATGTTGGTTATTTGGATGTGATAGGTATTATGAATTTTCCCCCACTTTGATATATAGACCCACGTGGATGCGCTATAACCTTAAATAATTTTTTTAACACTAGTTCAAGCATGCATGTAGTGAAGTAAATGTACTCCTATTACAACTAATGACCATTTTAAAAAAAATTAATGACATAAAATGCATAGAAAAATCTTATTTAGCACTAAAATAAACCAAATATACCTCATAATTTTCATCACAAATTTGATAGGCTGTTCTTTGTATAAGATTTGAAATTTGTTGATAATTCATTTTAACTCCAATAGCACCAGTGGTATCTACAATCCTAATTTGCACATTAAACCTATCCAAGAAAAAAAAAACAAAACAGAGATACAATTTTACCACACAACTTAATGATTATAGAGTTTTAATATGAAATATAAATATATACCTAGGATTGATGAGAACTCCTTCCTTGTTACATGAACAACAAATCAACATTTTGTTGTCCCTTAAAGCATCAATAATGTCGACTGCATCCATGTAGAGATCAGTCAACTTAACTTCTTGAGAACAGTTCACACATTCCATTGAATACCATAACTGATCGGTTGGATTAAAACTGATTGTTGCAACAACAACCACTTTATCAAACTGTCAAAAATGAAAATGTTTATACATTAGAATGTTAAAAAGCTAGTTATAAATTCGAAAGAAAGTTATGTTAAAAAGTAATCTAATCAAAAAAGAAAAATTCACAAACAATGAATACTTACATGTTCGTCAATCAAGATCATCTCAATACTACCTATGTTATTAACATCTCCATATAGAGGTTGCTTCCATAGCTGTAAATTCTAACCGTTATCGTACATGGCTTATTATTTGGACGCAAATTTCTAATTGAAACATGGTTTAGTGAAGCCATGCTAAAATTGATCTGTTATGTGTTTACGTTTTGAAATGCCTTAAAACTGAATGAAAGTGGCCTTATATAGACATAGACATGCAAAGAAGTAATCGCCACAAGCAACACACGAACGGTTACATATTCAAATTTTCAAAAATTTGAACTTCTTGAAAGCATAACTAATCCGTTTTCGAAAATTTGAACTTCTTATAAAAGTAACTAATCCGTTGACCTTCCAAGGAGCAATATTGTAATGATTTTTAGGCTTTCTTGTATTTTTAAGCATGCCACATAGACAATAACTAACAACTTTTGAAGTGAGATTTATATAATGTAGGGATGGAATATGAAGAAGGAATACAGAACTCCATGAATTTGTCCTTAAAATTTAAAGTATGTACATAAATTAACATCCATTTTCAGATAGTATCTTCAAAACATCCTTTTAGTTTTATCTTTGTACTATTTTAAGTGTTTTTGTTCAAAGATCTAGGTTTGAATTTAGTGGTGTTAAGAGATTAAATGTTATACAGGGTTAGGACATATATATTACCAACATGGCAACATGGGTGGTTTAATGGAACCTGCAACTTCACTAAGCGGGGTAACATGAGGTGTTCATAGTTTGGTTTCAACCCGTTGAATGTAACTAGACCGTTTGAAAGAACCTAAAGAAAAGTAACTGTTTTTTAAATTTTGTTTTAGGTTCGGTTTATGACCACCATGCCTATTATTGTAAATCATATTGTTATCAATGTGAAATGTTCATTTGAAAACTAAAATTTCTGTGAAAACTAAAAAACTGATCAAAACACACTGTGATTTATATGTAATACAATGTGTTTTAATTGTGTTTTATAAAAACATTGTGTAATCTAAAAACATATTGTGTTAAGTTTTAAATCACAGTTTATTTTTATAGAGCGTGAAAATCAGAAAATTGTTCAAACACACTGTGATATGAATTTAACACAATATGTTTTCTAAAAATACATTAATAACACATTGTGTTAAATTCAAATCACAGTATGTTTTGATCAATTTTTACAAAAATTTTATCAATATAACGGTACAATTCCACAATAGATTTTCCATGGGAGGTTCGAGATTAGCCCGTCAATAGTGCCATATTTGGTTAACAATACAGTTTATTAGGCTTGGGTCATACACAATAGGACAAGCCTTGGGCCATATTATATACATAGTGGTTAATACAAACTATATACGTACAGTACACTATACTACTATAGGTTAAAAACTTTCTTTCCAGATTTAAACTTCTGTTAAAATATATCTAAAGGATTCGAGGAATTTGGTAAAAACGTTAAAAAATAAAAAAAAAAATAAGATTTAGATTGAAGTGGTTAAAAAAAATCCATACATAATGCATGTAATGGTCAAGATGTAACACCCCAACTAGGCGGAAACATGGGGCATTAATAGAAAAACTCAGCACAACATGGGAATTAAGTAGAGATGACTAAATGCATTCAAGGATTTGAGCAATCCATACATAATTCAAATACGATTACAAGTTTTGGATCAAATAATGCACGAGGAGCACAACACCATCAATAGTTTACAAAAGATAGTTTAATGATGGCTAATGATCCTAGGCATAACCCATGAACGGGTGCAATGAATCACGGATCCATAGAAGTCCAAGCTCAATCATATCACATGCAATGCAATCATCCATCACGTCTTTGATTCACTTGATTACCTGAAAAGTGTACTAAAATGCGTCAACATAAAGTTGGTGAGTTCGTAGGTTTTGACTATAAGAACCAAGTGCCGGGATAACAACCGTTTAACCTTGATACGAACATAGTTAGATCATTAAACGACCATAAAACCTTGGAACCTTGATTTGGATGGATAAACGATCACACACCTTGAAACCTTGATTGGGTCATTAAATGATCTCATAATTGGGATCGTTAAACGATCACCAAGCCTTGAAACCTTGATTGGATCATTTAATGAACCACATAACCTTGATACGAACATATACAATCACACAACCTTGATTCACAATCCAAACGAGCACATAACCTTGATAAACTAGCCAAACAATCATACGACCTTGATTCACAAAGCAAACAAACACATAACCTTGATAACTAGCCAAACATTCATACAACCTCGATTCACAAACAAACAAACACATAACCTTGATAAAATAGCCAATCATTCATGCAACCTTGATTCACAATTAAACGAACACATAACGATCAACAAAACGAGTAAACACGTTGTACACTTTCCACCCTAAAATAATATAGTGAAAAGGGGCTACGAACTCACCTTAGCTTTAGAAGTTGTTAGAATGAGCTTAAGCGGGTGAGCGGGGAGCACAACGATCACAAACCTATTACATCAACATCTTATCGTCACATTATATCCTACACTATGCCACCACCCAAAGAATGGTTTATAAGATGGATTTAGAACACAAAATATACATAATTAGCGAATATGTGGCACACAGGAAATGTATGTGGCACATATTTGGCTTTTTCAGATTTTTGGGAAAATATGAGCCACATGCATACATGTATGTGGCGCATATTTGACTCTGTTGAGATTTTACACAAAAACTGTGGCACATGCATTACTCATGTGGCACATATTTAGCTATTTCGGATTTTTGTCAATTATGTGGCACATGCACACATGCATGTGGCACATATTTGACCATGTTCGGAATTTACACAAAAACTGTGGCACATGCATACCCAATGTGCCACACCTGGGCATGTTCTTGCTCAAAACGGGTTTTGACACTAAAATTGACCCAAAACTCATTTTCAAGCTTGAATAGACGAAATTGAACATAAACAAACATAACCCACTATATAAATTCGATTCATAACATTATTTCTTGTCTAAAATCGTTCATGACCCATTTCACACATCCACGAACCCTAATCTTGACCTAATTACACTTTGAATCCGATTTTTACCAAGAGTTTGAGAGGTTAAGCTTAGAAACAAGTTTATAATTCTTAAATGATGAATTTGAGATGGATATACCTTACAAAAATCTTCCACAAAAGCTAAATTCCGGATTTGACCTGTTTTTGAATGAATCCTTGCACTATGAAACCCCAAATATTGATATATTGTTATTATGATGACAAAGATGAAAACCCCTAACCAATTCTTGCTAGAAACAACTAATTTTGTGTATTAAATTTAAAGAGAGAGAGAGAGCTATGTGCAAGAGCTCTTGCAATAAGTGTGAGAGAGAAAAGAGATAGTGAAAGAAATTTGGTGGGTGGGAGGGGATTGAATGCAAGAGGATGAGGTTGGGTCTTGGGTATGGGTTTGGGCATGGGTTGACCCATGGATAGTTCATTTACCTACTCAATCTAGTTACACCACAAGTTAGCAATCGACTATTACATTAACGACCATTCGATCTCATAAAACACCTTGAATATCATGCAAACACAACTTGACTAAAAACGATCATTATATATATATATATATATATATAAATGCATATTCACCTTAAACACAATTAAATCATAGTCAAACTCGATCATATATAGAGTAAACGATCATCATTAATCAAATGTACACAAAACTAATGGGTCAAATTTCTCGAATGTTACATTATTCCCCCGTTAAAGGAATTTCGTCCCGAAATTCGATCAAAACCCTAGTTACTAAACAAATGCGGATACTTGGCCTTCATAGACTCTTCACGTTCCCAAGTGAACTCGGGTCTGCGTCTAGCTCTCCATCTAACCTTGACGATCGTGTACCGAGTATTCTTCAACTTCCTAGTTTGACGATCAAGTATCTCTATCGGTTCTTCTACAAACTTCAACGTTTTATCCACTTGAATTTCTTCAAGAGGTACATGGAGTGCCGGATTCGCCAAACACTTCCTAAGGTTACACACATGAAAGACATTATGAACCCCACTCAATTCTTGAGGGAGTTCCAAACGATAAGCAACCGGACCGATACACTCTAAGATCTTAAATGGGCCTATATACCTTGGCCTTAACTTGCCACGCTTAACAAAACGAACCACGCCCTTCCAAGGAGACATCTTTAGCAAAACAAAATCACCTACCTCGAACTCAAGAGGCCTTCGCCTCACATTAGCATACTTCAATTGTCGTTCCCGGGCTACCCTCAATTTCTCCTTGATTTGTGAGATCACTTTAGTCGTCTCAACGACAATCTCGGGCCCAATGAGTTGGCTTTCACCAACTTCCGCCCAAGCTAATGGCGACCTACAATCTCTCCCATATAAGGCTCTAAAGGGAGCCATTCGAATAGAAGCATGGTAACTATTATTATAGGAGAATTCGACCAACGGTAAATGTGTGTCCCAATTGCCACCAAATTTAATGGCACAAGCCCTTAACATATCTTCAAGTGTTTGAATCGTCCTTTCGCTTTGACCATCGGTTTGTGAATGGAACGCCGTACTCATATCTGTAACACCCCGACTAAGGCGAAAACACGAGATGCCACAGAACGACATGGTACAAAAGATTTAAATATAAAACATCAACACAAGTTTTCAAATGACATTCAAATCCAAAAGATTACAAGTTCAAGATGACGTCTAAATCCATTACACAACCAAATTCATAATCAAAAGATCAAATGTTTGTGATACTTGTCCAACCATACAACAAACACATAGAATCCAAGAAGCGGTCCATGAAGCTAACTTACTGCTCTAAACCTGAAAAGCAGGAAGAAAAAGTGTCAACTACGAGAGTTGAGTGAGTTCATAAGTTTTAACTAACAACACATATATATAAACCAACCATATTCAAGGATAACGAGTCTTAAAATTTCCAAGTATTCTTTCAAATAATCATTTCTAAAGCGTATGTTCAACTTATAATAACCAACATAATAATATCAATATCATTTAGCCACATGGGCATATTTCAAGTAAACTTTGATGAGTAAATGCTTGAGCCACTACTACTACCATTTTGTCAAGTCCAACAATATATACATAATTCATTTCATAGCACAAGCTGTCAATCAAGTGCAGTATTAATAATAATAGGGTCGTGCCATGGAGACGACCATTCAAATTTAAGGTAGCTAGAACACCGCGTGGTCGGACTGGGAATGATGGCCGTCACAAAGGCAACCAAACATCCCACCGTTACACGTTGGGTGGGTGGACAAATCCTAGTTGCGCAACTCTCTAACTACAGGCCTCCACTTTCGGAGTAAATAGTAGTGTACCGAAAGAAAACGGGTTGACAGAACTCAAGCTCATCATAAAACATTTATCAAATTGAACATACAAGACAATTCCATTTCATAATCATACTATCAAGAATCATTTCATATATAGAAAGTAATTTTAATTATCATGCTTTTCACCCCGAAGTAAAACACATAAAAGAGTTGAAAGGGGGCTATGACTCACTTGATTTGAGAGTGAAAGAGAGCTGATCAAAAGTGAGATCTTTGGCTAGTGGTGTCTTTCCTCAAGCAAGCTTAAACCATGGTATTCGAAATATGCACAACGTAAGTGTGTGTTGCATGACTAGTAAACTAGATCATGAGATGTATGCTAAAAGACTTGCCCATCTTTGGTTGTTGTTTAATTATGGAATTCAAGTACATTATGTTGTTCACCTCATTTGGTTTGAAGACATTTGGTAGTGAAGGCCATTTATACGATTTTGTTCGGTTATTGGAATTTCGGTAGTTTAACTTTGTTTTATATATATTTTCCATTGCATACCTTGTTTAATAACCATATTTGACATTTGTGTTCTTATAATTTTAATGTTGATATATTTTACTGATTTATAATTATTTATTTAATTTAATATTATTTATTTATTTTATTGATTTATTAATTAAATAATTCCTTATAATTATTTTTAAGTCCTTTAATTATCTCTAAAATTCATATATAATTATAGATGGATTATCTACTGATTTCTAAGACTTTTTATTTGTAATGTTATGATTTTTATATTTATTTGTGCATTTTTTCTATTTATTTGATAATAATGATTAATTAGTGACTTTTACTTAATAATTTACTTTTAAATTGCATTACTCTTGTTCCCTTACTCATAATTATTTTTCCCCAGTAGGTTTTGGTCACTTTTATCGTTGGTTAAGTAGCTTTGATCAGATTCATGGTTTATATAATTTATTAATTAATTTATATACCTTTTAATTATCATTTTATTTCATTAAATCATATAAATTCTTACAAATCACCACAAAAGCTTTTGTCCAAAAATCCCAGGCCTTTTAGGCAACTTTTATCAATATAAATTTGTATCAATTCAACCTCTCTTGTGTATAGCTCAAATTGAGGACTTTATAATTAAAAATCGTTTACCGAAATAGTGATTTTTAAGCTATAAAGGTACTTCAAAATGAATTTTCATTCTTAATTCAATTATTACAGTAATTTCATCATATTTTGGTGGTTCAAGTCGTGATAGTGGTGGTGGTGTGATATGTGTAATTTTGTGCTTTCGGTTAGTGATTATTTGACCCGAAAATGTGATTTTTGAGCTAATTCTTGCCATGCATCAAGTGGCTTGAATTTTATACATTTGATATATCATATTTCCAGTAGGTTTGTCATGATTTCATGCTCAATATATTATGGTGCATGTGTGTGCTCAAAATGCATTTTTACAAGCTTTCGGTTTACGATTTCAAGCATATTTTAACTTGTTTTGATCCAAGTTTTATACTTTTGATATTTTATAAATTTTTCCAGAATATTAACTTCAAGATTAACATATTTTCAGTTAATAAAAGTCTCTAACCATCTCATAATCCAAATAACAATCCAACCTTCTTAAATCTAACATGTATGCACTTAAATCAATACCTTAATACAACCCTTAAACTATGCTTGAATCAACCCTTTATTAATCTAGCCTATAACCCTTATTATTAATAAGTGTTTATATGAACTTTTCTTCTTTTTTGTTGCTTTGTTGCTGCCAAAATTAGAGAGAAAAAGTTGTTTTTGAGAGAGTAAATGATTTGTGTGTGTAAAGTGGTGTTTAGTATGTGTTTGTGGTGAGTTCCAAGACTAAAAAGACATGCAAAATTTGAAAAGGAGATGTATGTGTGTGTGGGTATGGGGAACGACCACTTTAGGGGGATTTAGAGGGTTTTTTTTTTTTTTTTTTTATAAAAAAGTTGTAGGTATATTTGTATATATGTATAGGTTGTAAGTATATAGTTTGTAAGAGTATATTGTGTTTATTTGTAATGTTAGTGGGTTATTTAATCTAGTATATGCATATATATATATATTTCATGTGTATATATGTGTATGTATATGTTTTTTGTGTTTTAAGTTTGTTGCTCAATGGTTACAATTCTTGTAATTATATTAGGCTTATATATATACACTTATTATTATTCAAGCATTTTTTTTATGTACATAAGGACTTATAAATATTTTAAGATCCTCATACTATTTCCATGACCAAATATTAGTTAGTTGGCTTGATGGTTAGATTGTTGGGCATTTACAAGTATTTTTAAATCGCTAGCTCAACTTGTGAGACTCGCTTTATTATTTATAACTTGATTGAACATTAATAAAGTTTTTGTTCAATGGTATTTTTTAAAATTGAATTTAAAACTAATCAATAGCTTTAGATTACTAATTTAAGGGCATTATTTATAACGTTGATGTGACAACAGCAACTTAGATTTGATCTGTCTTTTAGATTAAGACATTATGTTACTTTATGTCGTATCTATATATATGTAATTGATAGATTATGGACTTTATATTTTGGTAATGATCGATTACATGTTTGGTGTTATATATATGTTATGTATGATGTTTGTTGTGTGTTATACAAGTACAAACATAATATGTGTTAGGATTCCTTGTTGATGAAACATTTAGGAATATAACCAAGTCTTGCCTCTAACGAAGATATTAATCTAACGAAGATAAGGAATATCTTCGTTAGAGGCAAACGAAGATAAACTTCGTTTGGTACAAACGAAGATTAACTTCGTTACATGGGCAGGGCTGCTAAGTTCGTAAGAACAAAGCCCAGCAAGCCCAGTTTCAATCTGAAACATATATATACGAATGAATACCCTAAATTGAGGTATCACATTCGACATACACATACACCAGGCGACTAAGTTCTTTCTATAGCTTATAGAAACGAATATAGCATCATACGGCTGATTATTTACTTGATAATTAGCGATATACACGATAACTAATCAAACTAGTTATCTCATGAGGATTCCGCACTCACGACATAACAATAGACGATCTCGAGAGCGATCTGTAGCTATCGAGGGACTCACACGGTTTTAGGAATGTCATCTTCATGGACCCTCAATTGATGATAACCCGACCTCAAATCAATCTTGGAGAAATATTGAGCACCTTGAAGTCGATCAAATAAATCGTCAATCCTAGGAAGTGGATAATGATTCTTCACCGTTAACTTATTTAATTCTCTATAATCAATACACAAGCGGAAAGATCCATCCTTCTTCTTGACAAACAAAACCGGTGCTCCCCATGGCGATTGACTAGGGCGAATGAAACCCTTGTCTTGGAGCTCTTTGAGTTGGGTGGGCAACTCTTGCATCTCGGTCATGGCTAAGCGATAAGGTGCTTTGGCTATGGGAGAAGCATTAGGAAGAAGGTCAATACGAAAATCAAGCTCACGAGATGAAGGCAAACCCGGTAGGTCATCCGGAAAAACATCCGCAAAATCTTTAACTACGGGAACGGTTTTCAATTCAACTTTGGTGACGTTTACATTATAGATTTTCCCTTCCCATGGCTCGGTTGTCTCACCTTGGACCACCAATTCTTCCCCGCTTTCCAATAGTATCCTCACAACCCTACTACCACAATCGATTATCGCATTCATAGCCGACAACCAATCCATACCCACGATTACATCAAAACTACCGATATCAAAAGGCATCAAATCTATGTAAAATGAGTGGTCACATAATTCTAGCACACAATCACGAACAACTTGACTAATTCTAGACAATCCACCATTTACCATTTCGAGTTCAAAATAATATGACAACGGGCTAAGACTAGCATCGATCAACGGGAGGACATCATTAGAAATGAGGCTATAATCGGCCCCGGAATCAAATAACACGGTAGCATATTAGTGATTGAGAATAAAAGTACCTGCTACAACATTGGGATCGACACGAGCCTCGGCCGCATTCATGGCAAAAGCTCTTCCACGTGGTGCTAGTTGTTGTTGTTGACCTTGTTGTCCTCGATTTTGATTGGGACCGGCAATTTGCAATTGATTCGGGTGCACGGTCACTTGAACTTGTTGGCCAATGGGGTTGGGACACCTATTACGGTAGTGGTCTTGGCTACCACACTCGTAACAAGTACCCCGGGCCATAGGAGGATATCGAACATTGAGAGGCATAGGATTTAAAGGAGCGGCACGAGGGTTGGTAGGACATATCCTTGAAATATGAACCACTTGATTACAATGAAAGCAAGCATCACACCGAGTGTGAGCCCTATGATGACGATTACACCGAGGGCATAAAGGAATAGCCCCGGTGTTAGCCTCCCTTGCCGGCATGACCGCCGCAAACACTTTTCCACCTCTTGATGGCCTCTTTTGGTGGTTTCTTTCATCTTTCTTTGTACCACTAGACTCGGGCACATCTTTCCTTTTGTTTTCATTCTTTCCTAGCTCACCACCCTTTACAAGCTCCATGGTGACACTAGCGGTTCAAGTGATAGCTTCATTAATAGTTAGTGGCATGGTAGGGTGAGTAACAAGCACCCTCACCTTATGAGGCAAGCCGACAACATACTTCTCCACCTTTCGATCTTCGGGTTTAACTAGATGGGGTATGAGTCTAGAAAGTTAGCCAAATCGGCGAGTGTACCCCACATGATCGGCTCCCTTCATAGTGAGCTTAGTAAATTTTTCCTCCAAATTCCTCATTTCATAGGGTGGACAATACTTAGCAATGATCATTTGTTTGAATTCTCCCAAGGAATAGAGTTAGCAAGATCGATCCCCAAGGAGTCTATTTCAAGGTTCCACCATTCAAGTGGATCACCACTTAACATGTTTGTGGCGTGTGAGACTCTTTAATCAAGAGTGCATCCACTTCTAGGGATCACGGATTCAATCTTCTCTAGCCACTCTAAACAACCGGTGGCTCCACCTTCACCCTTCCACTCCGGAGCTCCACAAGCCTTGAAGTCTTTAAAAATGCAACCTTGACGATAAGCATTGTTGTTTCTTTGTTGGACAAAAACATTTTCCCCATTCCCATCACCATTCACTTTCACATTTGCAACATGAATCGCTTCATCTTCCGGTTCTTTTTGTTCATTCCTATCCATGGCCGTCGAGATTCGGGCCACAAGTTCTGGCATAAGCTCATTGAGAGCTTGAGTGATAACCTCGGTTCTTACCGGGTGATTGGCACCACCCCGGCCACCTCGGCCACCACGACCTCCACGATTACCCCTATCGCCTCTACCACCTCTTCCGCCACGATTTCCACCTTCATTCTCTTGAACAATTGGCTCTTCTTGCTCGTTTTGACGCCTATAGTTAGTGTTAGCTCTCTTTGGTCTAACCATCTTTCCTGAACACACGTGTTAGATTAACAAGTTAAGTCCCACAGTTCACACACTGATATCAAAATCGACCTTCAAGTAACACACAATTTCTGCATCAAGTCCTTTTAAATCATTGCACGAATATAATTACCTCTACGGGGATATTAGCATGGCAATAATCTAAGGCTTCAACGATCACACAGTTCACAATCAACAATATAATCACAAATCAATTAATATCATATCAAGGGGGTCAAGTCATAACAAGGCGGGTTAAGCATAGTCCGAATCTAACTTCAACATTCGCTACATTAAAGGTGTATGTATACAGGGTGTACCAGCGGCTAACCCTCCATACCGTTAATATATTGAATGGAGGTCAGGACTCGGTTCCTTTATGTCTTCTAAGTATTGGTCGGGTATGTATACAGGGTGTACCAGCGGCTAACCCTCCACCTAACCAACACTCATTAGACACACCGGGTTACCTACTATGCCTCATCCGCAATGCGCAATCCACGAGATCATTAACTTCCATATGACTTAGGGTAATCATGGATTCGTTGATCAGGCTCCTCTATGATTACCGAATGTCATACTTCCGCCAATGCCATCGTTTCACGTTGCAAGGGACAAATGACAAATGGTTCCAAGATTCCACACATCAACATTCATCACAACGATCCAACAATTCACGGTGTATCCCGACACTATTACGATCATCAATTAATAAGTTTATCAAAACCCTACGAACTCCGATCAAACAAATTTCACATTCCAACCAATCACATTGCACACAAAATTCCCCTATAATGCAAGCTAAATATGATGTGTTTATGCAATGGTCATAGTTTAGGTCATTCCACCTAATTCTCTACAACCACGGCTTTGATACCATTCTGTAACACCCCAACTAGGCGGAAACATGGGGCATTAATAGAAAAGCTCAGCACGACATGGAAATTAAGTAGAGACGACTAAATGCATTCAAGGATTTGAGCAATCCATACATAATTCAAATACGATTACAAGTTTTGGATCAAATAATGCACGAGGAGCACAACACCATCAATAGTTTACAAAAGATAGTTCAATGATGGCTAATGTTCCTAGGCATAACCCATGAACGGGTGCAATGAATCACGGATCCATAGAAGTCCAAGCTCAATCCTATCACATGCAATGCAATCATCCATCACGTCTTTGATTCACTTGATTACCTGAAAAGTGTACTAAAATGCGTCAACATAAAGTTGGTGAGTTCGTAGGTTTTGACTATAAGAACCAAGTGTCGGGATAACAACCGTTTAACCTTGATATGAACATAGTTAGATCATTAAATGATCATAAAACCTTGAAACCTTGATTTGGATCGATAAACAATCACACACCTTGAAACCTTGATTGGGTCATTAAATGATCTCATAATTGGGATCGTTAAACGATCACCAAGCCTTGAAACCTTGATTGGATCATTTAATGAACCTCATAACCTTGATACGAACATATACAATCACACAACCTTGATTCACAATCCAAACGAGCACATAACCTTGATAAACTAGCCAAACAATCATACGACCTTGATTCACAAAGCAAACAAACACATAACCTTGATAACTAGCCAAACATTCATACAACCTCGATTCACAAAACAAACAAACACATAACCTTGATAAAATAGCCAATCATTCATGCAACCTTGATTCACAATTAAACGAACACATAACGATCAACAAAACGAGTAAACACGTTGTACACTTTCCACCCTAAAATAATATAGTGAAAAGGGGCTACGAACTCACCTTAGCTTTAGAAGTTGTTAGAATGAGCTTAAGCGGGTGAGCGGGGAGCACAACGATCACAAACCTATTACATCAACATCTTATCGTCACATTATATCCTACACTATGCCACCACCCCAAGAATGGTTTATAAGATGGATTTAGAACACAAAATATACATAATTAGCGAATATGTGGCACACAGGAAATGTATGTGGCACATATTTGGCTTTTTCAGATTTTTGGGCAAATATGAGCCACATGCATACATGTATGTGGTGCATATTTGACTCTGTTGAGATTTTACACAAAAACTGTGGCACATGCATTACTTCATGTGGCACATATTTAGCTATTTCGGATTTTTGTCAATTATGTGGCACATGCACACATGCATGTGGCACATATTTGACCCTGTTCGGAATTTACACAAAAACTGTGGCACATGCATACCCAATGTGCCACACCTGGGCATGTTCTTGCTCAAAACGGGTTTTGACACTAAAATTGACCCAAAACTCATTTTCAAGCTTGAATAGACGAAATTGAACATAAACAAACATAACCCACTATATAAATTCGATTCATAACATTATTTCTTGTCTAAAATCGTTCATGACCCATTTAACACATCCAAGAACCCTAATGTTGACCTAATTACACTTTGAATCCGATTTTTACCAAGAGTTTGAGAGGTTAAGCTTAGAAACAAGTTTATAAATCTTAAATGATGAATTTGAGATGGATATACCTTACAAAAATCTTCCACAAAAGCTAAATTCCGGATTTGACCCGTTTTCAAATGAATCCTTGCACTATGAAACCCCAAATTTTGATATATTGTTATTATGATGACAAAGATGAAAACCCCTAACCAATTCTTGCTAGAAACAACTAATTTTGTGTATTAAATTTAGAGAGAGAGAGAGAGAGAGCGCGCTATGTGCAAGAGTTCTTGCAATAAGTGAGAGAGAGAAAAGAGATAGTGAAAGGAATTTGGTGGGTGGGAGGGGATTGAATGCAAGAGGATGAGGTTGGGTCTTGGGTATGAGTTTGGGCATGGGTTGACCCATGGATAGTTCATTTACCTACTCAATCTAGTTACACCACAAGTTAGCAATCGACCATTACATTAACGACCATTCGATTTCATAAAACACCTTGAATATCATGCAAACACAACTTGACTAAAAACGATCATTATATATATATATATATAAATGCATATTCACCTTAAACACAATTAAATCATAGTCAAACTCGATCATATATAGAGTAAATTTCTCGAATGTTACACAAGATATAATCCGTGTCGGCTCAAAGTTTTTGGTTATCTTGAAATAGATCAAAATTTTGGGCCTAATTCCTTAACAAGTAAACAAAAAAAACCTCAAGTTATATTGTTGAACTATTAGTAAGAAAAAGTTATAGATCTTGATGTAAAAACGAATAAAAAATTTATTGCAATGGAAACTATATAATACGGAATAATATACTTAGTCAAAAGTTCAAACACCAAACTTACTATACAAAAATATTAAGGCCGTAGAGTTTTAGAGGTATAAAACGATTGCTTAGCACCTATTTAAAAAAAACCGGCGGTGGATATAATGTTTTAAAAAAGAATATAATCCTATTTATGTAATGCTGTCCCCCTACAAATATTATTTTGTGTACAAATTTGTTTTACAACTACCATATTTGAAGTTTGCATCTCAATTATATGCATAAGCTTAGAATAAATTGATCTATATTAAGATATCAAATAGATGGTCCCGAGTTGCAAGGAGATTGAAGTGAAGGTTTACATAGAACCAGCTGATTTTGATTTAAGGACTTGTTTAATGTTAAACATAAGAAACATATTAATATAAGTGAAGATCAAGAACACAAGTTTGTGAGAAAATCCAGCGACCATGTTCCCAATAAGGCGCCCGATTCTTTGATTTATCACCTACAAAAGTAATAATTCAATCTAAGTAACTAAAACTAGCTGAAATTTGCAGAATGGAAATTTATGACTTGATTACAAGACTAAGCTGACATGAATAAGTATGCCTCACCGGAAAGCATAAAATGGACAAAACATGGAAATTTACCCGGAATATTTGAATTCGGAACTCTTTTGAATTGTCCCTGTAAGTTATTTTTTGTTATATTTATTTTGTTTACTTTCAAGCTACAGTAACGTTTCTGTTTTTTTGTCAGCATTCAATACACACGACCGTATAAATACAACAGGTTCATGGTTCACAGTAAGGATTAGTGACTCAAGGTCTTTAGTGAGTTGAGTTAGATCATAAAGGTTGACTAAAATGTTCTTAGTTCAGATTTACAGAGATCGTGAAAAAAATGACCTCATTTAGAAAACGGGCCATATATAACAATGGACGTCCCAAAGCAGGAAATACATATATCTGAAAAGTTTAACCCTTTTATATGGAAACAACTCAATTCAGGTTGTAGTTTGGTGATAATAGAGACATAGAGTACCTATGATGGAAGTGGGTCGAAATGGTCATATTGGAACAAGTCAACTCTGAAGTGCACTTGAATGCCAAAAAACCTCCGACTTTGTAGCATTTTATACAATGAATTTCTATTTCTGATTACATAACTTTTGAAAAATAGGTTTAATACATCACTATTCATCAACTTCAGGAGAAAATGCAGAGAGTTTTGGACGGGCCCAGACTATTTTGACCCACTAACGTAACTTATAATGTTCACTATGTTTTACTAAATAACACAGATTTGCATTCCATCTTTATCACAGGTATGGTTGAAGTATAAGAACCACAAGGCAAGTTTCCTACTCTCAGGTCCAAAAAAGTCGTAAAGTAACAGCACCAACTTTACCTGAAGGAGATTATGCGTGTAGTGAAGTTGGAGCTGGAGCTGGAGCTTGTGGAACAATGGCAGGTAATATTAACTTTGGATTATTGGCAAAACTGAAACAATAGAGATTTTGAAGTCAATATCATGAAGGCCTATTAAAATTACACTAGAGGTGAAATTTTCAGCCAATTTACATATGTAGGTTGATTCGGGTTATAGTTATCTTTGATAGATTAAGAGGGTAAGATAAAAAAAATAAAAAAAAAACTTTTTGGTTAAAGACGTAATAAGTCAATGGTCAAAAGTCATTACATAAAGATTTTGAATGCATAAAACATCCTAAACCATTCTATTTAGCATATAAACTTTGAAAATACGTATAAAAATGTTTCACATCAATTGGCCTCTTTAAACTTGTACAAAACCTTGCTCTATAGTTTCTCAAATTAAAGAATTAACGACAGACCTCATTGGCGTGAACTGTGAAAAGGAGCCGTTGATGGGAACATATCCTCTCAAATGGTTACTTGATAAATCACTGCAATGATAACAGCCAAATACATTTAACTTTCCACAATTACATGAAACACATAAAACTAAAGCAAGCAAGCCAAAGTTGATACTCACAGAACTTGTAATGTAGTTATGGAAGTTAATGAATATGGAATAGTTCCTGTCAAAATGTTGTTGTTGAGACGACTATCCTTGCATAAAAGCAGAGAAACAACACCATTACTTCCAAAAAGATGACATTAATCATCTAATGATATATAGTTAATATTATGAACAATTTCGTTATGGATTGTTTGATATAACCTGTGTCTTGTGACTCTTGTCAAAGGAGCAAATGAGTCAACTTAAAGGTAGTCATAAGAAGAACGGGTCAAGTGGGTTAAAAGACAAAGTGTTTGTAACCATACATAATGCCTCCTAAATTGGATTATCAGAAGATTCAGATTGTGGTGCTTTTGTAACCATACATAATGCATTTATTATGCTTAGTATAAAGTGTTTTTCTTTATCCAATCATTACTAGAAAACAGCCGTTTGAACCTAAACCTGTTCTGACCCATTTCCCAAATTACCCATATTGCAACCTTAGACTGCCTAAAATCTAAAACAGTAATGAATATGAGATATAAATCAATATAAATTTTCAAAAAGAAAATATATGAATTATTTGAATTCGTACAGGAAGCGAAGTTTCTGAAGCTTGCCCAATGTTTTTGGAATGTGACCTGTCAACCGGTTCTGGTAAAGATCCAAGCTAACCAAATTCGTTAAGTTCCCAAGGGCTTTAGGAATTATTCCGTAAAAGTTATTATCATAAAGCTCCCTGCCAAACGAAGAAAATATATCATCTTTGGTACATGAATGAGTATTAGTTAGCGTTATTGAAAGAGGTAGCGTTTGGTATTTGGTCAAAACAGGTACATGTCATTTGTGAGGGTTTAAAATGGGTCAAATTGTACCGATCTATCATATTATGTCTATTATTAATGCGAATGTAATTACGAAACTTCAGTTATTTAAATACTTCACTTTAAAAATATAATAATGATTTAAGAGGAAGAGGATGTATGCTTTTGAAAAACTATACTTTTGGGTGACTTTTCCGCCTGTTTGGCCAACTATGACCCATTTCCATTTGATGCTATTTTCATTAATATATTGGTAGAAACAGATACAAAATGGGTGAACTTTTAGGCATATACATTATCTAAATTAGCGAACTTTCACAGCTAGTTAAGTAACACTTACAAGTATTGTAAATTGGAAAGCTGACCAAGCTGCGAAACCAGGTGACCGCTCAAGTTTGCATTCCCAAGATCACTGCAATTCACAAAATCCAGAACATAGATTACTTCGTAAGAGTCTACAATTCAAGAAATTGCTACCAAACCAACTCTTTTCAAAAGAGTGAATAAGCTTACACTCGAGTAACACTGTTTTCATTGTTGCAAGTTACATGAAACCATGTACACGGATTGACGAGGGTCTGATTCCAACTTGCGAGGACATTGTTAGGATCACTTAACTGTGTCTTAAAGGCGTACAAAGCATCAACTGTCTTACACATGAACTCAGTTGTTAGTGCACTTAAAAACATCATCATACTAATGAACTCTCACTAAAAACAAACATTATAAATGATATATATCATGTAACATTTAATCAAATTCTTCATACAATATGGAGATTACTTAGGGGTAAGTATAGAAAACCTATACACATACAATCCGAAATTGTTAGTATATATTAAACTTTAGATGTAGTATTGTGTATTATGTTCAAATATTGTTATTTTATGTACCTAGTTAATATTCTCCTGATGTGCCAATTAACTTATATGGATGTCTTTCAGCATTAGTATAATTGTTTATGCATACAATAAAACTTTGAAAGTTAAATACTAAAAGTAGAGGCATTCTAACTTCAGTAACTTGGATATATATAGTTATACAATAGACATTGGACTAAAGTTAAACACATTTTAAACACTTATCCCGGTTACTTATATCACATATAATGAGACTGTAAATATAAAATAAAATGACACAAATGGTTAAAACTTGCATACCTTCAGAATTTCCATAAACTCCTGACAAGTTAGATAATGCCAAAACAAACAAGAGAGCAGAAGCTGAAATCCGAGAGGGAATGCGTTCCATTATAACAGATCAACAGTTAATATTTAGATACAAAATTCTTAATTCTACTTCAAGGAGGTCTTCAAGATGTTTATATTATATATAGTAGAAATTATACTGCCTTATGAACAGATCAAATAAACAAATATGAAGAGAGTTGAATAATTGACTTGAAGGTTGGGCCAAGTCATCGTTTACTAGTCAAGCCTTCTAGCTAGTTGTGGAAAAAGTCAAAGATCAGCATATAAAGTTTTCTTTGTCACCATTTAAACACAAAAAAGTTAACTAAAAATTTGATAGTGTATTAATTTTTCTATTGACTTATTTGACCCTTTGTTTAGATTACTTGTCTCCTAATGACCACCACCGAGGTGTTCTAGCTAGTGGTCATGTCTCTCAAAAGGTTTCGGGTTTGATGCCATCGGGTAACTTCTTGAGGTAGCAAGTAGAGTGTTCGGAATCATAATAAGAATACCCTAATAGACCGTGTACATCTGAGTCGATAGACTTCTCCTTACCTAGTAACCTAACTAGGGAATACCTTGTCTATTTAATTGTTTATTTGACTCAATGACTCATAATGTCTCACACCTAAATACCTTGATTATAGTCAAAAAAGACTGCATCTGATGTTATAATCATATCTGTAGAGATTCAGTTTACTTTTAAATTAGTATATTACATGATATGTATACATTTTAGTTCGAAGGGTCACTTTCCCCCTAAACCATTTTAAAATACACATAGAGTAAAAACATGGACATAAAAGTAAACTGCAATATCCTTTCTCTTTCTTCCATTCTCATTTTCCTATTTTAAAGAAACTTCCACCCATATTTTTTTGGAATGACTATAATCAACAATTGTATGACCTTTACAGGATTGTGTACGAAGATTATGAAACCGACGATACTGTGGGCAGTATGCAAGATGATGGGTCAAGCAAAACTAGGCCGTCAAAGAAATGTGCAGTGTAAGAAGCATAACAAATTCATGTCACGATTTGTTAAGTTTACGTTTCATTAATATGTCCATGTGTGTTGTGCAGGTCACCTGGGATTATGAATTGAAGAACAGAGTGGAGCTGCAGACAACCTCCATTAAAACAAGACTGTTCAGGTTGATTGATAGAAGCCTGCCATATGTCACAATCAAAATAGTTGCTGCCATTGTTGGCTTTTCAATTTTATGTTTTGCATTACAAGTAATTTAAAAACAATTTTAGTGCTACATGAACTTTTGGAAACTATGTTTCACCCATTAATGACTTTTCGATTGGCCCGTTATAAGAACAATATGCTGCTCCTGCTAACACATAACAGGTCATTTTTTTGGGTATAACCATCGTGCTCACAACTTAATCACCGACGTCGCTACAACAAGAACGAATATACTATTACCATACCGTGCATCACACAAGCTTTCCCCTAGTTCTCTCTAAAAACAAGTATAATAATGTATTACAGCTTATCCAAGGAAAATTCATTATTCTCTATCAATAAATTAAAACAGGATTGTAACATCTATCGATCGACATATGACACAATATTAAAACGATATATGTTTTATTAGTCTATATTAATATAAAATTTCTTTCTTAAGATAACCTTTACCATTAAACTATTAAATTAAATATTATTAATAGATCCTATATATATTATAATTATAATTATAATTATAATTGTAATATACAAATATGTCTACGTATAACTTTATAATATAATATTAATCATTCTTAAATACAGTCTAATCTTATACGTACATCAACAAATGTTAATAACTTTCCATAATATATTTAATAATCGATATCTATGTAAATGTATATATGTCATCTTTGGTGGTAACATATATGTATAGTCGAATTAGGGTATGTTTAGCAAATGTAGCTGTAGCTAGTAGCTATAGTTTGTAGCTGGATATGTTTGGCATAAGCTTTTCAAGAGCTTTACAGGAGCTTTAACTTTTTATTTTAAACTAAAAGCTCCTAAAATATTAAAAACTTTGTTTGGATGCAACTAGCTTTAACTTTTATTTGAAAGAAAAAACTTCAAAATGAAACGTTGGTTGAAATAGCATTTCAGGAGCTTTAACTTTTCGATGGAGCTTTTACTCTTTAAAAGTTACACAAATGCCTCTTAAAGTTGAAGCTACAGCTACCAAACCAAACACTTTTAAAAAATAAGAGCTACAGCTACTTTTGCCAAACATACCCGACTATGTTTGGCAAGAGCTTTTCAAGAGTTTTTGGGGAGCTTTAGCTTTTAATTTTGAACAAAAAGCTCCTCTTGTGTTATGTTTGACAAGAGCTTTTGGGAACTTTAGCTTTTAATTTTGAGCAAAAAGCTCCTCTTGTGTTAAAAACTTTGTTTTGGATGCAACTAGCTTTAGCTTTTATTTGGAAAAAAAAACTTCAAAATGAAACGTTTCTTGAAGTAACGTTTCAGAAGCTTTAGCTTTTCGATGAAGCTTTTTGTCATTAAAAGTAGACAAATTCATCTTAAAGCAGCAGCTACAGCTACCATACCAAACAATTTTAAGAAGTAAAAGCTCTAGCTAACAGCTTTGCTTAAAAGCTACAGCTTACAACTCCAACTACTCAATAATATTTACGTCCCATAGAGATTAAAATTTTTTAAAGAAACAACGATTGATTTTGTTTCTTTATGTGGTGTTTGACTACACCAATTATAACATTGAGCATGTATATCAATAGGTTTTTTTTGTAAGGTTTTTATAAGAATGTAAGAGATTAAGAAGTGTATAATAAGATAGTGTCACATATTGAATTTTTCTTATATATGTCCGTCATTATATTTACGAAGCACCTAACCCGACCAGGGAAAAAGCAGTAACCCGACCACCCACTATTAGCGGCGACGTCGCCGCAAATAGTGGGTCCCCCATCTGTCAGTCAACGGCTGTAACTGGCCGAATCACGTGGGTGTGGAGCCCACTATTAGCGGCGACGTCGCCGCAAATAGTAGGTCCCCCCACTACAGATCCATCGTCGATATAAACAAGGCAGCCCTCTTCTTCTTCTTCGTTCGTCTTCTCCATTTTACTCCTCCGTAAAAACTTTTAATTTCTCCAAAAAATCCATTCTTCTCCATTAGTATAACTCACAAATCCGACCATCTATCTCCTCATCATCATTATCAACGTTCTTTTTTACACCATCTACGTTTTCCGGTCTCCCGGAGTCCATTTTCAGGCGTATTTTTTAGCGGCGACATTTTTCCGGCGATTATATTTTTCGGCGTACCAGTTTTGCGGGGAACCTATTTTCCACCATTGATATACGGGAAAACAGATTTGAAACTTTTCCGGTTTACTCCGGCGATATTGTTTTCCGGCGACTAATATTTTTTGCCGGCCAGCCATCCGTTATTTGTTCTACTCTTTTTTCCAGTAAACCATTTTTTAGACGAGGTAACACTCATTTACCTTTTTATATATAATAATGTTATCAAATATTTATTTCTTATAGAAATTATTAGTTATAGAATTGTTATATTTTTTTGTTAGAAAATATATGTTGAAAAAAAAAGTTAGAAAAAATATGTGTTAGAAAATATGTGTTATAAAATATTAGTTATATAAATGTTATAGTTTAATGTTATATAAAATATATGTTAGGAACAAGTGTTAGTAAATATATGTTAGAAAGTATTAGTTATAGAAATGTTATAGTTTTATAGTTAGGAAAGATTACTTATGTTATTATAGTTAGGAATGATATGATTTTAGAAATTCATAAATATTTAAGAAAACATTTGTAGTTATAATTATTGTTTATTATAGTTCAAAGTATGATTCTTAGTTAGAAAACACTTTTTAGTATGATTGTAATTGTTAATATAGTTGTTATTAGGTTAGTATTAATGTTATAAACGAATGTTTGAAAAAAAGTTGCAAAAAAGTGGTCATTTTAGGTATAATAATTTTGGAAAACAATTTTGTGTCGAAAATATGTTAATTTAGGTCGCACCTTTTTTATGACTTTTATGTTTGTTTATGTTATTTTATAAATTGGGACGGCTGATGTAGGTTAAAATGGCTGCACTTCACGGCGGAGATGGTGGCAACGACCCTCCAAACTGGGGGTGGAATCCCGAATGGGGTTGTAGGCGTACGGGTGGTAAGTATATATTAATGTACGTTGCATATAAATATATGGTACATATGTATATATATATATATTTGTTATTTTATTTTGTTTTGCAGGTATTAGCACAGGGAGAGCTGCTGCTGCTAACAACGATCTAGAGCGCGAGTTTCAGAATTCGGGACGCCGAATCTCGCTTATGTTAAATAACGATCTCAGTAGGTGGCAGGCAATCGGGGACCACGTCAAGTGGTACAAGAGCTATTTGGGGATCTATGTCGCTACCGTCCCACATAATTACGAGTCGTGGGATCAGGTGCCCCAGCCCATCAAAGATGGACTTACTGACTGGCTTATGGTATAAAACTAATTTTTTTTTACTTTTTAAATACTTTATTTAAAAAAAATGGTAGATGCTAACTTTTACTTGGTACTATTGCAGAGACGGTTCTACTTAGAACCATATCTAGGTCACCTAGAAAATCACCCGTTACGAGAGGCCGTGACCAGGATGATACGTCAGGATGCCCTGAAGATCTACAGGGATAAAAAAGCAAAATTCAAGAAGACTTAGTTCACTGACAGGGGTGGGTCCCAGAGGCTGGCAGAACTGGAGGGTCAACCTCCGTATGGGATGCCTCCACAGGTGTGGAGTTATCTACTGGGTTACTTGACCAGCGAGCCCCGGATGATTGTTGCCCAAAGAAACACTACAAACAGGCAGCAACAAAATAATTTTGTCAGTACTCACGGTCGGCAGTCATACGCTCAGCGTGAATGGCGTTACGCTGTAAGTTATACGTAATTATTTATATCCACGTATGTAAACATATATCTATACAGAGATACACATACAAATATATAACTTTGATTAATGTATATACAGGAAGATAATGACGGGCGACGTGAGGACCCGCCCGAGTTTTATTTGCGGGCCCACACGAGACGAGATGGGATGGTGCAGGACGCAGTTATGCCCATTGATGTAAGATCTTGCACAAATCCGGGAAAAAGATATTTTTTTGGTATATTTATATTAAGTATAACTAATTTTTAGTTATTATTAACTTAATTTTCATGTGCTACAGGAGCGGCTTCTTGATACCCACCAAAGACTTTCCCAAGTGCCCAATACCCCGCCTACGCAGACATATGTGGACGCTTTAGGGACACGATCGGGACATACTCGTGTGGTTGGGCGTGTGGTTAGGGGAACACGTGGACTGAATGTCCCCCTCCCAGAGGATATAGAGCAACCCTTCCTAGCCCAGCAGTCACCGTCCTTTAACGTCAATGATATGTTCGCCCAGGGTAGCCCTTGGACCCAGTCATCATTCAAAGACGGACCTACGTCATCATCCCATGCTGGGCCTAGCACGTCACGGGCCCCCACACAGCGGTTGGGTAGTGATAGTGATAGTGATGATGAAAGTGATTAGTTTTCCTTTTTTTTATTGTTTGTTTTCATCGTTTAACTGAAGTGTGATTTCCTTTTGTAATCTTCATTTGCGTGATATAATCATTTGTTTTTTTTATGTTTGTATACATTTGTTGATAAAAAAATAATTGTAATCAACTTTATAAAAGTATTATAAAATCAATGTATGTACAACAGAAAAGTATGAAAAATTGTTGATTAAAACTTGTTTTGGAACAACAACAACTTAAATACATAAAAAAATATATACAATAAAAAAAGGATACATACAAACAACCTATATAAAACATTGAACGAATTTAATCATTTATTACAATAGGAGGGCCTGGTGGTACTCTTGGCATGTTTGCGTACAACCATTTTTGATACGCATCTTCTTGATTTGCGTACGTTAATGCTAGTCGACGTGCAGGATCGGTTGCGTGAAATTCCCATTCCGGATTCTTGTAGGCCATTGGGTAGTCGCCTGCTAATTTCACTGCAACAAAATGGGTTTCGTTGTTTATTAGGGCAATACTTATCGGTTGTTTGAATAACAGCTGCTCTAAGCCGTGATGCATCGGAAATACTGTGCGGGAGTCACGTAGGCTAACACAGTTGACTATTATACCAAGCTTATTGGTCAGGAGGATATGGAACCACACTTTACTCATCCAATGATGTATGGGCCGGCTTCGTCCATAATAAGATGTTCGCAGCGCCGACAACATTCGGTTGCCCTCTGTTTGCCCAAACATTTGCATGTACCCATCGAGGTCAGATTCAAACTCCGCAAGCATCTGCGTACGAACCCACTCTGCACCCATCTCCTCATCTAGCCCCAAAGCTACAGCAGTAGCTCGAAATCCACAGTTACCGTCTCCTTTGACATTTTGTGTGCCTACAACGTACGGCCTTAAGTACGATGGTATCTCACCTAGTACCCAATCGTAATTTTTGGAAAGAGTGGCGTTATACGGTTCCGCAACATACCCAACCCAACTGGCCGATGATTGTGCCTCTAACTCCGGATCTGAAACCTGCGCCTGCCTTGATTCATATATGGGTGCATTTCTAGATTGTGTAGGTGGTGGCCTGAAGATGTCATCTACTAAGTTGGAATATGGTTGGTCATAGTTGAGCCAATGGTCTTGGGACGTATCGCCGAATCCATATAATTTTTGTGTCACATATGGTGTATCCCCGACCCCGTAGGATTGGGACGGGTCCCCCCACGTATATATATCATCAAGACCTGGATATGGGTGCAGGTTTCCGAAAATGTCAGGATTATCTTTGACCCATTCTGATTCAGGGTGGGATTGATCGTCGAACAATTTTCGGTTCTCCGGATAACGACAGGACTGGGACGGCTCGTACGTACTATGTCTGGCGGGCTGCGCAGGTGGGGGTTTGTTCAAATCTGGCACATTGTATTCCCTCGGTCGACTGGACTTGGATTTTCGTAGCCCAGGTGGGTTGGTGTTGAGATCCGGCACCTAGACCATTAGTAAGAATCAGTTTCCTTACCTGAGGTAGTTATATATACTGTATTTATTGAATAAGACAAATATTTTTTAGATGTATTATGTATACCTTTGGCGGCTTTTGTTTCGAGCCGACTGGTCTTCCGCGTGTGGTCTTTTGAACAAGAGGATCATTCACTTGTGTCTTACCAGGCTTAAACATGTCTTTAATTTTTGACAACCAATGTTTCTTTTGGGCCTTGGGTTGCTGATCCAAGAAATTCGTAAGACCATCAACGACTTTATGGACATCGTCTTCTTCGTCTTCGTCTTCTACACATGTCCACGGTGTTAAGTCAAGCTTTTTCCAAAACGGGTCTATGACATGAGGCTATATACGAGTCCCTGCATTTTTTTTATATAAATAAGTGAACGAAATTATGTGCTTTTGATGAAAAAATACAAGTAATAAATCGTACTAACCGCGCTGCATGAACTCGGCAATCTTGCAGGCACATGGTAGCCCGCAACTGGACTGAACCTTGCACCCACATTTGTTAACATGTCTTTTAAGGACTTTGTCTAAGCGTACAATTTCATCAGCCATGATGTCCAAAGCTTTAAGTGAAACCTTTCCCAATAGGTCCTTCATACAGTTGTAATTATGTTTCCCCTTCCGGGTCCCGTTGCTATACCCCAGTTGGCCCCTTATTTCTGCTTCTTGACTGATCAGGACAGAATCAACACATTGGAGGATTCTAGTAAATGTGCATTTCCCCCCTCAATTCTTCCTTCAGTAAATGGTGCTCGACCTCCACTCTGTTTGTGGTGTGGTTTTGGTAGTTGAGGTGTTCATCGACCCAACAGGACACAAACTGCTCTCGGTATGGGGACAACCAATTATCGGTCAGGTACTTGTAGACGCCTGGAAAACCCCCAAGTTTTTCCTTTAACTCCTTCTCATTTGACTTAAACTCGTCAAAAGTCCTAGACTGATAGACTTTTTTACACCAAACGTTAAGCCTGTCAATGTTAACATCTTTCTTCATCCGCAATGCCGGTTCGCAGTGCTTGATTATGTTTTGCCATATATGGTACCTACAAAGCAGATGTTTCGCTTCCGACATAACAACCTTCAAAGCTCTCATCAGGGCCAGCTCCCTGTCAGTAAGAACGACACGAACGGCAAAGCTATCAGCAAGGGTGGACCGAAGACATCGTAAAACCCATTGATAATTTGCCTCCCGCTCGTTTACGATAAACGCATACGCTAAACTGAAGGTCTTCCCCGTTGAAGTCACGCTGACGATCTCAACTAGCGGCATGTTGTAGATGTTAGTTTTGTACGTGGAGTCTATTTCAATAACCCAGGGAAATGCGCGCCATAGGGTCATTGATGTTGGATGAATGAAAAACAGGTTCTCCAAGCGTCCATTTTTGTTATTTGTGGTGAACTAGTAAAAGTACCTTTTCTCTTGCAACAGTGAAAACATAACCTGCGATTAATGACCAAGATAGAGTAAATAAGTCAATTCCAACAACGTAGTACAATAGAATATTTAATGTTTGTACCTGCATTGGAGTACGCCCTGCTTGGCCCGACCTTCTTCTCGCTTTTAGGAAGTTCGTAATGTCTCCTTTGCGAGTCAAGTTTCCTGGAAATTCAAGTTTGAGGTTTACCAGGATCTGATGTGGGTACAAACCGCGATCCGATTGGGTCCCCACAAATTCCTTTTCTTCATCCGTCATCTGTCTAGCGTATGCATTCCCTTGCAGATTGGTAGTTGGATCATGATTGTGTCTCCAATCCTTGACAGTTAACCTCCAACCACCATCACGCCCAGGGCGGCCTATTAAAGTGAAGGGACAACCTATCTTACTGGACCGTTTGGGTGGGCCAATTAACCTTGCATCGCGCGCTCCACCGTGGTGACATATAAGTGTCACTTTATTCACCACCTCTTTTGAGTTTTGTTCGTCCGCCGTATAACTAGAACATAACCCAAATCCATTGCTGTTCTTTGAGCCCACTCCGTTAATTCTTCAAAGGAACCGAACACCTCATCAGTTTCAAAGTCCCCAGCTTCGCATTCATATTCACCGTCTGCATCAGGTTGCTCAAACACATTATCCGGCACTTCAATACGTACATTTTCTGGGTCTGCCCAAATATCCTCCAAACTATCCATCTGAAACAATTCAAGTAAACATCAACCTCAATAACTATTAATGGTGTCCATACTCTATATATATATATATTTACATCTATACTCAATATATATATATATATATATATATAAACAAAACGCTTGAAAAAGAAAGATACACAATACCATCAACTACAAATACTGTTAAAATATATATCTTGAAACGCTGGAAACAATACGCTTGAAAAAATACAATACGCTTGAAAAAATATATATCTATACTCAAGAAATTTTTTTCAGAAACTTATATTATTTCAATATAGTTCCGCAACATATATATACTATCTAAAAATGATGGGCTACCATCATTTTATCCTATCAAAGAATGGTTCGGTATGGCAAATTTTCATTCCCAAGGTCGACACAGTATGGCATGCATTATTGTACTACATGACGACTGACTAAGCTTGGTTGATGAAAACGAGGTGCCGCTAATGCCGATGACGTGGCACTTCGTTTTCATCAACCACAAGTTTAGTCAGTCTTCATGTCAGCCTGGTCGGGGGTCCCACTATTAGCGGCGACGTCGCCGCTAATAACCTGGTGGGTTGACCCGTTGACCTGGTGGTGTTACCCAATGCCTATATTTATACTGATGGTATATATGATTCTTATATTTTTCTGACAATTGACTTGATTTTATAAAATATTTATATTTTTTTGATAATTGACTTGATTTTATAAAATATTTCAAAGGTTGGTATGACAAAAATATTCTAAATGATTTATGGGTGTATAATATTCTTATTATATCAAAGGTCCAACCCTATTAAATACAACTATTATGTATTAAAGGTGAGTCTTTTTATATATCATAGTGAATAATTTATTGTCATAAGATCAATTTCAAAATTAAATTTTATGTAATTTAGTTACCACAAATTTAGGTGGGTATTTAAAAGTTTACTTCACCTTTAAATTTTTTGAAAAATACAAATTAATATTATC
This sequence comes from Erigeron canadensis, assembly GCF_010389155.1. Lineage (NCBI taxonomy): Eukaryota > Viridiplantae > Streptophyta > Magnoliopsida > Asterales > Asteraceae > Erigeron > Erigeron canadensis. Next base: position 23,739,166 of record NC_057765.1, read on the forward strand.
AATTGTCAAGGTAGACGTGTTTGTATTCTTAATTGCAATTGTTATTTAACAATAAATTAAAACAGGATTAACATGTTTTTGAAGTGACACGTGGTGTAATCTTTGATCGACATGTGTCTTTTAATTTATTTATTTGGTTAAATTAGTTTTTTTAGTTGTATATAAATTCAATTTTCTTATTAGACTTAGAACTAAACTCTAACTCTTGGCTTATTAATACAAAAGACATTATAACCTTATTTGATTGATTGTTTTTCTTATTAAAAAATTGTCTCTTTTTCTTTCTCAATTATTCAACTCCTATTATTTATATTAATCATAATAAAGTTATTAACATGAATACTTTAAAAATTTGAGTTTGCGATATGAAATCACAAGACTATTTGCCATCATCCACTATGTTTACATATTCCGATTTTAATATATATCTAAAAATTTAAGATAAATCCAAAATTTTAACTACACATATATTATATTTATCATTATTGGTTTTATAATTTAAATTCGATCATCGATTTACTTTAACAACAATTTTTTCATACTCACGAATCATGTATAAGGCATATTCGAATTTACTTATGATACATTTTATATAGCTACCGTACATCGTACGGGTATTAAGACTAGTAAATTAATAAAGAGAGATCGTGTAAAGTAATAAATACTATATAAAAAACAATCATTTTTGTTAATTTTAGATTAAAAATATACAAAACAATATCGGATTTTAAAGCGAACACATCTAAAAAAACAGAAGAATTCAAAAAATATATATATTGACAATAGAATTATCGAACACCGTGAGCAAAAGATGTAACACCCAATATAACATCACGGTGGATTTTGTTTTCAGCTGCCGTGATCATAACCCAAAACTTTAATCAGATAGAAAACTGATAAAATAGCTCATGCTACCATATAAAAGCGAAAAGATGTATGAGTAAACTTTAGGCTATCAGTTTGGGTTTCCCCCTCATTGCATTAATCTGCTCCAGAATATCCACCACTTGTTTCATGTCAGGCCGTTTTCGTGGTTCCTGTTCCAGGCAATGAAGGATGAGTTGAGCGAATAGCATTGCAGCTTTACTAGAATATTGACCATCAATTTTTGAATCCATTAACATCTTTATCTTCTTCCTGTTTGGGAGCAACGGCTTAGCCCAATCCACTAAGTTGTGTTGTGGACCAGGTCTTCTCGTGTCAAGTGCTCGTAATCCGGTCATCATTTCCAACAGCACAACGCCAAAACCATAAACGTCACTCTTCACATATAAATGCCCTGCAAATTTGGTACCATTTACACACTCATATAGCATAATGCCGCACATATTAAACTTTCAAAAAAAAGTTAAAAGTTGATTAAAAAAAGATAGTAAAACTTGGGAAAATATGTGGAACCCATGACTTTTTCGCTATGAAGAAAAACATTGACGATTGCATCACACTTAAAAAATTGACTTTGACATTAATGTAATGGTAGACTTTGATTTTCATGATCAAACTTCACACTATTTTGTAAAAGAACACTTTAAAATGCTCTATGAGCTTTTCAAAGCTTAAACTCGAATATCACTTAAGTATTAAATTTTGTTATGAGATATCACCTGTAGCAATGTACTCAGGAGCAGCATACCCGTATGTCCCCATGATCCTTGTTGTTACGTGTGACATTCCACCTGAAGGACCCAATTTCGCCAACCCAAAATCTGAAATTTTTGCGTTGTAGTTCTACATATAGTCAAAATATAACATGTAGATCATGGTCAAGAAAACCACCACAGTACAAATATCATAATCTTGCCTTATATTTTACATGGATCAATATAAAACATTAGGCGGAAGAGGAATATAGAACAAGTATCATACTAGTGATGTCTGACATTAGAATATGCAAAAGGTAAAGAGTAAAACTATAGACAACAAAAAAAAGATGCAATATAAGCAAAAACATGGTTTTATATAAATCTCACCCCATCAAGCAATATATTCGAGGCCTTAATATCTCTGTAAATTACATTGTCATCTGAACTGTGTAAAAAAGCTAGTCCCCTAGCTGCACCTATGGCTATTTTGAGCCGTAGAGCCCAAGAAATTGGTTGAACCGCAGAACCTCCTGCACACCCAATAAGTGTATAAGATAAAAGGTATGTAGAAGTTAGACATCAGTTTTTTTTATTATAATTCATGTAGACTACTTACGTCTAAAGAGATGATTTTCTAAACTTCCCTTCTGCATGAATTCATAGACAAGTAGAAGGTCTTTATCCTCCCTACAGTACCCAAGTAGCTTCACCAAGTTAGGATGACAAAGTCGTCCCAAAAAGTTTACCTCTGACTGCAATTTTTGATCCAAGAAGCCATTCAGGTCAACCAATATAGCCTCTTCTTAAATAATAATGAAAAATCCCAAATCGAAAGAAAACAAGTACATACTCAAAACGCAAACATTGTATGAACTATTCTTGTAACGTAATGACTCATACAACTAATACGGTAAACACTTTATTTCAAAACTTTTAACAGGCAAATTCATTTAAAAAAAATGTATTGCACTATACACATGAACAGTTATAATAGGTTACAGTTCATCTAAGAAATAACAACTTTAGAAAGTTTAAAACATATGCTAGAATAGGAATAGTTCAATACACGTTTAATCAATTTGATATAATATATAACAATCAAACTTATGATAACATAGGTAGACAAATAATTCAACTTATGAAAATGAACTTGATAATTAAGGTGGTTTTTTCATTGATTGTGATTTGTGAAAGACTAGTAGACCAAATTAGAGAATAGAGATAGTGTGAGTATGTTGCTATCTAATTCAAATTTGAGATTTCTAAACCAGTGGTGGTTTCTATTCTCTTTCATAGTTACCAAAGTTTTGAACAGGGGAAGAATCAAGTCAACTTATTAACGAGCTACTCGAGTTCAAACTTGTTTAAGTCGAGTATGAGCATAGTAGTTTTTGAACTCGAGTTTGAATTGAAGAGAAACTTACATGAGTTGAGTTTTAAAAAATAATATTTGGCTTGGCTCGATCGAAAGTTCGTTTAGTGATTCAAGTTGAGCGAGCTATTCGAGCTTCACGAGTCACACGAACCCAACGAACTTACTCAAATTCACGGGTCCAGGGGCAGCACCCCTAGGAACGGGGTAAACTTGGAAATCTTTTATTTCCATGAAAGTGTTTTATTAAAAATGCCTTAGAAAATTAATTTTGGAACTTCAGAGTTGTTTAGCAACTTTGAAAACCCATAAAATTAACTGCCTAATGGGCCTAATAGTCATTTTTTCTCTCTCTCGTTCTTTTCATTCAAACACAAACACAATGAAAGTTGTCAATCTCTTTGATTGAATATTTTGGGGTCAACCGCCAAACTGATTCAATGTGCCTTTAGAGATTCTAAGTATCCGGTTATTTGTTCGTTTTTACTACATATCCCCAACAGATACACAATCTAGAAATTAAGTTGAAAACAAATTACCTTCCTCCCTAAAGGCAAAACATATAAAAAATAAAACGGAAAGGAAAGAAAAGGAAAAAAAACAAACCTGCCATTCTTGAAATCCTTGAACACTTTCATGATTCAATTTTTTAATAGCAACCAAGGTTCCGGTGGTGGCACCTGTCTTAGAAGGCAACATTGTTTTTTCGTCAACCCAGCCTTTGTAAACGGTCCCAAAACCGCCTACACCAAGAACCATGTCTGATTTAAAGTTTTTAGTACAAGCCTTCAAGTCTGAATATGTATAAACTTTCAAATCTGCCGCAGACAATACCTCACCACCATTTGGTGAAATACTTATATTACTACCACTAGAAGTACTAATCCCAGAAATCCCAACACTACTTGATGTCCCTACAAACCAACAAATTATTGAAAATAAATCAATAATAAGGAAAACTAAAGTTAATAACCAAAAACATATATATATGAACCTAAAAGAAATGAAGCAAGCAACCTATAGTAGAAGAAGGTTTGGTGGGTGTGCTTGGATTGGCAGATATGTTGGAATTTACATCTACACCACCACCTGTACCTTTTATGCAGTTTCCCATTTTTATTTTTAATTTATGTTTCCATGGAATAAATGATGATATGATAACCTTTCAGATTTAGTCTTGTTTCAATTTTGAATGTTTATTTGTTTGGTTGTGTGAAGAACAAAGGAAGAAGGAAGATGGGTGGACTTTTGAAAGAGATGGCTTAGTCTACAAACACTACCTGTTTTCCAGACTTTTTTTTATTATTATTATTTATTTATTTAATAGTTATTCATTTATAACACCTCAATCATCATTCATTCAATAGTGAATAGAAATGGGTTTTGGAGAAAAAAAGCTGTCGTTTTGAACTGTTAAATTGATGACAAAATTGTAATTACAATTCAATCTTTAGGCCATATATCTACCTATTATTGTATAAAAATAATCATACTATTAGTCACACTCAAACATCACAAAGCTTTCTACGTTAGAATGTTTTTCAATCTCCAATTTTTGGGTCAACAACTTGCCTAATGGCTATGCTTTACTTGCCAATTTCATATGAATTTAACTAGTGTTATAAATGGACGGGATAATCAAATGTTAAAAAAAAAAAAGACAAATATATTAAAACCAAAAAATATAAAACAAAAAAAAACAAAAAAATATACAAAAGCCAAATGAAAAAGTTAATAAAAACCAAATGCTACATGTGAAAAAATATAAAAAACAAATGTTTAAAAAATAAAAACAAAACCAAAATATATAGCGTTTTTCATAAAGTTATAAAAGAATAAAATGTAAAATAAGGTATAAAAAACAAAATTTAAAAAAGATTAAAAAAACCACAAATTATATAAGGTTAGAAGGTAAAATAAAAAAAATAAAAAAACAAAAAAGGTAGAAAAAGAAAAGGAAAAAAAGAAGGAGGGAAAAAACCAAAAACAATAATAATAAAAAAAAATAGTATTTATAGTACCTATGATCTTCTCACATGAAATTCTATCATATTTTATCATACTAACTTATCAACCCGGGTTCAACTCGGGACACTTAATTAATATTTAAAACCAAAAAAGAAGTATGTATATAACTTGTTGTCAATACATTATAATTTGATACGGAAATAACTACATACTTGCAAAGATGAACATTAATATATATAACTGATTAGGGTGATGAAAAATTAAAAATGGTAAATATGAAAGATGAAAAATTAAAAGTGGTAGCTATGAAACTAAAATTAAAAAGTTAATATACAGTCCATTATGTTTCATATTAATTAAAAAAAATTAAGGTTAAAAAAATAATATGAAAAAAAAAAGAAATGACATATTGCCTGATATAAAAAATAGTTTTTGAAAGAAAAAAAAAGTCTATTATGATATCATATATTTTTAAAAATAGTTTAGGAAAAAATAATGACATACCACATAAGTAAAAAGCTTCTAGAAACAATCTTGTTTTATTTATATAAGAGATAACAATATATATGTTATTTATACTACTTTATAAGTCATTTATACTCTTCAAATTTTTTTGAAAATATCTTGCCACCTACCCAAATTACCTCTATTCTTTGTTCATTTAACTTAGATATATCCCTCAAACGATAAATTAACTACACGGCCTATTTTATATAAATTTTTTATAATAAAACCCCACCACCACTGCTAGAACTGGCATTGCCATCGCGGCTATCACCATCCTCCTGCCACCATCGTCACATCTTGCGGGCATATATCTAATATTAAATAATTAATATAACATGATATCAAAAACACCAGTAACCATGTGCTTATAGCCTCCATATCAATCCTAATGTTGGCCCAGATGTGGAGGAAAAAATATATATATAGGAGAAAGATCAAATAAGAAGGTGTCTTAAGGAGAGAAGGTCTTATGAACCAATCAGAACGTGACATGTGGATTTAAAAAAAAAGAACGCGGTGGCATTTTTGTAAATAAATCAAACTTTTGTAAGTCTAGTTTTGGGTCAGCTTGGGTCTAGGTCAGCTTAAGTTATGATCAGCTTTGTCTGTCAGCTTGGTTGGTCAATTTGGTTGGGTCAGATTGGTCAGCCTGGGTTATGGGTCAGCTTGGTCAGTCTGGAATCTGGGTCAGCTTGGGATCTACATTTGTGTAGATTATGTGTAGTTTTGTGTCAAGCTGACCCAACCCACGCTAACCAAGCTTACCCAAGCTGACCCAGACCACAAGCTAACCCAACCCAACCCCAAGCTGACCCAACCTGACCTCAAGCTGACCCAAAACTTATAATCTACATTTGTGTAGATTGTGTCAAGCTGATCCAACCCAAGCTAACCAAGCTCACCCAACCTGACCCAACCTGACCCAGACCCCAAGCTGACCCAACCCAACCCCAAGCTAACCCAACCTGACCCCAAGCTGACCCAAAACCCATAATTTACATCTGTGTAGATTGTGTCAAGCTAACCTAACCCAAGCTGACCCAGACCCCAAGCTGACCCAACCCAACCCCAAACTGACCCAACCCCAAGCTAACCCAACCTGACCCAATCAGACCGTGACCCAAATCTGACCAAACTGATCATGCTGACCAACCAAGCTGATCAGAACCCAAGCTGACCCAGACCAAGCTGACCACTCAACCTGACCCAGAACCCAAGCTGACCAAACAAAGCTGACCTACCAAGCTGATCATAACCAAAGTTGACCCAAAACCAGACTGACAAAATTTTGATTTATTTACAAAAATGCCACCGCGCATTTTTTTTCATTTTGACACATGTCGCGTTCTAATTGGCCTATAGGATCTTCTCTTCCCTCTCTACTTAAGACACCTTCTTTCAGGATCTCTACTATATATATATATATATATATATATCAAGGGTAAAGGATTAAAAAAAAATTAAAGGATAAAGATATTCACATAAATGATCATAATTTGAGCACATGACTTTGTTTTCGACGTGCGACTGGTCTAATGGTAGGAATGAGTAGTATCAAGTTACAAATTGCTATAGGCGGTTTGGGTCGACCTTTAGGCCCAATAACACCATTGAGTTATTGGACCTTTTATGTGTTTTTCGTTTTTTCTTTTACTTTCTCTTTGTCATGGAATTCGGCCAACTTGTTTGTTTATATGTTCATATCATATAAACCTAGAAAGTGATTAGTTTTATCAGTTTATAAAAAAATCACTTTTCTCTTTATCATTTTGTGTAGTAGTCAGAATTTTTTAACTTTCGATATTCTTTTGAATCAACTAGTATTAGAAGAATTGTTCATGGTATTCCTTTGAATCAAGGTGTTCGATTATTTATTCAAATCTTCCGCCTACATCAAATCCAATACTCAACGACATATCTAAATTATAACATCATTTTTTTCTAACATCTTTTATTTATATTTATCGATACACAAAAATTATCAAACATCTAACATTTTATTGGTTACATATGTTTTAACGTGTATAACACAGCACAATAACCCAGTTGTTATACTGAAGTAGAATAAGATTAAGACATCTATAGGACGTATCGCCAGAACTGTTTTCAAAAGAGCACCAGATTCTCTGATTCATCACCTACAAAAGTAATAATTCAATCTGAGTGACTAAGACTAAGCTGAAATTTTTTGGCCAAAATTTTTTTTTTTTTTTACTTCATTAGAAGACTAAGCTGAAATCAATACTTGTCACTTAATATATACCTGAAAGAGATTATGCCTTTGGTGGAGTTGGACCCGAAGCTTGTGGAACGGCAGGATATATCAACTTCGGATTATGGGCAAAACTTAAACAATAGAGAATTTGATGTCAATGTCATGCAGGCCTATTAAATTTTTACTACTCTATAATTTCTCAAATTAAAAGAACTAAAAACAGACCTGACAGCTGTGAACTGTGAAAAGGAGCCGTTGGTAGGAACATATCCTCTTAAACGGTTGTTTGATAGATCACTACGATGATAAAAGACAAATACATTAAGCTTTGTTACAACCATTACACGAAACACAGAAATGTAGGCAAACCAAAGTTGATACTCACAGAACTTTTAGTGTGGTTATGGAAGTTAATGAATATGGAATAGTTCCTGTCAAAGCGTTGTTGTTGAGACGGCTATTCTTGCATAAAAGCAGAGAAACACCACCATTATTTCCAAAAAGATGATCATGATCATCTAATGATATATAATATTCATAATAAATAATAAAAATAATAATAACAAAATTCTTTATGGATTGTTTGACTTAAATTGTGCTATATGTCAAAAGGAGCAAATAAGTCAAGTTAAAAGTAGTCATAAGAGGAACGGGTTAAGAAAAGTGTTAGTAACCATATATAATGCCTCCTAAATCAATCAGAAGATTTAGCTCGCCGTGATTTTGTAACCATACATAATGAAATTATTATGTTAAAGATAAAGTGTTTATTTTTTAAGCAATCATTAAGATGGCCCATATGAACAAGAACCTGTTATGATCTGTTTCCCAAATTACCCATATTGCCACCTCTGATAAGATAGAATCTTATACAGTAATGACAATGAAAGTAAAATCAATTTCAACAAGAAAATAATCTGAATTGTGAGAAATCATACAGGAAGCAAAGTTTGTGAAGCTTGCCCAATGATTTTGGAATGTGACCTGATAACCGATTCATGTAAAGATCCAAGCTCACCAAGTTCTTTAAGTTCCCAAGCGAATCAGGAATTACTCCGTTGATGTTATTACCATAAAGCTGCCTGTCAGATGTAGAAGATACATCACCTTTGGTCCAACATGAATCACTATTAGTTAGAGTTATTGAAAGAGGTAGGGTGAACAACATTTGGTAACAGGTCAAAACGGGTACATGTTATTTATAAGGGTTCAAAATGGGTTAGAGTTCACAAAAAGTACACATTCGGGTGACTTTTTCACTTCTTGGCCACTTTGACCCATTTCTATTTGAAGCTATTCATAAATAAATTGGTGGAAACAGAAATCTCTAGAGATGAAACACACTTATTATCTGAATAAGAGAACTTTCACAGGCAGCAAGTAACACTTACAAGTACTTTAAATTGGAAAGCTGACCAAGCTGTGAAACTAGTTGACCGCTCAAGTTCGCATGTCCAAGATCACTGTTATTCACAAAATCCAGAACATAGATTACTTTGTAAGAGTCTGCAATCGAAGAAAAAGCTACCATACCAACTCTTTTCAAAATGGTGGATAAGCTTACACTCGAGTAACACTGTTTTCACTGTTGCAAGTAACATGAAACCATGTACACGGATTGACGAGGGTTGGATCCCAACTTTGCAGAACATTGTTGCGATCAGTCAATTGTTTCTTAAAGGCGTACAAAGCATCACCTGTCTTACACATGAACTCAATTAGCGCAATTGAAAACATCATCATACCAATACACAAAGTATAGGCATTCTAACTTGGATAGATACGATACACCTTGAACTAAAGTTGAACATATTTTTAAACGTTTATCTCCGGTTATATATTCATCATGTTCATCACATATAATGAGACTGTAAATATAAAATAAAAATTACGCAACTGTTAGTGATGGTACATACCTTCAGAATTCCCATAAACCCCTGACAAGCTACATAATGCCAAAACAAACAAGAAAGCAAAAGCAGAAATCCAAGAGGGAATACGTTCCATTATAGAAACAAAACTTAAAATCTACTTCAACAAGGTCTTCAAGATGTTTATTATATATAGTAGTAAATATAGTGGGTTATACACTAATTAAATGCACAAATTGAAGAGAGTTGAATAAAATGACTTTGCAAGTTAGGCCAATTCATGATATGTTATGTATAAATATCACTCCAAAATCACATGATATGTTATGCAGTACCAATAACTACAAAGTAGAACAACAAAAAAAATTAACATATATGATATTATATCATTATCTGCACATAACATATAATCTGATTACTAAAAAAAATCAACGAAGATAATATTTCACCATTTATACACCCACACACCTTCATCACAAGCTCGTCGGTGAACCAATGCGAAACTGATGAGATGGTGCTAATGGCATCAGTTTAGAAGAGTCATTAATGTGGCAACTGATGCGGCACTGGTACCTTCCATTTGGCAACGCTCTAAGTGATTACGCGTTATATTGTGCATTGGTGTAAAGTTGGCCACAATTTTTACCCTAAAACAATCCTGCCAACATTTTAGCAGTTTGGTGTCAATGATAATTTCAACTTGTTTTGTATAAATCAAAATTTGTGTTGTAGGCCCAAGTATTGAGGATCAAGCGCTTTTGTATTTAGAAAGTAAGACAAAAAGAGGGCTTCACTAAAATGACACTTTTGCTAAATAGCTCCGATTTTGACGTATGACTAGTCGAACGACCGTTGGAAAGAGGCGGTTTGGGTCAGTCTTCAGGCCCAAAAACGCCATTTTCCATGAGTTATGGGTATTTATTCAAGTTTTTCGGGTTTTTTTGGACTTTGTTTTTGTTATAACTTTCGTCCCACTTGTGTTTTAGGGTCCATTCGAATTTTGAAGCTTTATTTATATCATTGTAATCATGGGAAATTGATCAGACTTTGATAAATCAAAATTTCGTTAAATTTCGTTTTTCTCTACACATGTGTTGGCTGAGTGAAAATCCATAAATTTCGATATTCTTTTAGTTACAACGAATTTTAGAAGAATTGTTCCTGGTATTTTTAGAAATCAACAGACTCAATTATTTATCCGGAAATTCCGTCTTCGTTAATTTTCTTTCGCAAGAAGACATTAATCATATCAGTTAGGTATTAATACCATATATTTGAGTCTAATTCTGAATTATACATTGACTTGAAGACTCTATGAACCCTATGCAACTACATGGGTCAAAAGACAACAACATGATTGTGTTACATACTTATAAATAGTTATACAAGTCTTTAAAGATATTAGTTGATAAATCTTCATAACATTTGGAGAAAAAACTATTGTAATTTCTAAAAACAAAAATGAGTTGCTTAATTTTATTGCACGGGTAACTTGTGAAATAACACAGGTCGCTAGGTATGATACACTTGTCACGAATCGACAAAAAAATCATATCAAGTTCGACATAAACATTCAAAACTATTGATTTTTTCTTTCTTTTTTACCATTGTCCCGTGGCTACTGGTATCCAATTAGCAAAACAACACCTTGCAAAAATTTCTAGTGACTAGAATGCTCTTGAAACTAAACCTTAAGTCTAATCGAATGCTTAAGGTCTCCCATTTGAAGAACATGGCGCCCTAACGCAAGCTTTCTACTACCATCTTCATCGACCACGCTCAATTGCTTGCAAGCATCGATGTTAAAGCTAACCGAAGTTGCATTCCAAGGATCCAATTGCACTCTTTTGAAATCCAACAACTGTTTATTAGGTGAATTCTTTATCACTTGCGGAGGGTAGGAGAATAGCAAGACAGTGTGGCTTCCGCTCATCTTTCCAATATTCCTTACCATAAGATCAACATTAAATGATGACCCGTTACAAACATCATTGGTTATATTGATCGACGTGCAATTAGTTGAGCAATTATGAACTTTGTGTAATCCAATTGATACTTGTTTGGGTGCTTTAACGAGCTTGTGAACGTATAATGAATAGCTAAGCCCAAAGCCAAATGGGTAAACAGTATCGCCACTATAGAACCTGTAACTCCGACCTGGGTAACCTGATGATGGGTCTGCTCTCATGTTCATGTTGGTCATGGATACGTTGTTTGTATAAGATCGAGGGTACCATGTCATAGGTAGTCTTCCACCTATAAAAATGTATGCAAAATATATATCAAGAGTTAAAATATTTTCATTTATGGGTTTATTCTATTTTAGGTATAATGACACCAAAATGTAACCAATTATGCACAAAGGATTATATTATGTAATGAACTACTCGTGGTTTCATTGTATGTAATGAACTTTCTAATTCAGGACATTGATTTAAATCATTTTTATATCTATCGCCTAATCGTATAAATGTAAGGTGTTCAAAGACGCTTAAATGTCAAATGAGAGATTTACTTGTATTGTAACATCTTACTTGGGTTATAACGACCAAAAATGACATCCGCTAAACCAGCTCCACCTTCTTGGCCAGGGAACCCAACCCATACAATGCTGGTGATTTTTGGGTTACGTTTCGCGAATGTAATATCCATTGGGCCACCAGACATTATAACTAAAATCACAGGTCCTTTAGCTGCATATGCGACCTCAGAAACAAGAAGATTTTGCTGACCGGGAAGATCTATTTCAGTCCTATCTAACGCCTCACGCTCTACAGAAAGATCAGTTCCCATGACTAAAACCACTGCATCAGCTGTTGCCGAGACATTCTTAGCCTTTTCAAATTCATAGGTCGAATTACACTTCACATCCGTGCAACCTGGCTCAAACACAGTTGCAACAGAATCGGATAACCCTTTTAGAGGAGTTGTGTAATTACACGGAACACCTGCGTAGTTACCAATCATGGCTATTGTAGCATTAGCATTAGGCCCGATTACTGCTAAAGACTTGACGTCAGTTGGAACGAGTGGTAACGATCCCAAATTGTTTTTAAGCAAAACAATGCCTTGTCTTGCAGCTTCACGGGCTAGGTCTTGGTTAGCCTGAGTGCAAATATCTTTCTTGCCTAACTTCCCATATATTTGCTTGCTCGGGTGACCATCAAAAAATCCTAACCTCATAAGTGTCACAAAACTATTCCTTACTGCCTGATCAACTACTGATTCATTCACGAGTCCTTTTCTTACTGCATTTGCTGTGAAGTTCTTATATGAAACTCCACAATTTAGATCCAGCCCTGAAAACATTTTTAAACTCTTCTTTATATCTCTTAAGTTAAACTCGTGATGTATGTAAAAAATCGTATGAAATAACCTGCATGTAAGGCATGAGCTGCAACTTCCTCTGGTGTTTTAGTCCAGTTTTGGTCTCTGAATATGACTTGTAACGAATCACAATCAGAGCTAATGTATCTGTAATACCAAAAAAGCGTGTTTAACACATCTATAATCTACGCTTATTTAAATAATGGAACCGGATTGTAAACTTACCCGTTTAACTTCCATTGATCACGAACTGTATCTTTTAAAAGCTTCTTATCGACACAAGTTGGTACGCCGTTAAGTTTGTTGTAAGAACACATAATACTTGCAACATTTCCATCCAAAACACAGCTTTTAAAAGGAGGGTTATATGTATCCTCCAAATCTTGTTTTGTTACCTTCAAGAAGTAAAACTAGCTTCCTTTAATTTCGTACTAATAATTATAAAACCAGCAAGGTTGGATCAAGTGGTTAACCCTTGCCTGGAGTCCTGGAGATAGAGATCAAAGGTACGATCCTCACTACTTGTAAGGCCATAGGTCATTTTCTATCTTTGATAGAACCTGAAGCAACCTCTAGACCTTAGGTAGGAGTAAGGTTATCTATATCTCACCATACAGGACCCAAAACCCGTGGAAAACGACATTGGGTGTTACTTACTTTTTTACAAATTGAAAGTTAGAATGTGAGGTACTTGAAATAGACACATACAATAGCATCGAAATGGAACCGGTCAACACCATTCCAGTTATCAAGATCATAGGCTGTGTAATGTTTACAACAAGCTCCGACTTTGAGTCTATCTTTACCACCATTGTGAATTTCTTGTAAGCCTTTAACATAAGCTACTCCATATCTGCTTGTTAAAAGTGGATCCTCTCCTGGTGTTTCTTGCCCTCTTCCCCATCTTGGATCTCGAAAAATGTTAACATTTGGTGACCAAAATGTTAGTCCTGCTACACCACTGTTGTACATTGCTCTAGCTTCATCAGAAACCACCTGGTCTCAAAACTATGCATTACAGGTCATTCATAAAAGATTAAAAAGACGTAACTGCTCAATTAAGACTCTACAACCTACATTAGATACTAGACTAGTCGGTATCGGGATTGTGAGAGTCCCGTGGTTTGACTAGCACAAAGTGACTATATATGTGTCAATGTGAGGTTGGGGGGCTGCAGCAGTATGTGTTTTCTTTTTGGGATAACCGAAGAAAATAGAAAGCACCTTTCAACCAATTCATGAAAATAACAATGACCTTTAAAAGTTTTGTTTTTTAGAAATGAACTTTCATTTATTACCGGAAATAGCAACATTTGACACGTGGACAAGGTGACGTGGACATTTTTTGATTATGTGACATTTTTAATGACGTGTCATTCTTTATAACACAAAAAATAGAAAGGACCTTTCAAACAATACGAAAATAGCAATGACCTTTAAAAGTTTACCTTTTAGCAATGAACTTTAATTTATAGTCGGATTACTAGAACACCTTGTCGGTGTTGGATGTGGAAATGGTTTTTTCTTCGTATTCTTCAATTAACTTAGAAACCGTCGACAGTTTGTTCGAGTTCGAGAAAACCTCTGGACCTTCGCCATCTGGATCTATCTCATGTGCGGACAAACTCTTCTTAAACGAACCAAATCTGGCCTATGAAACTCTCGTCTCACCTGAACACCCGCATGATCTCTCTCCGATGAAAACAAAGACGTTTTGACATCTAGTTTTAGAGATTTTAAAACTCGAGATAGACGAAGAAGATATAGATCTATGTCTCCTTTATGATCTTCATACACAACTTCTCAATGCTTGAAAATGGAAGAGACACAACAAAAATAAATGAAAAGAAGGTGAAATTAGCTTCAGAATATAATGACGAGAAAAAATACCTTGTCGGAACCGAAACTGAAACGAAGCCATTTTGGGGGAAAATGACATGAGTGATAAAAGTTAAATAGTAACTAAATAAAATATAATGTCACGTCATTAAAAAATGCCACGTAATAAAAATGTCCACGTCACCATGTCCACGTGTCAAATGTTGGTATTTCCGGTGATAAATGAAAGTTCATTTTTAAATAACAAAACTTTTAAAGGTCACTGCTATTTCTGTGAATTGGTCGAAAAGTACTTTCTATTTGCTGCAGTTATCCCTTTCTTTTTGCTACTCCCTTCGTTTCACTTTAAGTGTATATGTTTGACTAGCACAAAGTTTATGTGATTGACTTTTTAGGAAACAAAGTAACCATTTCATCCTTAAAAGATTTTTTATGTAATTATTGTCTTGTAAATATCAATTTTTCGTTGTGTTAATGATAAAGGATAACGAGCATGGTACCCGCACGTAGCGGCGGATATTATAGATGGAGGTGGCTATTGACGGAAATAAAGAGTGTGTGTGTTATTTTGGTACATTGTTTTGATAGAGAGAATGGAGATATTTGTGTTTTGTTTTAAGAGGAAAGGTAAAAGGGTAAAATCGCATGTTCCATATTTGTAAACTTTTCAACACCCCACATAATTTTTAATAGGGAGTATAGATGAAAGCGGAATTTAAAATGGAAAAAAACCAGAATGAAAGTGAAAATGAAAATGGCAGCAGGAGTATTTAAATTTTATTGTAGTATAATATGCATGTTACAATTAAATCGAAAATGACATGTGAGCACCACCTTCTTTAGTCAATTAGTCGATCGTACACCCTAAATATTAATGTTTCATTACATTGTACATACAATACTTTAAAATACATTTATTTGATGGTGAGAAAATAGTATACCGAATTACCGATCATCACCGAAAATTAAATGACTGAGCGAGGAATATGTGATGAAGACGTATTTTACCATACCTTTTTGTGTAAATCAATGTCTTAGCTTCGGATATACTGGCCAACATTATCGATCTATTATATAATCGGCACGCCATGTATGCTGATTTACAATCAGTGACGGTACTAAAGAGGGGGCAAGGGGTCTAATATCTCGTATTTTTATATATTTTAAAGATTTTTAAAAATCTTTTATAGATTTTTACATTTTGTCCCCTTTTAGATTTATTTTTCATGAATTTTTTAATTTTACCTCTTTTGAGATTATTTTCTGGTACCGCTTTTATTTACAGTATTGGTTAATTAAGTGACATAATTATCATATACCTTTGCAATATTAGAGAATAATGTTTCATTGAATGAAGCTGCAGTGAGGATAACTTGAGGGTAGCTAGTGGCTCCAGGGACTATACTTTGATTAAACCAAGTAGCAGGACCAGTGTCGGACACGCCATGCAAAGCCTCCGACCACCAGCCATAGGACGGTATCCCAAGGCGTTCAATTCTATCCGATACACTCACTATACTCCCCGCCTTTTCTTCTAATGTCATCCGTTTTAACAAATCATTAACCCTGGTTGGTATATCGAGTGAAGTATTACAAAACGCGAATTCTTTTAGCCTCGGGTTAGCATCAATATCACAAGCGTAGCTAGGAAAATTTTGAGACAAAACACACAACAAATTGGAGAGGTAAAATAGAGTGGAAAGTACAAGAAATAAGTGTGATCTTTTTTGAAAGGCCATTGATGTTTTTTGGAAAGAAAGAAAAAGAGACGATCAAAGAGACCAAAATGTTGAAATGAGTTTTTTCTTTTATAGGTTATGTGTAACATGTGTTGGATGCATGTTGCAAACTTTGGTTGTTAATTTAGTTAGACCAATGTTATCGGGGATCTTAAGCACTTATGAGTGGTATTAAGTACGTGTTAGCATGAATTTGTGTGGTTTTACTATTTTTAGGGTCATACTAGGAACAAATATAGAAATATATTCATCACATTTGATACAAAAAAATTATATATATATATATTTATATAGGTATTAGAAGATATATTTTTTACAGTTTTCTTTTGATAATTTATTTATAAAAGTGTTCCTAAAAGATCACTGTATTTTTTATTTGTAAACTAATGGGCCTAAGTTAAGCTTATTTCTTGTGATTGTTTAAGCTTATTAGTTTTAGTAAATCATCTAAAAGGCCCAATTTAACTAAGATGAGTCCATCAAAATTTATAAGCTAATGTAAACTACTAAAGAGTAAACATCTCAAGATAAGGTCATGCCAATTTTGTTATTTCTCAAGATTAAAACATCTGCATGCATTGCAAATGGCAATATAATGTGTCTACTTTGAAAACAAAACTTAAATTTAACTGTTGATAATTAAAAGTTATAATTACTAATCTTTTCTTCCATGTATGTATGTATAAAATTTATTTAATATTATCGAATTACTTAAACTTTAGATATCTAAATCTTAAATTAGATTTTTACAATTATAACTTAATTAATATTTAATGTTTTTTTTTATCAAACATGTCAATTATTTAGTTGATTAAATCTCTATATATAATAAAACAAGATTGTTTTTTATAGGTATTATTAGAAAGATTTTGATGTGGCAAATCCATATTTCACTTAAAATTATTTTTATTTAATTATGATGTCATATATATATAGATAAAATAAAAATAGTTCCTTACATGTTTAACTAAAATATCAATCATTTATTTAAAGAAAAAAAAATCTCTCTTATATAATATTATTACAAATAAAATATATATTTTTTATTTAGTTGATTTATTAACTATATAATTATTGTTTTAATTGAACTATTAGATTTATATCAAGTTATAATGTTTTAAAAACAGATATTACATAAAAAGATTTAATTTATTTTATATTTTAAAATTTTAATTAACATGTCCGGGTTAAACCCGGGTTGATTAACTAGTTAGTATATTATAGTTGAATTTTTAAAATTTTAAAAATCTCAAACATGTTTTATATAAAAAAAATAAAAAATTCACAATTTTAACACATAAGACAATTTTGTATTAAAAATCTATTTTTTTTTAATAAAAAATAATGTAACAAGTTACCTAAATTATTAACCTGCGTATGCAACTTATAAAACATTTTACTCTTGTATTGGGTTGGTAGTAGCTTTAAATTAGAATGAATTGCATTTTTCGTCTATCTAGTTGCAACTTTGATACAAACATGTGAAAAGTGGTATTCCCTATCCATGTAGTATTACACCAGTTGCATCCTTGATCCAGCAGTAACGTACCGTTTAATTTCAGCCGTTAATGCTCTAATGTGTTTCTCACGTGCGGAGTAGTTCAGTCATTTAATGCCCCGCATGATATATATACGACTTTCACCCCATGGGAAATAATGGCATGTATGTTGTCATTCCTGAGTCCTACGTATATCCACTTGCTACTTGGAGAACCATGTATGGTTTTACAATTAGACCTACCAAGGGAAGGACATTTTGGGCAAAGTTTGTTAGTGTCAGCACAATTCTTCCACCGAAATAGAAGGTTTCAATACGGAAGCCTAAAAAAAGAGAAGAAGTCAAGTTGAGATACAATTGGTGAAGGAAGGAAAACTTACGAGGGCTGGTGCTTACACTAAATGTGAAAATTGCAAGCAAGTTGGACATAGCAAACATGTACAAGGGCACCAACTCAACAAGGTACAAGGAATGGCAATTCAAGTTCAAGGCCTGGTGGTTCAACTTCAAAGGTTGGTGGTGGTTTGATTTCAAAGGCGGGTGGTTCAAGGCCTGTTGTAGGCTCAACTGTTTGAAGAAAGAAGAGTGTAGAACGTTGCAACTAAGAAAGCTACAAAGTGATACAGTAGTTTTCATGCTTTTGTTTGAACTAATTTGGTGTATACAAAAGACTAAGTAGTTAATCTTGTTTGTTATTTCTTATTTCTTGTTTAGAACTAATGTTTGTGTGTGTATTAAAAATGGTTTAAGTTAAGTAAATGTATGAGTACCACTGAATGTGGCACAATTTTGGTAGTATTTGGTTAATTTTTTTTTACTCTAAATAGTCAATTTGGTAATGTTCGACTATAAATAGTCAAAATTTAGTTTGACAAGTTTTTTCTTTCATTTAAGATGGAGCAGGAAAACTTTTACATGTATCCTCAACTACCAAATGAAAAAGAAATATGTTAAAGACAACAAAACAACCATTTTTCATATCTTAGACATTGAAAAAAAAACAAGCTACTTTTATTTAAAATAAAAACAGACAAATAATTAAATCCAACTAATGACTCGAAATTTCTTTGTATGTTCTTGCTTAGATTTTATTAGCTCTAGAAGACTCCTCAAACATGTTTATTGATCCCAACAGGCCTGGATGATTTCCACATATATTAGGTGGATCAAGCCAACTAATAATAAATCTATGTCTTGAACCTTATTCTCAGTTATTCAAAGAAAAAACAAAAAAAAAATATTAGGTCAAACTAATTTAATCGGTTATATTAAATCTCTTACCTTTCTAGGACTGTAATATAAGCATCTTCTTGTGTTATTCTCGGTCCACAAGCTGCGAATCAAAGGACGATGACCAAATCTACAAAGGACCTTTGATCAACATGCAATTCGTTCTTTGATTTTGACTACTTGGGGGTTCTTTTAGCGTGTCAATAAAACAAGGTAAAGTGTACAAAAGGATTGGATTGGATTTTGGGGTGAAATTCGTATATATATGGGTGTGGGGGCGTTAAATGACTGAACTACCCCGCACGTGAGACGCCAATGGAAGTATTAACGGCTGAAATTAAACAGAATGTTCGGACCAAAGATGAACTAGTGTGATACCGTAGGGATAGAGAACATCACTTTTCACATGTTTGTTTATCAAACTTGCAACTGATGATACGACAAGGACCAAAACATGCAATTTGTTCTTTAAGTTATTTAAGTCTTTTTAGGTCTCCTTTGACGTGTAACATATGCAACGAGTACCACAACTATATTTGAGGACGTTAAAAACCTTTTAAACGAAAAAACATCGAATTGAATAGTAACACGATTGACTAACTTAGTAGTATACAAACTTACAAAGACTTTCCCTCCAACATGAAGTTACTTCACAAGTACCTTTTTTAAGACCTTTCTTAATTTTATTTTTTATTTTGAAACATTCTTTCTTAATTAGTAAGTGGCGTTTTCTCGTTAACTTTGTGGCTTTGTTTCCTTAGACTGAATGGTTCAAGAAGTTGTTAATCTCGTTTAGTATTACAATTTACAGTAGTAATTAGCTGAAGGAGATGGATTGGAGCTTTCCATTTCTACTTGTTTGCTTCTTTAGTGATTTGTTGATACTGGTTTATGGGAATCTCGAAGGTTTGTTTTTTTTCCATGATTCCTTATATATTATTTTAAATTTGATTCTGCATGTCTAGCTTATATAAAATATATATATGTAAGTATATTTTTGCTTAATCAAGCAAGAATGTTAAGTCTGTTAATATTTGACCTGACTTAAAAAAAATTCAGATTTAGGTTGGATATTTTTGATCAGCCAACCCATCAACCAGATTTTTTTTAGGTCTAGTTTGGGTTGGCTTATTGGGTTGTCAAGCTGACCCGACCGATCGGACCCAAAACAACCCTTTTGACCTGAACCTGTCAATCCATTTTACCCAAAAACAACCCATTTGACTCACTTTGCCCAAAACGAACCACTACAAATTATATTGTATTTGTTCACACTTTTAGGTGAGTGTGAACAAATTAAAAATTTTGTCACGCTTTTTAGTGTGTAGAAATATATTGAATTAAAAGTGATGGAAATTTGTACATACTAAATAGTGTGTAGAAATAAAAGTTCACACTTTTTAGTGTGAACTTTCATAATTATTTTGTCACGCCTCATTTGTTCAGTGTAGAAATAAAAGTTCACACTTTTTAGTGTGAACTTTCATAATTATTTTGTCATGCCTCATTTGTTCACGGTAACTTTGGTTACTTTTAGTGGGTTGGGTTATGATACAATATTTTCAACCCGTCAACCCAATCCGTGTTATGATACAATATTGTTCACGCCTCATTTGTTCATCGGTGTTGAAATTTTTAACCTGAAACTTTTAGTGGGTTGGGTTATGATACAATATTTTCAACCCGTCAACCCAATCCGTGTTAACCTTATTGACAGCCCTTAGAATATGATTGTCTACATTTCAACTATGTCATACCAGTCTTTGACCAGCTTGTGTGGTGTTGTTGTGGTTGTTATATTCTTGCTTAGTCAAATTCACAAAGTTATGAAATTGTGTTAAAAAGCATGATTATGGTTATATTTATAAATGCAAGATATATATGTATATAGGTGATGCATTGTATGCTTTAAAGGATAAATTCACGGATCCTAACAACGTTTTGCAAAGTTGGGATCAGACCCTCGCAAATCCATGTACATGGTTTCATGTTACCTGCAATCTTGAGAATAATGTTATTCGAGTGTAAGCTTATTTATTTATATGTTACTACAGAAATTTGATCTGCCTTAGTTTTTTGGCATTAGATGAATGGATGGCATTAAGATGAATTTTTGTGTTGTGTTGCCGTAGTGATCTTGGAGGCGCGAATTTGTCTGGACAACTAGTTCCAGATCTTGGTCAACTTACGAACTTACAATATTTGTAAGTCTTTACTTTTGGCATCTATGTCTTCGTAACAATATTTAGATGCGTAAGTGCTTGAAAATGTATAGTGTTAGCCCCGAATCTCTATAATATATATCTCACTTCAAATGTTGCTACAACTATTACTATAAAATTATCCGGTGATATGTTTGTGATGTGAAAATTAGCACTGGATACATAGAGTAACAACATTTTGAAAGTTGGATGACACAATACAAGTGTTCTTAGCCAATAGACTTTTGTTATTAAATTTAAACCCTTACCAAATACAGTGACATTTCCGAAAATGATGTGTTCTTTGTCAGGTCGCTTTATAATAATAACATCACTGGAAACATTCCGTCTGAGATTGGGAATTTAACACAGTTGGTGAGTTTGGATCTATATCAGAACCAGTTAGACGGTGACATTCCAGCCACATTAGGCACGCTTCAGAAACTTCGTTCCCTGTATGATCTCACATCATTCAGATTATTTATAGTGAAAATTTTATCTTTTTTTTCTTTAATGTTCTTCACTATGCAAATCTACTAGCAGATTATCAATTATAATTGAGAATCATGTTTTTGTTCTACTACTGTTTGTGCAAGGATAGTCGTCTCAATAACAACAAGTTGAGTGGAACAATTCCTCTTTCCTTAACTACTGTAAATACATTACAAGTTCTGTAAGTATAAAAGGCGATTCATTTTTATTTCTATGTGTGCATCTATAATCACTGTAACAAAAGCTTAAGTTGCACGGTTCCATTTGTATCACAGTGATCTATCGTTTAACCTTTTAAGTGGACGAATTCCTGTCAATGGATCATTTACGAATTTCACCGATCTCAGGTTTGCTGTTAGGTGTATAATGTGTAAAGTTATATGATTACACCAAGATGTTGATTTTTAAGCTTATCTTTTTCAGTTTCTCCAATAATACCAAGCTGATATTTCCAACGCCTGTTGGACTAGCTCCAACACCTAATTCTCCATCTCCTTCAGGTATTTTTCATTACGTCAAGGTTACGTGATGGCTTTTGTTAGACATGGTAATGTATAGCCATACATTGGGTAAGGAATCATCACCATCTAACTGTATATGCAACTGCGATTTTAGGCGGCAACAATAACACTGCAGCTATTGCTGGAGGAGTTGCTGCTGGTACTGCTCTTCTTTTTGGGACCTTGATTGGACTTGCTTTCTGGCAGTGTAGACAGCCACCAGATCGTTTCTTTGATTTGCCTGGTGAGTAACTTTAACATCATAAGCGCTTGATTTTGGATCCTAATGCATAGAGATGGCAATCCTAGTGTGGCTAAACTAGATTATTTCAATAGTTATCTAGTCTTTTGAGTGATATGATTAAATGTTTATTTTGGGTGACTTTTCGACCCATTTGAATCATCTTATTTTTAACAATAATCATTGACCTATTGGAAAATAAACATAACTGAAATTAATTCATTCATAGGTCACCATAACTCTTTACCCATTAAAGGTGAATTGGGTCAAAATCTCAAAATCTCCACCTCTATTATTAATTTGTTTTCTTTGCTTTTGATTCTTTGATTGCAGCTGAGGAAGACCCTGAAAATCATCTGGGACAACTAAAGAGATTTTCTCTACGTGAACTACAAGTGGCAACCGACAGTTTTAGTAAAAAGAACATTCTTGGACGAGGTGGATTTGGTAATGTTTACAAAGGACGGTTAGCTGATGGAAGCCTGGTGGCGGTAAAAAGACTTAAAGAGGAACGTAAACATGGTGATGAATTGCAGTTTCAAATGGAGGTCGAAATTATCAGTTTGGCAGTACATCGGAATCTACTTCGTCTAATAGGATTTTGCATGACACCAACTGAACGATTGCTCGTGTATCCATACATGGTCAATGGCAGTGTTGCATCATGTCTAAAAGGTACAAACTATACCAACTAGTCTTAGTTCTCCTCTGAAAAAAACACACTTTTGACTTTTTTGGTCAATGCATGACTTTGGTTATTGATATTATACTGTGTGGTGTGCGAAGTATTTGTACAAACAACATCTCAAAAAATTACGTATTAGTTACTTTACAATATGTTTCACCTGTGAAGTAAAATCAAAAAGTTATCTAAAAGATGAGGGAAAATGGTTTGAGCTGGTCTTAAATAAACCCAAAATGTAATGTTACTGCATAGTGCATACAACATAAATTGCTTTATTCGTTACTATTTTCGTTATATAGTTTCCTTATTATATGAAAAATTGTTTAGAAATTGGGCAGATAATGTTTTGAGTCGACCATATCGTATATTTTATCAAACATCCATTAACCAGGTACCAGACCCAAATCTCCTCCTATTTTTCCACCTCTAATCCAAAACATAAGAATAGAGATAGCTATAAATGATTGAAGCCTCTTAGACTTCAGACCAATAATATGTATAAAGCTAAGCTAAAAATAATTGCAGGTCGACCCAATACAAAACCTGCACTTGATTGGGCAACAAGAACACGAATTGCAGTAGGAACTGCACGCGGTCTTGCTTATTTACATGAGCATTGTACACCTAAGATCATTCACCGTGACGTGAAAGCTGCAAATATAATGTTAGATGAGGAGTTTGAAGCAGTTGTTGGAGACTTTGGGTTGGCTAGGCTCTTGGACTGGAAAGTTACTCATGTTACAACAGCAGTTCGAGGTACTATTGGACACATAGCCCCAGAGTATATATCCACGGGGAGATCTACAGAAAAAACCGACGTTTATGGGTATGGTGTGATGCTTTTGGAACTTATCACAGGGCAACAGGCCTATGATCTTGCTCGCCTTCAGAAGGATGAATCGGTCATGTTGCTCGAGTGGGTAAGCATCCTTGTGCTTCTTGTTACCATGCACAATAATGCACAATAATTTTGCTAAAAATAATGCTGTTAAACATTTTAACCAATTTAATGTATAATTGAAACATTATCTTGTTACTTGCCACATATTTTGTATAATTATAGCATGTATGAATATGCCCATGGGGCATATTAAATTAGGAGAGTTTTTTGACAATGTTCATATTAAGATGTTCAATGATCAAGTTTGGAGCTGTTTAGGTGAAAGGACTTCTGCAGGATAAGAAGTTAGAGACACTAGTCGACGCAGATTTAAAAGTTGATGTTGTGAATGACGATGTGGAAAGATTGGTACAGATTGCTCTGTTGTGCACACAAGAAATAGCTATGGAACGACCTAGTATGTCAGAAGTTATCAGAATGCTTGAAGGTGATGGTTTAGATATCAAGTGGGACAAGTGGCAGAATGATGATATTTCTCGAAGAAAGTTTAGCAACATAAACACTTCATATCCCGATTTTATTCAAATAATTTCGAATTACACTCCTAGCGCCGATCAATTGTCTGCTCCTAGATGATCAAACCATCATTGTTTCTGATTCCGCATCTCTTTTTTTTTTTTGTTCCTGTTCAACCATATTGGTTGAACCTTCTCTATGTCCGTACATTGTTTCAAAGCATTAATATTGTACAAAATGTGTATGCATGGATGCATGAGGAGTTGGGTATAGTAAAGGTCAAAATGAGCGCAAAAAAAGGTAATTTGTATATAGGTTAAAACAAGATTTGTTAATAAACCCGATGAAATCTAGCCAAATTACCATTTTCAAGACTTTCTCCGGTTTTTGATCTTGTTGACTAACTAATGAGAAATCTTGATTTTTTTAAGCTGACTCAACTTAATTTTGGGAAATGGACTATCTCACTAATCCTCTTTCATTGTATTGTGGGGTTCTAATAATCTCTCAAGTGATCATGGGAATGAAGAAAGTATGTAACATATCATAATTCATGATTGATACTTAGTTACTAACTTGAAATGTAATGTTGCTTCACTAAATTTAGAAATTGCGTTCCTTAAATCGTTCTTTCACTTTTAGTAGCTTTGTGGTAATTAGTGTAGGGTTATATAACTATTATCAAATCAAATCACAAAGCACGCAGCGGAATATAAAATTTATGTAGTTAATTAATTAACCAAGATAGAAAACGTGTACCTTAAATTGGAGAGAATAAAGTAAGAAACCTGTATAAGAAGGTTTGAATTAAACCTCTTTACGATTGCACACACAACGTTGGAATGTATGTATGCTAGTACTTGATCACGAACCGAACAACCCTTTGTTACTACCTCCTTAATTCGAACCAAATAAAAGCCCCGAAACCCTTTTGTTTTGTTGTAGTCGATCGAACCAACAGAGAGAGAGAGAAGAAGAGATTTTTAGAGTTTTAGAAAATCTAATGAATTGTGTGTTGAAAACAATTAGATTACGTCTCTATTTATAGTGTTTAGGAAACTTGATGACCAAGTTTAGGGTTTTTGAACCCCTTGATCGACCGGCCCCTCTAGGAACATTCTAGAGGGCCTCCTAATTGTTTCCTAATTCCAACTCTCCTTCGTTAAGTCCGTTAGTTAAGTACCGTTAACTATTAACTCTTTTAACGGACCATCGTTAGTTTTTCGTGATCAAATTAATCAATAAATTGCATTTAATATATTAATTAGTTATAGTTACATTCACGTTGAGGTGTGACCCCGTAGGCTTAAATACTTTCCGGACATACGTTCATTTTACGTGATCATATTCTAACGGCTCCCACTTGAGCTCGTAATAAATGAAGGTAATAACATTGGTTAGCGTCTAGCAACACGCCAATGCTCGCAAAAAAATTTAAGTATAGTTTCTTAAAGTATGTTTAAACGGTTAAGGCATTTATTATCCCTTTGTTCAGATACCTTGTTAAATATAAATATGGATCAATGTCATTTCATAATTGAACGATTATTTTTCTCATTTTATGACTGATTAAAGATTACCAAATATAATCGAGAACAATCTGGATCTATTTGGGCACGACCATGCAAACATCTTAATTAGTCAAATGAGGCGCCAATGGTATCACGCTTCACCTTTTAAATTGAAGGAACAAATCCTGTATTGACTACACGTGTCAGTCATCATACTTCACGACGCTTTCTGAAAATAGCCCTTTATGTACCTCTTATTCAGGTGAGTTAGAACTACATCTAGTAAGTGCGATTCATACATGCTGACCTACTTGCATCTCAAGTCAAAGGATTAATAAAAGTAACCATTTACGAATTTCACTTGATGATGTCGATCCATAAAGTGATAATTCGTTAGTGGGGTATTCCGATATGCATCAACTATGGATATCATGTGAGTTTGGTGGGACCATCCATTATATATTCAAAGAAGATAACCAATCACTCAGATTTGTCTTAGTTTAATTATATTCCCATATAATTAATCGACAATGGACAATTTAGAATATTTGATAAAATATTAAAATATTGAATAAAATATTCAAGGATTAAACATGCAAATATAGGACACAATTTAATATTGAATGAAATCAAACATATCAAGTACTTTATTTCATTATGGAAAATATAAATTGTTTAACATCCCTTATCCAAATACCGAAACAACAGATTTACATGAAATAACTAGCTAATTTAAGTCCTATGCCCTCGGCATGCCTTTCAAGCTTAGGCCTAGACAAAGCTTTTGTGAAAGGATCAACTAAGTTAAAATCTGTGTGAACTTTGAGTAATTTGATTTCCCCTAGTTCGATCTGCTCACGAACATAGTGATATCGTCTAGCATAATGTCTGGCACCTTTCTGAATTCTGGGTTCGTTGGCAATGATTAATGCACCGGTATTATCACAGTACAAATCAGTGGGTAAGTCATTTGAGGGGATCACGTCAAGCCCGCTAATAAACTTCCTTATCCAGACTGCTTCCATTGCGGCTTCTGAGGCGGCAATGTACTTAGACTCTCTTGCAGACATGGCAACTATGGTTTATAGCTCATAGCATTCCACCGTGCCTTCATTTAAATAATGAAGACGTATCACGATTGATATTTTGAATCATATTTATTAGTCTGAAATCCAACATCACAAATTCTATTACCATTTGAATTTTTTGATCGGGATTTCAACCATATACCAAGAATAATTCTTTAGTAGCACAGATGTACTTAAGAATATTCTTTACAGCAATTCAATGATCCTTTCCAGGATTTTGCTGATGGTGGCTAACTATATTTTGCGCGAACGCAATATCAGGTCTAGTGCATCTTACCGCATACATAATAGATTCCACAGCCGAAGCATATGGGATTTTTCACATACGCTCCACCTCATTAAGTCTTTCTTGCATGAGTGACCTTATCAATATAAGCACTTTTACTTAGTCTAAACAACCGCTTTAATCTATCTCGGCAGATCTTGATTCCAAGAATAAATGCCGCTTCTCCTAAATCTTTCATGGCAAAACACTTTCCAAGATGGGATTTAACATCTTGCAACATTGGAATGTGTTTTCCTATGATCAATATGTCATCAACATACATGACAAGGAAAGTAACATTACTCCCACTAGCTTTGCGATATACACATGGCTCATCGAGGTTTTGAACAAAACCAAACTTTTTGATTTCTTCATCAAACGGCGTGTTCCAACTTCTTGATGCTTTCTTTAGTCCATAAATGGACCTTTGAAGCTTGCATACTTTGTTGGTATGTTTTGGATCAATAAAACCTTCAGGTTGATCCATATAGACTTCTTCATCCAAGTAACCATTTAAGAAGGCAGTCTTAACATCCATTTGTCGTATCTCAAAGTCATAGTACGTAGCTATGGCTAAGAGAATCCTAATAGCTCTAATGTCCGCAACTGGAGAAAAGGTCTCATCATAATCAACACCGAAACGTTGAGTATAACCTTTCGCCACGAGACGAGCTTTATAGGTGTGTACATTTCCATCCATGTCCGTCTTCTTTTTGAAGATCCACTTACACCCAACAGTTTGAACATTTTGTGGGAGATCAACCAAGCTTCAGACTTGATTGTCTTTCATGGATTTCATTTCCACCTTCGTAGCTTCAAGCCATTTATCAGATTCCGGATCTGATAATGCAACTTTGAAATTCGGAGGCTCATCGAGATCTCCAACAACGTCTTCTTCTACCATCAGACATAGTGTTTCGGTAGGACGTCTTGTCCTTTCGGACCTACGAAGTGGAATCGCTTCATTATCATCGACTTGAAGTTCATCACTTTGAACATTCCCCCCCCCCCAAGTTGATGATTGCTAGGAGCTTCAGAAGGTGACACATCTTCGTCTTGAGTCTTATCAAGTTCTACAACCCTTCCACATTCTCTTGAACTAATTTCTTTTCAAAGAATTCAGCATATCGAGAAACACGTACAATGTTTTTGGCGGGATCATAGAAGTCGTAACCCATCGTTTCCTTAGGGTATCCGACAAAGGTGCACTTAGTAGTTCTGAGTTTAAGTTTGTCAGGCGTATCGCACTTCACAAGTGCCTCACATCCCCAGACTCTTAAGTAAGACAAAATAGGGACATCTCCGTGCCATAATTCATACGGCGTCTTGTCAACCTTCTTGGTTGGAACCATATTGAGAATGTGTAACATCCGCGAATTTTGACCGTTTGACTATGTTTGACTTTTGTTGACTATGTGATTATTTGTAACATTCGTAGTGTTAGACCCATTGACTTTCGCTAATTATGTATGTAACATTTGTTTTCTTTTCGGATTCATCCTTCATATGTGTAAATCGTGCTACTAATTCGTGGAGTAATAGTCTAAAAGTGGCAAAAATGAGAAATAGACAGAATAAGACTAATTCGTGGAGTAATAGTCTAAAAGAGGCGAAAATGGGAAGTAGACAGAATAAGAATAACTCGTGGAGTATTAGTCCAAAAGTGCTGAAAAAGAAATCAATTACATTTGACCCAATCCTATCCCCATCCTCCACTACCCATTCATTCTCCACTTCACCTTCTCTCTCTATTTTTCTTCCAAGAGCACACAAAAACTTTCTCTCTCTTTAGAAATTCGTCACAAATATTGTCTTTTGAAGCAAGATTTATCCAAGAAACATATTCATCTTCATTTTATCTCTAACACATCAAAAATTTGGGTTTCATAGTGCAAGAAAACCTCTCATTTGGGTCAATTTCGGGTTTGAACACTTGGTGAAGGTTTTGGTAAGTTACATTTCACTAAAATCCATTATTTTATGTTTATTATCATGTTTCTAGTCAAACCTAAGTGTTCATGAGTCAAATTGCAAGTCAAAAATGAAGTGGGTCGATTTTAGGGTTGGCAACTTGGATAATTTAGGTCAAAATCGGATTTGAGGCTTAATTGAAGTTATGGAATGACTTTTAAAGTATGGGTTAGTCTCATACACATTAATTATGTCAAATTATGCTCGAAACTTGTCTTGACATTCTTCAAATCGAGGTCTAGGTCGAATTAGGGTTTTGTGAGGCCAAAATGGGTCAAGATCGAATATTGAGTTAAAGTGATGTTATGGAATGAAATTATGAAAGGGGTTATGTTTGTTATGTTAAATCATGTTGATTATATGTCGAATTGAGTCTTGAACCTCACAAAAATCGGATTTCAAGTGTCGAATTAGGGTTTGGATGTTCTTGGCCAACTTTGACTTTTTGGTCAAACCATTCTTACCCATGTTGCTACCCGCTTTCTTCCTTTATGTCTTTAACTCATTTTAATCCATGTCAAGTCAATTCCTAACATTCTCCTAATCTCGTAGCTACCCAACAAAACATAATTTTGGATTCTTATGAGCAAACGAGTCTCGAGTCATGAACGTATGAACGAATATTAATATGTATGTATGTATTACTATAGGTTGTGAATGTGTGACGAGGATCTTATGCTTGTATCCCAATCTTAACTTGTCATAGCTGCTCAAGGTGAGTTCCGTAGCTCCCTACTTAATTGAGATTCGAGCTAAAAAGTGTACATACGTGCTTGTTTGATTTTGGTTGATTTGATTGATGACTTATTGCTTGTTGTTGATTATTTTAGTGATTATTGGATGGTTTACGCATATGATTGTGACATTGTGATTATTAGGATAGTCGTACATACATGGAAGTCGGTTATGACTTCAAAGGGTTGTTAGATGTGGTGGAAAGGCTGCAGGTGACCCTATATATAAGCATCTGGGACTCGATGAAAGCAGAATCCTCCGAAGTGTATGTACATGTTGTTCAGTGGGAATGAATGGACTTGTGATTGGTTGATGTACTTCCAAGTGTTTTTACACTTGAGAACATGCTTTCGTACTTAATGATTGATTGATGTACTTCCAAGTGTTTTATACTTGAGAACATGCTTTGCACTTATTTATTGATTGGCTTGAGTTATGATTTGTCTTATTGCTTGATTGCTAGTTAGATTGATTTGTTGACTGTATAACCTATTGTTGTTGGACTATGTGTTTGGTTTGGGTTAATGTGATTATTTAGGATAGATGTACATACATGGAAGTCGACTTTGCTTTTAAAAGGTTTGAGATGTGGTGGGAAGGCTGCGGGTGACCCTGTATACAAACATCAAGGACCATTTGAAAGCAAGCCCTCTTAAGTGTATGTATGTATAGTTTGGTTAGATGGTTGGATTGATGGAGGACTATTGATGAAATTGTGATAGAGGCAACACACTTGAGCATTGACATGGATATTGGCTAGTTTGTTGATCTTTGTGGTAAACTAAGGCTTGGGGCTGTTCGGGGAAATGCATTTGGGATTGCATTGGTTGGTTGTTCATGAGACATAAGGCAGGTTGTTGAACCGTAAGGCCACCATGGCAAGTTGTTGAACTATAAGGCCACGAATGGGTACTAAAGGCAGGTTGTTGAACCGTAAGGCCACGCTATGAGTACTTTGGACTTTGGCATGCATATCATACGCATCACGACATTGACTTGCATATCATACGCATTTTTTGACATTGACATGCATACGATTCCTATTTGGCTTTGGCATTATATGTGTTTACCATTACACGCTTGTTTATATTGTGAAATCTTGATGTGTTGATAGTGTGGCACGTGAAGGCTACTGGTATGCTTGATCTTCCTTATATGTACTGTGATTATTGACGGTGGCTTCATGAGATCCACCACTACGAATTCACCAACCTAGTGTTGACTTTGTTTAGTGCACTTTTCAGGTATTCATGTGAAGTTGGAGTATTGATTGGCTACTTATCGTTTCTGCTAGAGCTTGGACTTGGACTTTCATGGATCCGTGATCCGTTGTCCGTTTAGGGTTCATGTTTAGCACTTATGAAATTAGTTGTAATGACCCGTTTCATTTCTCATTCATGCCTTCTTGTTTACTTTGTATCTTGCATGTTAAATGTTGGTTTTGATTCTCCAAATCCTTTAGTTTCATGTAGTTTATGTTCTACGATAATCCCACTGTGTGCTATATAATTTCAGTGATGTTTCGGGCTCTAGCCCGGGGTGTTACAGAATGCGTACAACAGTCTCTAGAGCATAATACCAAAACGAAAATGGGAGAGTTGTACTGGTCATCATTGATCTTACCATGTCTAGCAAGGTTCGATTTCTCCTTTCAGACACTCCATTATGCTGAGGAGTATATGGAGGAGTAAGCTGTTGGACAATTCCACATGCTTTTAGATAATCCTTAAACTCTTGGCTTAAGTATTCACCACCTCGATCGGAACGAAGAATCTTGATGGTTTTGCCGAGTTGATGTTCTACTTCATTTTTAAACTCTTTGAATGTTTCAAACACTTCATGTTTATGTTTAAGCAAGTAAACATAACCATAACGACTGAAGTTATTCATAGAATAATGAAGTAGTTAGCATTTTTCCTTGACACATGCCTAAATGGGCCACATACTTCCGAATGTATTAGTCCAAGTAGTTCTTTATCCCTCTCCGGTTTTATGCGGAAAAGGTATTCTTGTTATCTTACCGAAAATACAAGATATGCATTTGTCAAATGATTCATCATTTGATTGTAAGATCCCTTCACGTTGAAGTTTTCAATGCTTTTCTTGCTAACGGTAATTCGAAAGACACGCATTTATCAAACGATTCATCATTTGATTTGTAAGATCTCTTTCACATTAAAGACTTTTAATGCATTTCTTACTAATGATAATGCCGAAGACACGCATTTATCAAATGATTCATCATTTGATTTGTAAGATATCTTCACATGGAAGTCTTTAAATACGTTTCTTGACAAAAATTAAACAAGATGACCATGTCAAAGATAGAGTCCAAGTTAACTTGACTCTTTTGCTATTGAATTATCATTTGAATCTCATCAACACTTATAATTCAGTTAAGAAAATACTTGAAAAACTGGTTAAACCAACTTGGTTCTTCTTTTTGTTCAACTCGGCTAGATACTTAGGACAATTCCTTTTCCAGTGTCTCACCTTAGCATAGTGATGACAAGACTGGTCTTTAGCCGTATGCTCCTTTTTCCAAAAGGTCTTTTAAGGTTTTGAGACTAAACACTTTGTTTTCTCTTACCTAAGTTCTTGCCTTTAGCTTTACGGTTGTTTTGCTTTCTAAAGCATTCCCCCCTTGATCATAAGAACTTGTGGTATCTCAGATTTCTTGAAAGGTTTTCTTCATACTCAATCAACTTGATATGAAGTCCAACTATGCTATGCAAATTTTTAATTGTCTCTTATGCCCATAAGAATCGGCAGAAGAAATACATAGTTTTAACCTTTCCATAATTGCTCAAAGTGACTCTTCATCTTGAGTACATGAGCACTTAATGGTTTCCCATACTCGTGTTCAAGTTATGGAGTGACTCAATTAACTCAAGTAATTTAACTCTAACTTGTTTTCCGTACATAGACTTGAGTTATTTGATCATATCACACGGATTTTGCAATCCGAATTGCTTTTTGAAGCTCAGGAGACATGCTTCTAGCATCAAATAAGCAACCTCAATATGTCTATTGTACCGAGTAATTTATGCTTCCAACTGCAAAGCAGTGGCATTCGCATCAGGAATAGCGGTATCTGAGTTTCAAATGACATCGGTTTTCTTTTCAACTCTTAGAACAATTCTCTATTGACAAAACAGTCATTGAAATTGGTTTCAGAAAGTTTTCTCTTTCTAGCATCGACTTGAAAGCCGATTGGTGTATGTTTTGTAAAGGATTTGTTGCCTTTTACAAAACAGATTCAAGTTCAATTATCGGTATTTTCGATAATAAATCCTTAAGAAATTAATTACCCAATCTTTATAAAATAAACAATTAATTTCATTATGGCTAGGATCCAATTGACATGCAACCATTTCATCAGTTGATCTGCTAGAAATGATTGCACTCAAAAGGTAAGTGACGAGCAGTAATTGCATTACTAGTGCAATTCCTAGTAAGTATGGGAGCTACGTATGACACTTGATTCATCAAGTGATCCTTTGTAGTCATGTTTTGTCCCATCTTTTTCCACGGGTCAAGGTCTCAATGCTTAACTCGCTTTAAGTCGTCCAACTAAGAACGCGCAAACTTGTCCACCACTGTGTACCAGTGAATGGGTTTTGTCATGCAACTGCCATTTCACCACTATGTACCAGTGAGTAAAACAACAGCCACATGTGTCCTTGACAAATTGGATGACAAATGACTTAAGTTTATTGGGTCATTCAATTTGATATGTGATCAAAAAGTTATGTTCTGAAGATTCATGCATATCTTCTAAACATAATATTTAATAAAATCATTTGTATAGTCTTAACAACACAAGAGAGCTCGGTAGCTCCATTTGAACGCACAAAGAAGCGCAAGGGCAAAGGTTTGCGATGAACGCAATTAAAAACCCGCCCTTTTAGAAGGCTAGCGCACTCCTACTTATACCTTTCTTAGAGTTTGTTCAAATGGGTGAGCCAGTGTATCTCAAAGTTGTAAGACTCCAATTTTATTAAAAATCTCTATTTCGATATTGCTTAGTCAAGTTTATATTTTCTCAAAAACAATTTCGCATCAATATATATATATCACAATAAATATGCAAAACAATAAACTATTAACTATTAAGCATGCAACGAGTTATGATAGGCCACCTAAACATGTCACTATGGTTTAATTATCTCTAAATTGGCTCCCCCTTCAAAGAGGAGGACCACATACATCAAGTTGCCCTGATTGCGTAAGCCTTAAACATATACAAAATAATTAATTATCATATAAGCACATAGTTTAGACCTGTTTTTGGTCCGATTCAAACTTCGACCAGAACTACAAAGGTTTAGCCCTATGTGTTGAGCATCTACAGTTCAAAGCACAACCTCTAACTCATTACGGATTAAAAGATATGAGTTTTTTAGTGAACTGTCACAAAGCAGAAAAATTACACGAAAAATTCACATAGTCACACAATTAATTATTCAATTATCTAGTATAATTAACCCTAATGATCAAGATTTCATATCAATATATCTAAGTAAGAATCATGAATGATTTTCATGAAAAATTCATGATTTTTACTTCTTTTTAACCAATAAAAAAATAAAGGTACACATATAAACACATGCAATTTTTCACATAAACATGCAATTAATCAAAACTTGGATTAGGAACCCTAAAAAAAACAATTTTTTTTAATATTCTGGAAAATTTCGAACCATATATATATATATACATTCAATAAAACCTTTTTTCTTATTAAAATAATGTAATTGAATTACAAAATCAATTTAAATATATATATATATATATATAGTAGAAAATTTTGAAGATCAAGAACCCTAAACCCCCTTCAAGTTTTGATTTATTGGTAATCAAAAACATACATAGTAGGCTTGTGATACCACTGTAGAGTTATATAACTATTATCAAATCATATCACAAAGCACGCAGCGGAATATAAAATCTATGTAGTTAATTAATTAACCAAGATAGAAAACGTGTACCTTAAATTAGAGAGAATAAAGTAAGAAACCTTTATAAGAAGGTTTGAATTAAACCTCTCTACGATTGCACACACAACGTTGGAATGTATGTATGCTAGTACTTGATCACGAACCGAACAACTCTTTGTTACTACCTCCTTAATTCGAACCAAACAAAAACCCCAGAACCCTTTTGTTTTGTTGTAGTCGATTGAACCAAGAGAGAGAGAGAGGAAGAAGAGATTTTTAGGGTTTTAGAAAACCTAATGAATTGTGTGTTGAAAACAATTAGATTAGGTCTCTATTTATAGTGTTTAGGAAACTTGATGACCAAGTTTAGGGTTTTTGAACCCCTTGATCGACCGGCCCCTCTAGGAACATTCTAGAGGGCCTCCTAATTGTTTCCTAATTCCAACTCTCCTTCGTTAAGTCCGTTAGTTAAGTACCGTTAACTATTAACTCTTTTAACAGACCATCGTTAGTTTTTCGTTATCAAATTAATCAACAAATTACATTTAATATATTAATTAATTATAGTTACATTCACGTTGAGGTATGACCCCATGGGCTTAAATACTTTCCGGACATACGTTCATTTTCGTTATAGTAACTTTAAAGATGTAACACCCCAACAAGGCGGAATCATGAGGTATCACAAGAAAAGCACAACAAGACATGAAAATTATGTAGAGTAAACTAAATGCATAAAAGGATCAAGTAAATCCATACGAACCATTTAGTAGTGCAAGCAACCGGATCACATCTAAGCATAAACCCTAATTGGAAATAATGAATCACGGATCCAAGAAGTCCAAGTCCAAATCCAATTCTAGCAAAATCAGGCAATCAATCATCCAATACATCTTTGAGCTAACCTGTCACCTAAAAAGTGTACTAACACGCGTCAACATAAAGTTGGTGAGTTTGTAGGGACAAGTAACAGGAAGTAAGTGTGTCGGGATAACAACCGTTAACGATATACGAGGATTAGAGTACTTAATCACGTTCCAAGAAAACCCTAAAAGGTTTCACGTTATCACAAATCAATACAAGTCAACGTTTACGTTCAATTATAATTATAATGGCACAACTTACATTAAAAAAATAATGCGTGATAAACCGGCACGACTTACATGATAAACAATGCGTATAATACGTTTCAGGCACGACTTATATATATTTCAAATGCGTAAAATACGTTCAAGGCACGACTTACATATATTTCAAATGCGTAAAATACGTTCCAGGCACGATTTACATATATTTCAAATGCGTAATATCACGGCACGACTTACATATATTTCAAATGCGTAATATCAACGTTACGTTACAACTAGCATTCATATACAACATACACGTTAAACAATATCATTAACAACAACGTTATGCCACAAATCGTGGGCTTATCGTTATGCCATCAACATGGACTTAATCGTTATCACCATCACAAATCTATAATACGTTAAGGGGGAAAATGTTATCATGCGAGATCCTATGTCCCGATCCTTATCAAAACGTTTTAAATCAATCAACAACACAATGCACATACACTTCTTACGATTCTAATTTCAAGGAATCATTGATGCTTATATATAGGGTCACCCGCAGCCTTCCCACCACATCTCCTATTCATTGAAAGTATAACCGTCTTCCATGTATGTACAATTACCCAAACCACAACAAGTATTCATTAATGGAAGCATAATTAACCGAGCAACAAGTCAATACGTTAATCAAACAATCAATCGATCGATCAATCAACAATTAAACAAACACGTACATTTTTCAGCCCGAATCTCAATTGAGTCATGAGAGTTTACGAAACTCACCTTGAGCGGCAAATGCAAGTTAAGAATAGTTACAAGCGTACAATATCTATCACACGATCATAACCTATAGTTATACATGTATGCATATCAATACACGTTCATAATTTCATTATTCGGGACTCGTTCGATCGTGAGAATCAAAATGATGTTTGTTGGATGGATATAAGATTAGGGGTATGTTAAGAACTGACTTCAACATGGATTTAACGAGTTAAAGACGTAGAGGAAGAAAGTGGGCAACAACATGGGTAAGAATGGTTTGACTAAAAAGTCAAAATTAACTAAGAACATCCAAACCCTAATTTGACACTTGAAACCGGTTTGTAATGCTTCAAAACTGAATTTTATGCTTTATTAGACATGAAATAACATCAATGAACATAACCCACTTCAAGAACTTAACCCATGACTCACAAAAGCATCAAAACCCGTTTTTGACCCACTTTGACTTTTGCAAGAACCCTAATTTGACCTAGACCTCGATTTGAAGAGTGTTAAGACATGTTTTGAGCATATCTTGGCATAAGTAATGTGTATTAAACTAACCCATACTTTAAAATCATTCCATAACCTCAATGAAAACTCAATTCTGATTTTGACTTAAATTATCCAAGTTGTAAACCCTAAAATCAACCCATTAAGCTTTCAAACCAAAAATTGATTAAGGGTTGTTTAGGTTAGACTTGAAACATGATTATAAACATAAAATGGTGGATTTGAGATGAGTTTTACTTATCAAAATTACCTTCAAAGAGTCAAACCTGAATTTGAGCTAGATGGAAGAATTTCTTGGACTTTGACCTTCAAATCTTTGATATGTTGTTTAGAAGATCATGTTGATTATTATCCTAGTTTTAATCTTGCTTAAGTTTCCATAAATATGATAGAAATCTAGAGAGAGAGAGGTATGTTTGTGTGTGTTCATGGAAGAGAATTAGAGAGAGAAATGAGGATAAGAAATGGAGGGTGGGAGGAAATAAAATCTGAGATAAAGGGGGTGTGGGGTTCCAGCACTTAGACTAATACTCTAAGAATTAGTCTCATTCTGTCTATTTAGACTAATACTCTACGAACTAGTCTCATTCTGTCTATTTAGACTAATACTCTATGAATTAGTCTCATTCTGTCTATTTAGACTAATACTCTACGAATTATTCTATTTTCTGATTTCGCCACATTTAGTCTACTAGAAACACGAGTTATACACATGAAGGATGAATCCAAAAAGAAAAGGCAAATGTTACCTGCATAATTAACGAAACTCAACGGGTCCATCACCACGAGTGTTAGAATTAATCAGATTGTCAAATAGGTCAAAATTCGCGAATGTTACATCATTCCCCCGTTAAAGGAATTTCGTCCCGAAATTCAAACTTAATTAGACTCGTCAAACAAAATGGGGATACTTGGCTTTCATGGAGTCCTCTCGTTCCCAAGTAAATTCGGGTCCACGTCTAGCTCGCCATCTCACTTTAACGAGTGTATACCGAGTGTTCTTAGGCTTCCTAGTTTCCCGGTCTAAGATTTCTATCGATTCTTCCACGAATTTATTCAAGAGGTACGTGAAGTGTTGGATCGGCCAAACACTTCGGATATTACAAATATGAAAAACGTTATGTACTTCACTCAGTTTTTGTGGAAGTTCTTATCGGTATGCTACTGAGCTAATTTGTTCAATAACGTAGCTCAACAATCCATAACGTGTGTATATATATATAATAAACATTTCGATACACTACCACATAACATTATTCATCACACATAAACGTTCAGTAACATGTAGCACAAGCAAAATTTGGTAGCTAACATCTCGTTTCACATCAAAATCAATCGTATCAACCGGCAAACGTTTAACAAACGAGCACACATTCCACCCCAAATAAAGTAAGCCTATGAAACTCACTTCCTCATTAATTTGTGAGATGGCCTTAGTCGTTTAAATGACAATCTCGAGCCCATTGAGTTGGATTTCGCCAACCTCCGTCCAAGCTAACGGTGACCTACGGTTTTTCCCACATAAGGCTTTAAACGGCGCCATTTAAATGCTAGCGTGATAGTAATTACTATCATAAGAGAATTCGACTAACAGTAAATGTACGTCCCATTTTCCACCAAACGTTGACGGCAGAAACTCCTAACATATCATCGAGCGTTTGAATCGTTCTTTCTCTTTGACTGTCGGTTTGAGGATGGAACGTCGTACTCACATCGAGTTGAGTACCCATCGCATTTTGGAACGCCTTCCAAAACTTTGAAGTAAATCGGGTATCCCGATTGGTTATGACGGAAATCGGCACTCCAAGTTTGAATACTACTTCTTTGAGGTACAACGTGCCAAGGTGTCAAATTTATCATCTTTCCAGATGGCTAAGAAGTGAGTTGACTTAGTCAACCGATCAACTATCACTCAATTGGTGTCCCGACCACTACTCGTTCTAGGTAACTTCGTGATGAAGTTCATGGTAATTCGTTCTCATTTCCACTCTGGTGTTACTGGTTGAACTAGTAAACCGGGTGGTCTCTTTTGGTTGGTCTTTACTTATAAACAAGTGATACATTCACTAGCATACTTTGTAATGTCTTTCTTCATTTCCAGCCACCAATACAAGTCTCTCATGTCAAATTACATCTTGTCGAACCTCGAGTTAACCGAGTACGCCAAGTTATGTGCTTCATTCATCCGTTTCATCCAAGACCACCAAAATGGGGATCCATAATCGTTCAACCAAGTATAAACTGCCATCGTCTTTTCTATCAAATCGTTCTTCGAAGCCATGAATGCTTCGTTGATGAAGTTCCCGGTCTAGTTGCCAACCTTTGTGCTTCAGTGATGGAGTCACGAAAACTCCTTCGCACGGTAAGGCTTATGGTTCTAATCCGTCTCTTTTACATGTTCCTTTCAGCTCAAAGCATCGGCAAAAAACGTTTTCCTTACCCGGGTGAGGCCGGATAACGCAATCACTTTACCCCGTTACATCAAAACACAACCCTTGCTTGGATGCATCACAATAAACGACAAAATCATCGGCTCCTTCGGGCAAGCTTAAGATTGGTGCATCGCACCACTTGTGTTTCAACAATTGGAAGGCTTGCTCTTGCTTCTCGCTACAATCAAACGTCATTCTCATTGAGACAATAAAGTTAGGGGTTGGGTGATCTTCAAAAAGCCCTTAATGGATCGTCTAATATAACTCGCCACTAAGGAGTTGGTGAATCCCAGTTGGCGTCTAGGGTCGTCGCAAATTTTTCACCGTTTCAATTGTACTCGGGTCCACATGAACTCCTTCCTTGCTCACTACGTGACCAAGAAAGTGAACCTCTTCGAGCCAAAATTCACACTTGGCATACGATTTTCTCTTCCCGGAGTAACTCTAAAACTTTCTCCAAACGTTTCAAATGATCTTCTTTCTTCCTGGAATAGACAAGGATGTCATCGATGAAGACAAATGACAAACTTATCCAAGTAGGGTCGACACA
Organism: Erigeron canadensis; assembly: GCF_010389155.1. Lineage (NCBI taxonomy): Eukaryota > Viridiplantae > Streptophyta > Magnoliopsida > Asterales > Asteraceae > Erigeron > Erigeron canadensis. Next base: position 23,779,637 of record NC_057765.1, read on the forward strand.
CCGGGTTCATCAAGTCCATGAACACCGTCGATGCATTGGTCAACCCAAAAGGCATAACCGCGAATTTAAAGCGTTCATAACATGTTCGAAAGGACATCTTGGGAATATTATTTACATAGACGCGAAATTGGTGGTAACTCAACCGCGAATTAATATTGGAGAAGAAGCGAGCACAATGGAGGTGATCAAATAGATCATCAAATCTAGGAAAAAGAGATGACGATCTTTCACTGTGAGTTTGTTTAATTCTCTATATTCGATTCATATTCGGAGGAGTCGTCTTTCTTCATGACAAGTAAGATCGGTGTGCTTTACGGAGGATGACTAGGGCGTATGAAACCCCTTTTCAAGAAGTTCTTTGAGTTATGCAGCCAACTCTTGCATTTCGGTTAAGGCTAAGCGGTAGGGTGCTTTGGCCACGGGTGAGGCGTTAGGAATAAGATACATTCGTAGATCACGTTGACGAGAGGGAGGCAAACCCGGTAGGTCATCCGAAAATACGTCCATGATTTCATTAACCACGGGTACGGATTTTAATTCGACTTTGGAGGCCTTAACACTAAAGATTTTTCCTTCCCACGGCTCGGTAGTCTCACCTTGAACCGCTAACTCTTCACCATCACCTAACGGAATTCTCACTACCCTATTACCGCAATCTATAACCGCATTCATTGCTGACATCTAATTCACTGATCCACTCTCACAATCACATCAAAACTACCAATATCAAAAGGAACTGGGTCTACAAGAAACGAGTGATTCCAAAATTCTAACGTCCAATCACGGACAACTTGGTCAATTTTCATAAACTTGCCATTTACCATTCCATGTTCAAAGTAATACAACAACAGACTAGGACTAGCATCGATTAAAGGCACAAAATCATTGGAAACAAGGCTAAAATCGGCACCGGAGTTAAATAATACAGTGGTATATTGATCGTTGAGAAAATCAAAGTACTTGCAACGACGTTTAGGATCAACACGAGTTTCGGCCGCAATCACTGTAAAGTTCTTCCATAGGGAGTAAGTTGCTGTTGAGCTTGTTGTTGACCGATAAGGTTGGGGCACTCATTTCGGTGGTGCTCATGACTACCACACTCATAACAAGTACCTCGGGCCATCGGCGGATTTCGAGCATTAATCAGAATGGCATTCAAAGAAAGGCACTACGATTGATGGTAGACATTTTGGTGTTTAACCTACTCAATTCTCTAACGTTCTTCACGATTACTACGACCACCTTTACCGCCTCTACTTCTTCAATTTCCTTGATCAACCGGTTTCTCTTACTCGTCTTGGCGCCTATAATTCACGTTAGTTCCCCATGGTCTATCCATCTTTCCTCTAACACACGAGTTGGATTTTCAAGTTAACCCTCACAATTCCCATACAAGCATTCACAATCAATCACCATATAACAACAATCTAACTTAGGCTATCCTAAGTCATTACAAGGACACGTATTTCTAAGGGGAAATTATCATGGCAATAAACTATGTTATCAACATTCTCTTCACATTCTAACAAATCAAACAATTCTAATTCAACCACGACCGAATATTCAAATCAACGTTCAAGTTCAAATATAGAGAGGTAAAACATTACCGTTTTCATTCAATTCTAAATCAATTCCATGATTTCAAACCATTGCATACAAACATATAAAGGGGTCAAGTCACTAACAAGGCGGGTAAAGCATAGTCCGAATCTTAACCTCAACATTCAATACCTTAAAGGTGTATGTATACATGGTGTACCAGCGGCTAACCCTCCACACCGTTAATATATTGAATAGATGTCGGGATTCGGTTCCGTTATGCTCTCTAAGGATTGGTCAGGTATGTATACAGGGTGTACCAGCGGCTAACCCTCCACCTAACCAATACTCATTAAGAATACCGGGTTACCTACTATACTTCATCCACAATGCGCAATCCACGAGGTCATTAACTTTATATGACATAGGGTAACCATAGATTTGTTGATCAGGCGCCTCTAGGGTTACCGAGTGTCATACTCCATTAATGCCATCGTTTCACTTTGCTAGGGTTAAACAATAAAACTATAAGAATATATGTTAACGTTCATCTGACAAGTCACGGTGTATCCCGACACTAACACATTCATCAATCGAGTCATCACATAACAATCAAGTCATCAAGTCATGCAAACCCTATGAACTCCGCTTAAACAAGTCTTATGCCTCATACAAATCACGTTGCACACATAGTTTCCTATCATGCATTGCTAATTATGAAATGTGGGTGCAATGGCTATAGGCTAGGTCGATCCACCTAACTCTCTAAAACCACGGCTCTGATACCATTTTGTAATACCCCAACAAGGCGGAATCATGGGGTATCACAAGAAAAGCACAGCACGACATGGAAATTATATAGAGTAAACTAAATGCATAAAAGGATCAAGTAAATCCATACGAACCATTTAGTAGTGCAAGCAGCGGATCACATCTAAGCATAAACCCTAATCGGAAATAATGAATCACGGATCCAAGAAGTCCAAGTCCAAATCCAATTCTAGCAAAATCAGGCAATCAATCATCCAATACGTCTTTGAGCTAACCTGTCACCTGAAAAGTGTACTAACATGCGTCAACATAAAGTTGGTGAGTTCGTAGGGACAAGTAACAGGAAGTAAGTGTGTCGGGATAACAACCGTTAACAATATACGAGGATTAGAGTACTTAATCACGTTATCACAAATCAATACAAGTCAACGTTTACATTCAATTATAATTATAATGGCACGACTTACATAATAAATAATGCGCGATAAACCAGGACGACTTACATGATAAACAATGCGTATAATACGTTTCAGACACGACTTACATATATTTCAAATGCGTAAAATATGTTTAAGGCACGATTCACATATATTTCAAATGCGTAAAATACGTTCCAGGCACGACTTACATATATTTCAAATGCGTAATATCACGGCACGACTTACATATATTTCAAATGCGTAATATCAACGTTACGTTACAACTAGCATTCATATACAATATACACATTAAACAATATCATTAACAACAACGTTATGCCACAAATCGTGGGCTTATCGTTATGCCATCAACATGGACTTAATCGTTATCACCATCACAAATCTATAATACGTTAAGGGGGAAAATGTTATCATGCAAGATCCTATGTCCCGATCCTCATCAAAACGTTTTAAATCAATCAACAACACAATGCACATACACTTCTTACGATTCTAGTTTCAAGGAATCATTGATGCTTATATATAGGGTCACTCGCAGCCTTCCCACCACATCTCCTATTCATTGAAAGTATAACCGTCTTCCATGTATGTACAACTACCCAAACCACAACAAGTATTCATAAATGGAAGCATAATTAACCGAGCAACAAGTCAATACGTTAATCAAACAATCAATCAATCGATCAATCAACAATTAAACAAACACGTACACTTTTCAGCCCAAATCTCAATTGAGTAGGGAGAGTTTACGAAACTCACCTTGAGCGGCAAATGCAAGTTAAGAATGGTCACAAGCGTACAATATCCATCACACGATCATAACCTATAGTTATACATGTATGCATATCAATACACGTTCATAATTTCATTATTCGGGACTCGTTCGATCGTGAGAATCAAAATGATGTTTGTTGGATGGATTAGAGATTAGGGGTATGTTAAGAACTGACTTCAAGATGGATTTAACGAGTTAAAGACGTAGAGGAAGAAAGTAGGCAGCAACATGGGTAAGGATGGTTTGACTAAAAAGTCAAAATTAACAAAGAACATCCAAACCCTAATTTGACACTTGAAACCGGTTTGTAATGCTTCAAAACTGAATTTTATGCTTTATTAGACATGAAATAACATCAATGAACATAACCCACTTCAAGAACATAACCCATGACTCACAAAAGTATCAAAACCCGTTTTTGACCCACTTTGACTTTTGCAAGAACCCTAATTTGACCTAGACCTCGATTTGAAGAGTGTTAAGACATGTTTTGAGCATATCTTGGCATAAGTAATGTGTATCAAACTAACCCATACTTTAAAATCATTCCTTAACCTCAATTAAAACTCAATTCTGATTTTGACTTAAATTATCCAAGTTGTAAACCCTAAAATCGACCCATTAAGCTTTCAAACCAAAAATTGATTAAGGGTTGTTTAGGTTAGACTTGAAACATGATTATAAACATAAAATGGTGGATTTGAGATGAGTTTTACTTACCAAAATTACCTTCAAAGAGTCAAACCCGAATTTGAGCTAGATGGAAGAATTTCTTGGACTTTGACCTTCAAATCTTTGATATGTTGTTTAGAAGATCATGTTGATTATTATCCTAGTTTTAATCTTTCTTAAGTTTCCATAAATATGATAGAAATCTAGAGAGAGAGAGGTATGTTTAGGTGTGTTCATGGAAGAGAATTAGATAGAGATAGGAGGATAAGAAATGGAGGGTAGGAGGAAATAAAATCTGAGATAAAGGGGGTGTGGGGTTCCAGTACTTAGACTAATACTCTACGAATTAGTCTCATTCTGTCTATTTAGACTAATACTCTACGAATTAGTCTATTTTCTGATTTCTCTATATTTAGTCTACTAGAAACACGAGTTATACACATGAAGGATGAATCCAAAAAGAAAAGGCAAATGTTACCTGTATAATTAACGAAACTCAACGGGTCCATCACCACGAGTGTACAAGTAATCAGATTGTCAAATAGGTCAAAATTCGCGAATGTTACAAAAGATGGAAGACTATTCTTCATAACACTTTAAAGATGAAAAAACATGAAAAAGAAATATATGATATGTTGTTTTAAAAGTACAATATGAAGTTTCTAAGATGAACCCAAAATTGATTTTGTATGTTGTTGGGATATGACACTCGTCATGTTACCTGCACATATGGAGTGAGGCGTGCTCACTCATTGGCACGCCAAAATAGCGTCTGAGACGTCTACATCACGCCATCCACATCGCCCTTATGGGTTGTATGCCGTTTTGACCCGGTCATTTTACTATACAACTAACCATACATTATATGTATATACCAAAAAGGCAAAAACTATGTAAATTTACAAGTTATTTATACATCAAATGTTTAAGTGCTTATAACACATAATAATAATTTTTACCAATTTTCATTTTATCCCATTAAAGTTTATATCTTTTAATTTTTGCCCCCACATCAAATTTTTTGTTTTCTCAATTTCTTGAAATTAAATTTTTGGACTCTCATGTTTATTTCGGTATTGTCAATAAACGGAAAATAAAGGTCAAAATGAGCGGAAAATAAAGGTCATTTGTATATAGGTCAAAATAGGATTTGTCAATAAACGGTAAAATAAGCCAAATTACCATTTTCAAGACTTTCTTGAATTGGATTTCTTTGGTTTCTTGATCTGGTTGAGTAACTAATGATGAATCTTGATTTTTTTTTAAGTCAACTCAACTTAATTTTGGGAAATGGGTCTAACTATCTAACTAATCCTCTTTCTATGTATTTGGGGTTCTATAAGACTATAATGTCTCAAGTGATAATGGGAATGAAGAAAATATGTAACTTTTTGTGATTCATGATTGTTAATTAGGCACTAACTTGAAATGTAACGTTGCTTTACTAAATTTAGTAATTGAGTTCCTTGAATCGTTCTTTCACTTTAATTAAGTAGCTCTGTGGTAATTATAAAATAGACAGTATCATAGTAACTTTAAATATGGAAGAATATTCTTAAAATGACTTTAAAAATGGAAGAACATGAATACGAAAGATATGATATGTTGTTTTGAAGGTACAATTTGAAGTTTCTAAGTTGAACCCATAATTGATTTTGTATGTTGTTGGGATATGACACTCGTCACTACACATATTTGGTCACGTATTACCTGCACAAATACAGGTTGATCGAATGTATGTTTTGGCCATATGGAGTGAGGCGTGCTCACTCCTTGGCACATCAAAAGAGCGTTAGACATGTCTACACCACGCCCACCTCACGCCATCCACAACTCCCTTATGGGCGAGCTACGCCATTTTGACCCGGTCAAAGTCTGATTTTGGAGGCCCTTCTTCGGGCTCTTTCCCATGGCAACTAGTGTTTGGCAACACTAACTAGAAACATATGAAATGTAACTAACTAGTCTTTTTTTTTTCTTTTTAAATTCATTTTTCTATATAACTAACTAAAAACATATGTAAATTTACAAGTTGTTTATGTATGAAATGTACAAGTTTTTATAACATATAATAACTTTTACCAATTTTCATTTTAACCTACTAAAGTTTATATCTTTTAACTTTTCTCGCACATTAACGTTTTCGTTTTTATTTTCTTGACAATAAACTTTTGAACTCTCATGTTTTCATAAAACAACTTTCAAACAGTTATGATTTTACTTTTAAACATTTAGTTTTGATTATCATTTGTCTTTTTAGTTATATAACAATTTATTATTATTATATACTCTGTAATAACTTTCATCATTGTTTATCTTTCGTTCATAAAACATTTAATGCTTTAATATAGTTATTATTTATGTTGTATACATCTTATTAATGGTTATTGTTACATGTTTAATTCTTTTTTAAAAGGGAATTGCTATATAATGCCCTTGGGGCATCCGATTATTCACATTAATTAACCTATAATTTCCTTAAATATAAAGTCTTTATATTAAATGAACTCGATATATTTCTTTCTACCAAATTTACCCTTTCTTTTGTAATTCAATACTACATATTTTGATTAGTAAATCTGACCATTCATGTGTCCGACAGTTTTTATTTCAGTATTGTATTAGTTTTTAATTTTTATAATTTTGCTTAGCTTTTAAGTGATTGCCTAAATCACATTTTATCTAGTTTTATTATTATATATATATATAACAACAACAACAACAACAACAACGTCTTCTAGTTTTGTCCATATAATGCCTTTTAGTTTTGTGTTTATTAGATAAGCTATATTGACAAAGAGAAACAAAATAGTTTCGGGAGGTTATTTTGAATTCATTCAAGTTAATACAAACTGTTTTACAACTTCGTAAAAAAAAATAGGATTAAACTTTTTATTTTTTAACGTGGTTTTCTTTTTTTTAGTTGCCCGTTTTGAAGCGGTATTATTGTTATTTCCAACTTCCCCTCTTGCATGATATTGAACTTGAAGATACTATTTTTAAGGAATCACCAAAACTGAAATTTAAAAAAAAACACATCAAATGATAATCACAAATCAATAAAATTTAATATCCGATCAAATATACAAGAATATGTTCTATTTTAAATTATCTACCTACAACATAAAACTCTATATAAAATGTGATTTAGACAATCACTTAAAAACTAAGCAAAATAGTATAATATTGATATAAAAACAGTGCACCCATAAATGGACAGAAATACTAATCAAGATGAATTATAAAGGAAAGGGTAAATTGGGTAGAAAGAAGTTAATCAAGTTCATTTAGTATAAAGTCTTTATATTTAAGAAAATTATAGGTTAATTAAGTTGGATAATCGGATGCCCCGGGCATTATATAGCAATTCCCTTTTTGAAATGTGGATTTGAATATTTAATATAAATTAGGGTGCAAATCTTTGTGGTGTAAAAAACGTATTCTGAAACTTTTGAGAAAATGTCGAGAGCCAAATGGACTCTTAGTAATTTTTAGTAAATCATCTTAGGCCCAATTTAACTAAGATATGTCTATCGAAATTATAAGCTAACTAGGTTTAGCCCGTGCGTTGCACGACATTAAATAAATTTCTATCAAATAGTTCAACAAATGTTCAATATAAAAAAAAAACTGTCATCAAAGAACGAAGATATTTTTTATCTAATGAAGTAAAATATCAAATGACAAAGTAATAAACATTATTAGAAGGAAAAATTATAAACCTTAAGATAAATCTTCACTTTTTTTCATCCTCCATCACCCCTTCCACAAGCAATGAATATTTCACTATTCTCTCACCGTCTATGTAAGAATTAATCTTGACTCAGTCATATTATCTAGTTTGAGTTGGTTTTATTTAAGTTAGTATTTGATTTGGTTTTAGTGTTGCTTCAAATAAATGATATAAATTCATGGGGTTGACCGAATTATATGCAATTGAGAATATGGACATTATGGGTCATACCCATGACCAATTCCTTAGGTAAAGTTGGTAGTTTATTTCCTTATTTTTAGGATCACATGAGATGTAGTTTTGCCTATTTAATGCTTATTCAGTCATTGAATGAGAAATAAGTTTCACCTTTGTTTTCTATACTTTTGTACGTATTTACTCTCTTTTCATATTAACATACATAATATACATACTGAGTGAGGTTGAGAGTGATAAAAAACAAAGAAAAAGATAAAACTAAAAAGGTGAGAGGGTGAGAAAGAAACCAGATTTACACCACCATCACCACTTTGCTACCCACCCCTTTGGTACCTACAGGGCGGGTGGTGTTTCAACTGGTGACCGGTCGATCACCACCTTGCCTCTTTACGTATTACATCCACCCTCAAAGAAATAAACATAGAGTATATAAAAACATAAATTCAACTTAAATTAAGACAACATTTTTTTATGTTCCAAGTAATCTAAAGTTTATATTTTTGCAATATATTTATGTTGGAAAATTAAAACTAAATATAAATTAAAAAAATTTACATCTCAAAAGATATTATATTAAAAAAAATTAAGAATCATTATTACTTTTTAATAAGAATTAAAAAGATCTTTAAAATATGGAAACTTTTTTATAAATTTGAAATATGTCATTAATATATATTTTAGGTAAGAAACTATTACAATATATCTCTTTTATATATATGTTAAGTGTCATCTAATTATATAAATAATATTTTTAATAATTTTTTGTGAGATTTTAGACCGAATATCTATCATATTTTTCAAAATATAAACAAAAATCTCATTAGATCAAGTGGTTTATGTTTCACATAATAAACTTGAGGTTGTGGGTTCTAATCATGAACTGTTTAATATGCTATTTATTCATAATTAATAAAAGCTATGATGATGATTTGTCAAGTATGTATAGGTGTTAGCTTACGTGTTAACGTTTAAGAAACTAACGACGTGAGATCGCCACGTAGGAAAAAGATGATGTGGCGAGCTCTGAGATATGCCACATCATCAAATTGAGATAGAGAATTATATATAGAGAGAGATGGGCTTGAGTTAATTGCGGCTGTTCAACTAGCGATATGACGATATCAGTAAACTGTAAACATCTTAAGACTTAAGATAAGGCATTGCAATATAATTTGTTTTTTATTTATCTATTTTGAAGGCAAAACTTAGATTTAGCTGTTGATGTTTAAAAGTTATAATCACTTATCTTTTCTTTCTTTCATGTATAAAATTTATTTTAATATTATTAAATTACTTAAATTTTAGATATCTAAAATATTACTGTAAATAGATTTTTACAATTATAACTTAATTAATATATGATGCAGGCCCAAGCCCAACCATTGAGGACCAGGCCCTTTTGTTTTTAGAAAATCAAGACAAAAAGAGGGCACCACAAAAATGGGCATAACTTTTGCTAGAAGGCTCCGTTTTGGGCGTGTAACCAATCAAAACGACCGCAGAAACGAGACGCATCAAACTGCAAACTGCCAAGGGCGACATTCGAGCCCCGAAATGGCCTTTTTCTATGAATTTTGGACCATTTTGTATGTTTTTTCTGTTTTTTTGGACTTTCTTTTGGTTATAACTTTCGGCCCACTTGTATTTTAGGGCCCATTCGAATTTTGCAGCTTTATTTATATGTATCTGGACATGGGGAAATGATCAGTTTATGATAAATCAAAAATTCATTTTTTCCCTATTCACAATGTGTGTTTAGTGTGAGAATCCAGATTATCGGTATTCAATCTGAATCAACGATAATTTGAAGAATTGTTTTCCGGGTATTCTTTGAATCCACGGAATCAATTAGTTATCTTAAATTTCCGTCTGCATCAATTGGTATCAAAGCCGAATTCCTGGTCGATATGGCTCCCAGGAGAACAAGAAATGTTAATGATGTCCATAAGCAAGATTTAGAGCAACGTGTTATGGGAAGGATGGGGGAACGGTTGGATCGATTTGCTGGTGATCTAATGGAACGGATAAATGTTATAATGAATCAGCCTAGGCGTCGCAATCATGATCGTCCAGAAGAAGAAGAAGAAAATCTGTTCGGTGGTGGTAGTGACCGTTCATCTTCTGATGATGAACCAGAGCCAAATCAACGGGGTAATAACAACCGTTGGGAGTCTGGAATAAGAACCAATATTCCTGAGTTTGATGGTGACACTCTGAACCCAGAAAATTTCATTGATTGGCTTGCTGTTGTTGAAAAAGTTTTCGAATTTAAGGGGGTTCCAGATGACAAGAAAGTCTCGTTGATCGCTACTAGGCTTCGTGGTAGGGCATCTGCTTGGTGGCAACAAATGAAACTTACAAGGGAGAGGGTTGGAAAGTCAAAAGTTAGACCCTGGGAGAAGATGAAGAAGTGTATGAGGGCCAATTTTATTCCTCATAATTATCGAGGTTTAATGTACCAGCGGTTACAGAATCTAAAACAGGGTTCCAAATCTGTTAAAGATCACACCACTGAATTCTATCAATTAATTGCAAGAAATGATATTCAAGAGACTGAAGAACAACTTGTGTCTCGATATATTGGCGGGTTGAGGGCCCAGATTATGGACTTTGTTAACATGTTTGATCCTGTAACTCTTTCTGAAGCACATCAACGTGCTCTAGTATATGAGAAACAGAACCGACGGGTTGGTGGTTCATCTTTTGGCGTATCAGGAGGTAGTTCCAGGTTCGGGTCCCTCGTTATCTTGTTTTGTCCCTAATCAAGCAAAACAAAGTGGTGGCAATACTGCACCAGTTTCAAAAGGGGCTAGTACTAGTCGCTTAAAGTGTTTTAATTGCGGTGAGTCTGGCCATTGCCAGTCAGAATGTAGGAATCCCAAGAAAAAGAATTTGTATGTTAAACCAGATGATTGGGAAGATGATGGTGATGAGGCTGATGAAAACTGTGAAGAAGCCCCAATGTTTGATGAGGGCGATGAGTATGAAGAAGTAGAGGTTGCTGGAGATGTAGGAATGAGTTTGGTGGTTAGGAGATCATGCTATACGCTAAAGGCTAATGAGGATGACTGGCTTAGACATAACATCTTTAATTCAACATGTACCGTGTTGGGAAAAGTTTGCTCTTTTGTTGTTGATCCAGGAAGTTGTGATAACTTGGTTTCCGATGAGGCTGTCAAGAAGTTGGCCTTGAAAACAGAAAATCACCCTAAGCCTTACAAGCTTCAGTGGCTTAAGAAAGGAGGCGAGGTAACAGTATCAAAACATTCTCTTGTTTCTTTTTCTATTGGTAAACAATATAAGGATGATGTTTGGTGTGATGTAGTTCCCATGGATGCATGTCATTTGTTGTTAGGTAGGCCTTGGGAATATGATCGTAACGTAAAACATAATGGGCGAAAAAATACTTATAGTTTCCTGTTTGATAATGTGAAGATCACTTTGTTGCCTAGCAAACCTAAGGTTGTAGCCAATAAACCCACTGGCACCCTGTTAACTCTCTCTCAGTTTGAGGACGAGTTAGAGGAGGACGATGATATCTTTGTGTTGATAGGAAAAGAAGTGGTTGAAGATGGCAACGTTCCTGATGCCATGGTTCCTCTACTTGAGGAATATTCAGATGTATTTCCTGACGAGTTGCCTGATGGATTGCCACCTTTGCGTGACATCCAACATCATATTGATTTGGAGCCTAGTTCACAGTTGCCTAACAGGCCACATTATAGGATGAGCCCAGGTGAACATGAAGAATTGCGTAGACAGGTTGAGGAGTTGGTTTCTAAAAGCCATGTTCATGAAAGTATGAGTCCTTGTGTTGTTCCTGCCCTTTAACTCCAAAGAAAGATGGCACTTGGCGTATGTGTGTTGATAGTCGAGCCATCAACAAGATTACCGTAAGGTATAGATTTCCTATTCCTCGACTTGATGATTTGCTTGATCAGATCAGTGGTGCTACTATTTTTACAAAGTTAGATTTGAAAAGTGGGTATTATCAAATTCGAATTAGACCAGGTGATGAATGGAAAACTGCCTTTAAGACTCGTGAAGGATTGTATGAATGGTTGGTGATGCCCTTTGGTTTATCAAACGCACCTAGTACTTTTATGCGTGTGATGAATCAGTTGCTCAGGCCTTTTATTGGCAAGTTTGTGGTTGTGTATTTTGATGATATTCTTATTTATAGTGCTTCTTTTGATGAGCATGTCATGCATGTCAGGGAAGTTTTGGCCTTACTTCGCAGGGATAAGTTTTATGCAGCAACAAAAAAGTGTGTGTTCATGACCCCTAAAGTCTTGTTTTTAGGGTATATTGTTTCTGGTAATGGGATACAAGTGGATGAATCTAAAGTAGCAGCAGTTCAAAACTGGCCAACTCCTACTACCATTACTGAAGTTCGTAGTTTTCATGGGCTTGCTTCGTTTTATAGGAGGTTCATTCCTCATTTCAGTTCTATTATGGCTCCAGTGACAGATTGCCTGAAGGGGAAGTCATTTGTATGGACAGAAAAGGCAGAGTTGGCTTTTCAATCTATCAAAGTCAAGCTCACTACAACACCCATTCTGGTATTGCCTGACTTTTCGCAAGTTTTTGAACTTCATACTGATGCTTCAAAGGTTGAAATTGGTGGAGTTCTTAGTCAGGGTGGTAGGCATGTTGCTTATTTTAGTGAAAAATTGAGTGGACCAAAATTGAGGTATAGCACTTATGATTTGGAGTTTTATGCAGTAGTCCAAGCTGTAAAGCATTGGCGTCATTATTTGTTTCATAAGGAGTTTGTCTTGTTCACTGATCATGACTCATTAAGGCATATAAGCACACAAGATAAAATGTCTCATAGGCATGGGCATTGGTTGGCATTTCTTGAAAAGTTTACTTTTGTTGTCAAGCACAAAATTGGTGTGTCTAATAGAGTTGCTGATGCATTAAGCCGGAGGAGCAATCTGCTTGTATCTATGAGAGTTGATGTGCCTGGTGTAGATGTTATCTGTGAGCAGTTAATTATTGACCCATATTTTTCAGTTATTATGCAGGATGTGCAATCTGGGCAGAAATCAGAATTTTTGATACATGATGGCTTTCTTTTCAAGGGGAATCAGTTATGTATTCCTGATTCTAGTCTTCGCTTGAAGATTATTAAGGAGTTACATGGTGAAGTACATGTTGGTCGTGATCGTACTTTACAGTTGGTGCAAACTTCTTATTTTTGGCCTACTATGAGGAAAGAAGTTGACCGTTATGTTAAACGGTGTCGTATTTGTCAGGTTTCTAAAGGCACAGCTACTAATGTCGGTCTTTATATGCCTTTGTCTGTTCCTTCACAGCCATGGGTTGATATTAGCATGGATTTTGTATTGGGGTTGCCTCGTACTCAGAGAGGTAATGATTCTATATTTGTTGTTGTTGATCGGTTTTCCAAGATGGTGCATTTTATTCCTTGCAAGAAGACAACTGATGTTGTGAATGTTGCACAACTTTTCTTTCGTGATGTGTATCAATTGCATGGTTTGCCTACTTCTATTGATCTGATCGGGATACCCGGTTTTTGAGTCACTTTTGGCGTAGTTTATGGAGGGTGGTAAATACTCAGCTCAAGTTCAGTAGTGCTTATCACCCACAGACTGATGGGCAAACCGAAGTTGTTAATCGCTCACTTGGTAATTTATTGAGGTGTTTAGTTGGTGATCATGTCAAGGCATGGGATCAAAAGTTGTGTCAAGCTGAGTTTGCTCATAATCATGCTATGAATCGAAGTACTGGTTTCAGTCCATTTCAGGTCGTTTATTCATCTCAGCCCAGAGGACCGCTTGATTTAATGTCACTTCCTGTTTCTGGCTCTGTTCCCAAGAAGGTCCAAGATTTTGTAGAGGGGTTACATGAAGTTCACAAGACTGTTCATGACAATTTGAGTAAAGCCAATGCAAAGTACAAACAGGTTGTAGATCAAAAGCATAGGCATGTTGATTTTGAGGAAGGTGAGTTTGTTTGGGCTTTTTTAACTAAAGATCCCTTTTCAGTTGGAGAGTACAACAAGCTTTCAGCCAAGAAGATTAGACCTGTTGAAATTGTGCAGAAGATTAGTCCCAATGCTTATCGTCTAAAGCTGCCTAGCCATATTCGTTGTTCAGACGTGTTTAATGTGAAGCATTTGCTGCCTTATCATGGTGAATCTTCAGATGATGATGTTGATGTAAATTCGAGGGCGAATTTTTTCTACCCAGGAGGGAATGATGCAGGCCCAAGCCCAACCATTGAGGACCAGGCCCTTTTGTTTTTAGAAAATCAAGACAAAAAGAGGCCAGCACAAAAATGGGCATAACTTTTGCTAGAAGGCTCCGTTTTGGGCGTGTGACCAGTCAAAACGACCGCAAAAACGAGACGCATCAAACTGCAAGCTGCCAAAGTCGACCTTCGAGCCCCGAAATGGCCTTTTTCTATGAATTTTGGACCATTTTGTATGTTTTTTCGGTTTTTTTGGACTTTCTTTTGGTTATAACTTTCGGCCCACTTGTATTTTAGCGCCCATTCGAATTTTGCAGCTTTATTTATATGTATCTGGATATGGGGAAATGATCAGTTTATGATAAATCAAACATTCATTATTTCCCTATTCACAATGTGTGTTTAGTATGAGAATCCAGATTATCGGTATTCAATCTGAATCAACCATAATTTGAAGAATTGTTTTCCTGGTATTCTTTGAATGAACGGAATCAATTAGTTATCTTAAGTTTCCGTTGCGTCAATATATATATTATTTAACCAAATATTTCAACTATTTAGTTATTAATTTAGTATATTATAGCTTATTTTTTTAAAATTTTGAGTATAGAAATCTCAAGCATGTTTTATAATAAAAAAAAAATCACAATTCAACACATAAGACAATTTTTTTTTTTTTATTGAAAATCTTTTTTCTGCAAAATAAAATAAAAAAAGTAATAAATTACTTAAGTTATTTACCCACGGATGCAACTTCTAAAACATTTTACTCTTGCGTTGGTATTATGTATGATAAATGATTAATCCTCTTAATATAATAGCCTAAGTACTCTTAATTTTTTGATAAAGACATGTGAAAAAATCAGGAAGTAAGATTAGACTAAAGAATCAGTGATATCCATATGTCACCATTTAAAGCTATTAGGAGTATTATTAGGCTAATTTTTTAAAATGATAAATCATTTTCCATGTTATCTTAGCTTTAAATTGTTTCAAGTCTTTTTAGGTCTTCTATGATGTGTAACATATGCAACGACGACCACATATTTTGATAACTTTAAAACACCTTTTAAAGAAAAAAAAAACCATCGAATTGAATAGTAAAAAGCATTGACTAGACTTAGTAGTATACAAACATACAAAGACTTTCCCTCCAACATGAAATTACTTCACAAGTACCTTTTTGAGACCTTTCTTAATTTTATTGAATGTTTTGAAACATTCTTTCTTAATTATTAAGTGTCGTTTACTCTTTAACTTTGTGTCTTTGTTACCTTGAGCTGAATGGTTCAAGAAGTTGTTAATCTCGTTTAGTATTATGACTTAATAATTAGCTAAAGGAGATGGGAAGGAGCTTTCCATTTTTACTTGTTTGCTTCTTTAGTAGTTTGTTCATACTGGTTAATGGGAATCTCGAAGGTCTGTTTTTTTCCCCCATGATTCTTTATATATGTTTTTAAATTTTGATTTTGCATGTCTAAGTGACCCATTTGACATGCAAACCCACAATATTAATCAGGTTTGATTCAGATATTTTAATGTAATTGGATTAACTTGTTTGACCTATCAAGTCATAATAACAAATCATATGAGTTTAGTGGTGCAAAGTACATGCTTATATGTATATCTTAAGGGCAAAAGGGACGGGGTCCGGCGGCAACGCCCTTGGGAGCAGGATCCAAGGGGCGGCGCAGGTCTAAAGGGCAGAGATTCTGGCAGGGGTAGAGTAAAGTTACGAATTTAGCAGTTATGGGCGCTGAAACCCATCATTCTATTGATTACGAATTCTCAAGAATTCTGTGGTTCACACACACTCTCAAACACAAACATATAGAATATTCTCTAATCTCTAATCGTATCCGATTGAATATTTTGGGGTGAACCGCCGAATTGATTCAATCTGAAAGTGTTTCACGCCTTCAAAGATTGAACTTATATCCTGTTTTTGTTCGTTTTGTTATATACCTCCAACAGTCAGTATTAGAAATTTCTGACCGCAACTTTTAGTGGGTCGGGTTAGGGTCAGAGATTTTCAACCCGCGAACCCTACCCAGGTCAACCTTATCAACATCACTTACAAATTTGACTGTCTATATTTAACTGCTTCATACCTCGTCTTTGATGGAATTGGGTGGTGGTGGTGTTGTTGTGGTCGTAATAGTTTTGCTTAATCAAATTCACAAATCAAATTGGTTATACTCATAAGTGCAAGATGTATATGTATATAGGTGATGCATTGTATGCTTTTAAGGAGAAATTCACCGATCCTACCAACGTTTTGCAAAGTTGGGATCAGACCCTCCCAAATCCATGTACATGGTTTCATGTTACCTGCAATCCTGAGAATAATGTTATTCGAGTGTAAGCTTATTTATTTATATGTTACTACAGAAATTTAATCTACCTTAGTTTTTTGGCCTTAGATGAATGGATGGTATTAAGATAAATGTGTGTGGGGGTTTTGTGTTGCCGTAGTGATCTTGGAGGCGCGAATTTGTCTGGTCAATTAGCTCCAGATCTTGGTCAACTTACGAATTTACAGTCTTTGTAAGTCTTTACCTTTGGTATCTAAGTCTTTGTGACATTATTAAGATGGTTAAGTACTTATAAATGTATCCAGCTTTAGACCGAGATATATCTATAATATTTATCTAACTTCAAATGTTGCTACAACTTTAAAAAATTGCTATTGTACTTATCTGGTGGTATGTTTGCTGACATAAAACTTACCACCGGATATATAGAGTAACAACATTTTAAAGTTGGATGACACAGTACAAGCGTTCTTACCAAAGCACTTATCGCTTACAAATACAGTGACATTTCCCAAAATGGATGTGTTCTTAACAGGGCTCTTTATAATAATAACATCACTGGCAATATTCCGTCTGAGCTTGGGAATTTAACACGGTTGTCGAGTTTGGATCTGTATCAGAATCAGTTAGACGGTGACATTCCAGCTACGTTAGGCAAGCTTCAGAAACTTCGTTCCCTGTATGATCTCATATCATTCATACTGAAAATTTTATTTTCTTCTTTTAGATTCTTCACTATATGCAAATGTACCAATAGATTATCAATTATGATTGTCTTGAAAATCACGGTATTGTTGTACTGCTGTTTCTGCAAGGATAGTCGTCTCAATAACAACAAGTTGAGTGGAACAATTCCCGATTCCTTAACTACTATATATACTTTACAAGTTCTGTAAGTATTATTGTTGGTTCATTTTTTATTTCTATTTGTGCATGTATAATCTTTGCAACAAAGCTAACCTTGTACGGTACCTTTCTATCACAGTGATCTATCATTTAACCTTTTAAGTGGACGTATTCCTGTCAATGGATCATTCACGAATTTCACGGATCTCAGGTTTGTTGTTAGGTGTATAATGTGTAAAGTTATATGATTACGCCAAGATGTAGATTTTTAAATTTATCTTTTTCAGTTTCCGCAATAATACCCAGCTGATATTTCCAACTCCTGTTGGACTAGCTCCAGCACCTAATTCGCCATCTCCTTCAGGTATTTTTCATTACGTCATGGTCACTTGATGCCTTTGGTTAGAATAATTCCTTTTGTTGGACATGGTTCAACATTGATTTGTTAACATAGTAACTTTGGTGTTTCCTTAGTTAACATGGCAAGCAGAAATTGAGAGATGCATATATAATTATATATTCATTTGTCTAGATCTCTAACTTTGGATTACACATCATTAACCTCATACAAAAGCTAAAACTTATCGAAACGAGACCCTACCCTTACTGTATACTTATAGTATGGAAAGCATATTTCCTGAATATCACATCAATGTATAGCCATACATTGGGTAAGGAATCATCACCATCTAATTGTATATGCAACTGCGATTTTAGGCGGCAACGATAACACTGCAGCTATTGCTGGAGGAGTTGCTGCTGGTACTGCTCTTCTTTTTGGGACCCTGATTGCACTTGCTTTCTGGCAGTGTAGACAGCCACCAGATCGTTTCTTTGATTTGCCTGGTGAGTAACTTTGACATGATAAACGCTTGATTTTGGATCCTAATGCATAGAGATGGCAATACTTGGCTACACTAGATTATTTCAATAGTAATCTAGTCTTTTGAGTGATATGATTAAATGTTTAATAAATATATTTTGGGTGACTTTCGACCCATTTGAATCATCTTATTTAACAATAATCATTGACCTATCAAAAAATAAACATAACTGAAATTAATTCATTCATAGGTAACCATAATTCTTGACCCATTAAAGGTGAATGGGTCAAAAACTCAAAATCTCCACCTCTATTATTAACTTGCTTTCTATGATTTTGATTCTTTAATTGCAGCTGAGGAAGACCCTGAAAATCATCTGGGACAACTAAAGAGATTTTCTCTACGTGAACTACAAGTGGCAACCGACAGTTTTAGTAAAAAGAACATTCTTGGACGAGGTGGATTTGGTAAAGTTTACAAAGGACGGTTAACTGATGGAAGCCTGGTGGCGGTAAAAAGACTTAAAGAGGAACGTAAATATGGTGACGAATTGCAGTTTCAAATGGAGGTCGAAATTATCAGTTTGGCAGTACATCGGAATCTACTTCGTCTAATAGGATTTTGCATGACACCAACTGAACGATTGCTCGTGTATCCATATATGGTCAATGGCAGTGTAGCATCATGTCTAAAAGGTACAAACTATACCATCTAGTCATCTAGCTCTCCTCTAAAAGAAATCACAGTTTTGACTTTTTAGGTCAATGCATGACTTTTGTTATTGATATTGTACTGTGTGGTGCGAAGTATTTGTACAAACAACATCTCATTTAATTATGTATTATTTACTTCACAATATGTTTTATCTGAAAGATGAGGGAAAATCAACTAGTTATCTAAAAGATGAGGGAAAATGGTTTGAGCAGGTTTTGAATAAACCCAAAATGTAATGATATTGCATGGTGCATACAGCATAAATTTGCCTTATTCGTTACTATTTTCGTGATATATTTTCTTAATTGTATGGAAAATCGTTTTAGAAATTGGGAAGATAGTGTTTGAGTCAACCCATATCGACCTGTACCAAGCGTACTCGCTGCCTCATGTTTATACCATATATTTTATCAAACATCCTTGACCACAGACCTAAATGTCCTCCTATATCTCCACCTCTAATCCAAAACATAAATATAGAGATATCTATATATGAATGAAGCCTCTTAGACTTCAGGCCAATAATATGTATAAAGCTAAAGTGCTAAATTAAAATTAATTGCAGGTCGACCCAATACAAAACCTGCACTTGATTGGGCAACAAGGAAACGAATTGCAGTAGGGACTGCACGGGGTCTTGCTTATTTACATGAGCATTGTACACCTAAGATCATTCACCGTGACGTGAAAGCTGCAAATATAATGTTAGATGAGGAGTTTGAAGCAGTTGTTGGAGACTTTGGGTTGGCTAGGCTCTTGGACTGGAAAGCTACTCATGTTACAACAGCAGTTCGAGGTACTATTGGACACATAGCCCCAGAGTATATATCCACGGGGAGATCTTCAGAAAAAACCGACGTTTATGGGTATGGTGTGATGCTTTTGGAACTTATTACAGGGCAACAGGCCTATGATCTTGCTCGCCTTCAGAAAGATGAATCGGTCATGTTGCTCGAGTGGGTAAGCATCCTTGTGCTTCTTGTTGCCATGCACAATAATGTTGGCCCTTGCAATCAATTGGAATCATTTACATGATCTGACATAAAATGGACCATTTTGAATATATGTCAGTCATTTCAAAGAGTACCTTTGAAAGTTCAAGCTAAAATTTTGCTAAAAATAATATTGTTAAACATTTCAACCAATTTAATGTATATTTGAAACATTATCTTGTTAAAAAAAGGGTAAATGGGTGGGAACCCTCTGGTCTCATGTACCGTTTTTGGTACTCAGAACGCACACCGCATACAACTCATGTCTGGTAAGTCACCATTGTCACACATGGGACCACAAGATATAGTTTCTTAATTTGCCTTTGGCAAGTTTTGAACTTGTGACCTCTAGCCTTTATTTGTGGGTCCATGTGCTCACATGATGGCAGTACCACTGGGGTTTTACCCCATTGGTATTGAAACATTATCTTGTTACTTGCCACATATATTGTATAATTATAGCAAGTATGAATATGCCCATGGGGCATATTAGATTAGGAGAGTTTTCTGACATGTTCATATTAAGTTGTTCAATGATCAAGTTTGGAACTGTTTAGGTGAAAGGACTTCTGCAGGATAAGAAGTTAGAGACACTGGTCGACGCAGAGTTAGAAGTTGATGTTGTTAATGACGATGTGGAAAAATTGGTACAGATTGCTCTGTTGTGCACACAAGAAATAGCAATGGAACGACCTAGTATGTCAGAAGTTATCAGAATGCTGGAAGGTGATGGTTTAGATAACAAGTGGGAGAAGTGGCAGAACGATGATATATCCCGGCGAAAGTTTAGCAACATAAACACTTCATATCCTGATTTTATTCAAATAATTTCGAATTACACTCCTAGCGCAGATCAATTGTCTGCTCCTAGATGATCAAGCCATCATGGTTTCTGATTCTGTTATCTCTTTTTTATTTCTGCTTCCACCCACATTAGGATATCAGTTGAACATTCTCCATGTCCGTACATTGTTCAAAGCATTAATATTGTAAGGGTCACAATTTTCATCTACACAATTGTTCATAAACACATTATTATCCATCATAGGAAAAAAGTGATCTCATTAATCGATTAATGTAAAAGGAATATCATACTCTATGCATTTGAACTCCATTTACCGAATCTAATCTCTACAAATGAATCCCAAAAATTAAAATTGCTGAATGACAAAAACAATAAATGGTATCTAGATAATTGCAAAAGACATCTTCATTTCCTTCCAACAGTCCCGGAACGTGGCTTGCCTTTAACCTCACCCTCCTGCCATACACAAGAACTATATTAAGTCAAATACAATAACAATACAAAAACAAACCAGATTTTACATACATCTATAACTTGTGGGATTTATCATTGAATCTAAAAATATTTTGTCCATTCCAACATGGGCAGAAAATAAAAACACCTATGCAAAGGAACTCATTTAAGCATACCTGGGGCAAGTGCAAGTAAATGGACGTCTTTGCTGTCGATGGGTTATGATTTTCGGCACCCTTGCTCCAATCATAACATACCTATAGATAGCACCCATAGATCAAACCACAGAGTCAGCTCAATCTCAGAAATATAAGTGGCAAGAATGTGTAGGCATGGTGGGTTGGGTAAAGGGTTAAAATGACTGCAAAAAAAAGGTAATTTGTATATAGGTCAAAATAGGTCCAGTCAAGTTAACCCAGTGAAATTGTCTTTCCTGTAAAAGTATTTAGATGCCTAATATATTGGATATGAATATGATTATAGAAACAGGAGGGGATTCCCTCAAGTTACCTAATATGACTAGTCATGTTAGGGTAAAATCTTGAGCCTTGGATTAAAACCAAGGGTCAAGATCCAAAGATTATCTTTGAATCTTGACCCTTGATTTATATTCAAGGGTCAAGATGTTTCCAACTTGATCCCTCAAGTTGAAAAAAACTTGAGGGGATCCCATCCATATAAAAACTATCAAATCAAAGTATACATAAATTAATGAATTAATAAATTAAGAGATTTAAAACAAGGGCTAAGTATCTTGTAATGTAACAAACTTTGAATGAATGTCTATAGTAAGAAATTAAGAGGTTTAAACCAAGGGTCAATAAACATTTTTTAAAGTTGTTTACATACAATACACAAAACTCTAGTTATTTCCTATTATAGACATTCGTCCAAAGTTTGTTACATTCCAGGATACTTATCCCTTAAAACAATGACTCTGCACTTTTGGTGACTTTCAACAGTTTAACCCGCTTGACCCATAGCTTTGTTGGTAAACTTTTAAACAGGATATGTTAATAAACGATGAAATCTAGCTAGATGACCAATTACTTAACAAATTGGTTGATATTGCCGCCTCTACAAATAAAAATATAGATATATATACACGTCACATGTGTAACAAAGGCATACCGCATAAGCATATATGGAGCCATCGTTGTTAAAGCTACTGCAAGGTATAGCTTGATTGCACCGTGACATTGCCTGCAGAACCATTTCAAAAGCAAACAGCATATCAAACAACCTAGTATACAAACAGGGTATGCACAAAGACATGATATCGCTCTGGAAATACTGCAATATCTTCAATGATATGAAGAAAGTTTAACATCATTTCTTCAAGTCATCTATTTCACTTTAATAATCTAGGTTCAGAAACCTAAAGTGATTAAAGTAAAGTCCAGAGAAGAATCATATCACCAAATGGTTTGCAAGGACATACCTTTAGTCTTTGTTTGCTATCTTTGTCCCAAAAATTAAATGCACCATCTGATCCGGCGGTTGCAAATGTCTGATGAACCTGAACAATAAAAACCGATAGCCAAGGATTGTATGTCGTCAGGTCGGTGTCCCAAACCATTTTTCATATTTTCCATAAACTAGTGTCAGCTAGAATTAAAATATACTATTATATCAACAAGAATATACTTGAGGCTGCTTTCAACCCAGTTGAACAGTTTCTGTTGGTTTAATTGGTTTAGTGTTAAGTTTTATGTTGCATGAAATAAGGAATTCAAGTCTTCATGTGTGACTGCATAGTTTGAGACTTGAATATGCACGTGGATTTTATGTTTCATTGTTTATCTAGTTAGTTAGACTTAGTATTTGGTTTGACCAGGTTTCATGGAAGTGTACATTGAGAGTGGTACATAGTGGTTAAAAACATTGGTCATGTACCAAATACATAGGTTTAGTTATTTATTCCTTATTTTCTGCATAAGTACGTTACTCTGAAAGGCTATATATATAACCACCTATGGATTGAATAAAGAGTGTGCTTTCATTTACCCTTTATCACTTTCTCTGCAAACTTTATTATTGAAATATTGAACAAATATCTTTTTCTTCACTATATACACTTACCTATACAAAACAGTGAGTTTGAGAGTGAAAGTTCACATTTGATATCCAACAGTTTCCTATTAATCTAATTCTTTCGATTATATCCCTTTGACCAGGAGAAACACTCAAACACAACATGAAATGACTCATAAGTAAATGAGTCAGAATTTCGAGCTGAGTGTTTAGTAATTTTTTCAAGTAAGTTGGTTGTTTAGGAACGAAAGGTCTAGTTCAAACTTCATAGGTTTGACATGCTAATCTCTGTACAAACAAGTTGTGGACCAACAAATTTGCATTATGCTTCTTATTCACATGTAAAAGTAATCAGATAGATAACTTACTGGATGAAAGTTAAGAGAATTGACAGAGTAGATCTCGGTTCCCTCTCTGTGGCATTTAAATGTGAAATTCTTACTTTGTTGTTGTTCGTCAAGATGGTGCACACCAACCCTTCCTTCAATCGACCCAACCTATAAAGCAAAGCTACTTATCATAACAAAACTATTCAGTGAAAGCAAAAAGCATTATAACAAAAGGTGGAGAAAAATTGACGTACCAAGAAACCTTGTTGATCGGGAAATGCAGCAACACACCTTGTTTGGTATTTCAAAGGAGAAACGATTCTCTTATATTCTGTCTGTTGAACATATAATTTAACTGATTAACTCAATTGGCAACTATTAAAAGATGCAGCATGTGCTTCCACATACACATACAAACACAAAATCATAAAAGACTACTCTCTCGTATTATATACAAACTAGACATGGCAAAATGAGCGGCTGGTTGGACCATAAGAATTTTAATTCTCTTATAGAACTAGTACGTCAACTATGATTTACAGAAATAATGCAAACTAGAAAAATTATACCAAAGAGCTGGTATACAATAAACATTCAATTTGGGCTACGTTTTCCGTTTAACCACTTTCTTGTAAGGCTTTTCTTTTTATTTTACCATTGAAACATTTACCCAAAGGTTTTACAACTTGAATAATTGCCAACTCTATCTGTAACCACCATACAAATAACTCTAAAAAATGATAAGGTCTAATCATGAATAACATTAAACGGTTTACCTGAGGATTTTGCAAGTTGAAAGCTATAAGATTTCTATCAGCGGTGGCAACGACCATCAGGGGATGTCTCACTGTAAGAGAATAACAGCGGTCTGGAAGTTGTTGAGTGTGAACAGGATTAGATTGCCTCAAGTCCCAGTACCTAAAAAATTGTGCCAAATAAAAAAAATTAAGTTGAAAATAATCAACATATTTAATATAAAATCATTGACTTCGTTAAAAACAAAAAGACCAAAAGAACATAAAAAGGTAGGCTTGTATTTACTTGAGCACATTAACATGTGCAGACTTGAGACAATTTCCTGTGTAAAATCAATTGTACACCTAACTAGTCATCAATAAAAGTTGATAATTAACAATACCAAACAAACCCTTTGAATAACTGAAAGTCTGAACCCATCCTTACACACGCAAGATCATGCCCAAATTAGTTGAGTACCAGCACTATTTTCACGTATTCTTTAAGAAAACGAACAATATGCTCCCTTTCTTATTAGAGAGAAAAGATACTGCAACACTTCATAATAGTTCTAACATACAATCCATGATCACCTATTGTGACGGATCATCAATATATTCAGCCTTAACTACAGGTTGCAAGATGGGTGAGACGCAGCTTATGTAACTTGTTGCTTGACTGGAAAAACTATTTTGGTCCAAAAATTAGGTTTTTATAAGCAATTAGAGTATCGGGTATAATATTTATCATAAGCAGTTTTTAAATGCACTTTGGGCAACTTTCAATCCATTAGATCCGTTAGTACTTTAGCTGGTCTTTTTATTTTCTGAAAAGAGACTCAAACATAATCCGAATTTCCATTCAAACGGATTGATATTGATACATATAATGAATACTTATCAAAATATATCATAGGCCACATCAATAATAATATAAAATTTAAAATATCCCTAAAATCAAGAATATTAGACAATATTGCACACCTTAGAGTCTTATCCCAGCTTCCTGAAACTAAAAGGCTCATCTCTGGAATCCAAGCAACCTGAGTCACTGGGGCATCATGCATTGCCACAGTTGTCGGTTGACCACCAGACAGTAAAGGCCACATCTTTACTTGCTTGTCACAACCTCCAGAAAAGACTGTTGATCCATCATCCTTCCATGCTGAGCATAAAACCTTAAAAAATATAGTCGATCATCAAAAAACCAAGATCATGCTTATAAACTCACTACTTAGAGGTAAGTTGAACTGCGTTTTTAGTATGCTGCAATGGTTGCGTCAGGATGGATTCACCACCAGACGCATTTTCAAGTTACCAAACTAAAGTATATTGTGAAGGTGACTTCAACCTGTTTGACTAGATTGTTTTATTTTGACTGACTAACTTGATTTTACCCATTAAAGATTAAGCAAACACAAATCAGCCCAATAATGCGTAAACAGAAAAGAATTCATGTCACAGAAGAAGTTGGTGTTACCGGTTGATCATGAGCCATCGATATCTTTGCCACAGTGCTAACTGAAGTCCCGTTTTTGGTTACCTCCCAACATCTCACCTGCAATCATCCCATAGATTAAATTTCAAGAAAAAAAAAAGTATGTTTGAAGTTTGAACAAGTAGATTCCCATATAATTATAGATATCAAGAAACCTTTACAAACTGTGAATAAAGGATGTTTTTAAATAAATTCATAAACTGGTTATTGCATTTTGATATATCAAATAAGCAGTTTCGGGAGCTTTAGGGATTCCCAATCCAAACCCGCTACTCTAATTATATGTGAGTTGAAATAAGCAATACAGAAATAACTCAAAACAAGTTGTTTTACAATACAAGAAACATATAAGCAGTTTTCTGTAGTGTTTTGGATTGGTTATATTGTAATGTTTATCTAACTTTAGAAAACTACGCAAACAAAGATAAGCACTTAAATTAGCAAGTTAAGCTATCCACCAAACACCCTGTAAACAAACGATGTATTATACAAACCACTAAACACAGTTCAAAAAAACAACCTTAAGTTAGTCATGTACGCAGACTAACCGCTATCCTCATGGCCGTTTTAAAGACTGTTTTCTGTACCCATCCTAATACGTTTATCCAATACTGTTCTAACCCAGGTCTCTTTGGAGACCTTCAATACGACTACCGCTAACCCGTTTTACGAAAAATCTATATTATGTAAATGTACTAAAAAAACGAATAGAGTGGAAACAAGTAGATCATAAATTGCATAAAAAATGAAGTAAAAATACAAACCTGACTATCCCAAGAAGTGGCAACAAGGTAATTTGCTTTTGAACTAAAACAAAGACTTGATACACTATCACTTGGAGGTGATACAACCTATATATACACACATAAAACAAATATATAATTATATAACAGTACAAATTTATCAAAACCCCCCCAAAAAATATTTTTAAAAAAAAACTACCAACTGGGTGTTAATTAAAACAAATAAAAACAGTAAAATTGGTAAAACAAAAAAAAAAATAAAAAGATTGCTAATGGAAAGATTGAAGTACCTCAGCAGATTTGTTGGGGTTTGTATTGGAAGAAGCTGAATTCATGCCAAATGTTGACATTTTCTTGAAGAGAAAGTTAAAAAGTTTTCAACTTTATTAATTAATTGAACCCTAATAAATTGATTAAGAGAAGAAAAATGTGTACGGACTGCGGAAAGTAAAAGGGTTTTAGGGGGAAACTGAGAAAGATTGGAGAGTTGATAAAGACTTCGGATTTTAGGAAGTTTTAGCGTTGTAATGAAGCAACTTCTTGATTTTAGCTTCATTTCAACGGTTTTTTTATATCTCAAAATTTAGATTTAATTACATTTTCCGTCCCTGTAGTTTGCACCAACTTTCATGTATCATCTCTGGGTACATGAAATTACGCGTTTCATCTCTGGGTATAGAATTCCATTAACATATTTGGTCTGCGACCCAAAAGGACGTTAAGTATGTGGTCACTTGACATGCATATCGAGGGTATAATGGTCATCTCCTAATTACAGGGGCCAAACTGTAATTAACTCTACAGTTTTTTCATCATCATCTTCATATGAAATCTTTGGAAAAAAATATAATGAAAAGCCTAATAAAATGAGGAATCCTCATCAGAATATATCATAATTCATAACAGTAAAAGTTATTGATGTCAATACCATCCATCTTTTCACTCAACACAACACATCCAAACTAAAAAAAATAAAATTTCTTCAAGTCTTTAACTAATTCACCAAACACATCCCAAATATAACTACCTAAACCTAATCCCTTTATCCCAAATATGTATCTATCGAAACAATATATGTATCTATACATATATACATACCAACACATATTTTCCGGATCTACTACTTCAACCCAACAGTACTTGTACGCTTTAGCCGGATTTTCCAGATCTACGTACCAACCAAATCACCACCCAGCTACCGCTTGCCGCCGCAAATTCAACCGGCTGCCGGACACCAGGGGTGGCCATGGTAGAAAACTCTAACCGCCCATTTTTTCCTTTCCGCCGCCACTGACCACCACTGCCCTTCCGGCCGACCACCATGTGGTGGCTGATGGTTCGACTCAGCCTACCCTAGCTATTACTGGGTCGGGTTGTGAGCATGGGGCTGGTCTTGATGCGAAATTTTTTGTAAGTAAGATGTTAATTTTAGTGGGTTTTAGATATGAAGATTCAAGATTGTTTATTTTTATTGATGATGAATGTTTAATATGTTGTTGAAGATAATGGTTGATAAAAAAAAAAAAATAGGAGATGGGTTATGGTGTTTCTGGGTTTTTTTTTTTTTGATGTCTTCTCAAAACAAACCCTCGAACACACACATACATACAATGAAAATGGCGTCTGCAACTAGTTTCAGCGCTCAGATTTCAAACTTTAATGGCAGACCAAATTCTTCATCTTTCCGTAAGCTCTCTTTCTTTTTCTTTAATTAACTGTTTTATCAAGATTTATTAGCCATTAAAGTTTGCTACTTCAACTTATTTTTATTTCCTCATTCTCTCTCTCTCTCTCTCTCTCTCTCTCTCTCTCTAACATCACACACACACACATATACATCTGCTGCTACTGCACCATCTTTTTTACCGTTTGAATTGTACGGCTGTCACCATCAGCACCATCTCACCCACCGGACTAATTTTCCGGTCATCAGGCTTCCTCCACATAAACTATTTGGTTCCCTCTTTTCCCTCTTCCCCATCCTCTGTACTTGTTCTTGATATCTGTTTCTTATTTTACAAAGTGTTGTTCCAACTTTATATAAAACTTTATATATAAAAAAAAAGTTAAATTTGGTAAACTAAATCGGAGGAAACTTTTTGCTTTCTTTCCATCTTCTATCTTTCTTTCTACTTTCTTTTTGGAGTTTTTATTCTTTCTCATAAGTAACTTTATTATTTTTATTTTTATTTTTATAATAAATTTTTTTCTTATCTATAAAAGGCACTGTTGTAAAACTCACCGAGTAGAGTCGAGCACTCTCCGAATACTCGCTACAAGGTAGGGTGTCGAGTCGCCCGATTACTCCTAGTACTCTCCACCTTGACCGCCGAGTACTCACCGCATACACCCGAGTACTCCCAACTCGCTTGTCAACCGACCTGGGAACGATTAGTGACTTGCGCAACTTTGATAGAAGGGTATAAATTTTCTGTGTTGGGCTCCCGCTGCTCCCATTCGGAATTACTTTTTTAGTTTGGCTTAGCTACCACTATTGATCTATATATTTACGTACAGTATTATTATTATTGCCTTTGTTATTGGTGCTACCCCTTTTAATCTTTTATCAATTGCTATACATATAGATTGAATTTAGCCTATCTTTCTCTTTTTGGAGATTTTTTACTTATCATTATTACTATTATTATTAATATTGGAATTACTAATAATCTAGTTGGCTATAATTACTGTTAATACGGTGTGGTGATACTTGATATAACACCATTCAAGAAAACAACAATTTTATTGAAGATACATTCGAATTACAACAACAAAATTACAAGTAAAGGAAGTAGTACAAAACATTACAAGAAAGCAAAGTAAAGAATAAAACAGAAACAGAAAGAAAGGCAAAAACGGGCTGAGGATATGGTTAAACCAAGGTCCCTTAAAACTGATTTCGGGCCACCCAAGTGAACCCGACAGTTTCCCAGGGTACAACAGCCAAAGCAGTTAGTACTGCCGGAGTCAACCACAACCTAGAATTTACCTTCAAGAACTTCTTGAAGTGGAGTGAAAGAGAAAGAGAATTGAAGATGATCCAGGATGGAGAAAGTGTTAGTTTTCTTGTTATTATCATTCTGATCATTTACAAAACATATATAAATCAGATTTTGTTAAGTGGGAAACACCTGTTAACATAAGAAGGTTAACAACACATTAAAACAGATGTCACTTGCTGAACTAATGCAAGTGTTGTTCCAGGTGTTAAACCAGGAACAAAGGATCCCACTTAAGCCACAACCACTAACACTTGAGCCATCACACTTAGCCATAATCGAGCCATGTAAGCATAACCAAGCCACACTGAACTAGCCAAAAATAAAGACGGCTCAATAGCGTGCTAAGTGCAAAGTGCGCCACTAAAACGCCACATTACGCCTCATCGCCCACGACCCGGTCCCGGTCCCGGTCTCGGGCGCGGGCGCGTCGGGTGCTTCGCACCCTCCTAGCTCACTTGGGGTGTAGCCCCTTATAAGGAATTATAATTCCTCCAACACTCCTCCTTATAAACATACTTAATGTTTATTCTTCTACCAATGTGGGACACACTCACATTAGTTAATTATTCTTTCAACTCCTTTTAACATATCTATTAACTTGGATATTCTATGTTATTACATAAAATTTCCAACAATACTTTGCGTTTTTTTATTAGGGCGTGCTTATTAACGGTTGTTATATTTATTTGGTATTTATTGTAGTCTCTAGTCTGCCTTAGTTCAAGTTGTCTCTAACCTATGGTTATGTGAGGTCATGTCATTCAGATTCAGGGGCGGGTAGGCATAGGAGGGTTAAGGCTAGAGTATCGAGAACCTTTAAGATTAGATTCGGGAGCTGGAATGTAGGTACCCTTACGGGTAAGCTTTTTGAGCTAGGTGATGTCTTAACTAGGTGTAAAATAGACATTGCATGCTTTCAAGAAACTAGGTGGACGGGGAAAAGCACTAGGGAGCAAAATGGTTACAAGCTATGGTATTCAAGAAACTAGTTTTGTTTAACTATTTTAATTGACTTAAAGGTTTCCAACAAATCTTAATCCCTTTATTTTATTATTTTTATCTTCATATATATCAAAAGACAATTGATCTAACTATTTTATTAATTTATATTTGTTGTCAGGCTTTATGCATAAACATTAAATTAGCAAATAGGGATAAATGAAAATTCAGTACAAAAATAGGGATAAAATTGAAATACCGATCATATCCATGTAATCGGTTCGATATTCAATTTTTACTTTCGGTTTCAGTATTTATCAGTTTTAGTACAGTTCCGTACCAAAAAACATCACTATTAAATAGTATTATATTTGATAATTTAGATGTGATCGCCACATACTCATATATGATGAGTTAGCAGCCATATTAGGCACCAAATATAAAATGGTAATCGGTTACCTATTAAACTTTACATCATATAACCCAAAAAATATCGGTCCATATGTCACATACTCAAGTAGGCCATTACATTAATTAATTATTTTGTCATAGTTCGTTACATTCATATGTCATTATTCCAAATATATACTCTGACTCATTTTACATTAAAAACCATATACCACTGACGCCCACCCCCCCTCCAAAACGTTGGCACCTCCCGTCGTCGTCGACGCCACCACCCACCATCGTCGTTGCCGTCATCACAACTACCATCAAGGATGGAGCCAGATTTTTTTTGAGGGGGCAAATTTAAAAGTCTCTTATTATATTTATTAGAGTCATCTTTGAATGGAAAAAAAATTTTAAACAAAAATTAACTCTCACTGGAGAATTAGAAAAAATAGACCCTTAAAATAATTTCTTCTGGGTGCCAGTTATGAGAACATCTATCTTTAACTTGAACATTGGTGTTTGCAATTTTAGAGCATGTGATAACGGAGGAGTTACGTTATATTAAACAACATAAATAAGTACATCGAAATCAATGATTTACAATTTAGCCTCTACATAAATTTTGACCTGACTATTATGATTACTATTCTATAATAACTTGAAAATAAAATAACATTTTCACATACAACTATACTATTTATCAATATATGATACAATTACCCAAACAAATAAAACACTTTCTTCAACTTCTCTTTTTCAACTTCGTTAAAAATCAAAATAACTGAAGATTTTTACTTTACCAATAGAAGATTTTATCTCAAAACTAATGCTTTCAACATAAGTAACATACTTTCAAAGAAAATGCCTATGACAACGATGGTGACATTTGTATGTATAATGTATTTTTTGTTTATTATTATTATTATTTAAGAACAAAACTACTAATATACCTCTAAAAAATTACATTGTACCAAAATTGAAATGGGGGTAGTTGCCCACACTGCCCCCATTGTAAAGCCGTCCCTGACTACCATCACCATCTATCGTCGCCTCCACCACACTACCGCCATCATCTCACCTCCACCATCTCTCATTTTAGTCACTATATCGCCGTCGTTATCATCGTTGCCACCACAATGTGCGGACATGCATCTAATATATAATTTAATAAACGATTTGATAGTTTTGATAAATATATTGATTTGATGATGTGTTCGTGTAGTATTTAACCATCTAAAATTCCACAGATATTGAATAAAAATATTTATTTAGCGTACACATTTCATATCTATATCTATACTCCTATATAAAGATTATGCACCTCTCTCAAAATAGAAATAGTTACTCATATGTCATATACGAAATTACTAAATTGCTCCTTAATAAAAACTCACTATGGAAAGAGTTTTATAAATTACCAACTTTGCCCTTAATGAATTAATTTACACCATAAACCCTTATTTTAATTCTTAACATTTTAAGCCCTTATCTTCTAAAACTTTTCACTATCACAATTACATCAACCTACAGCACTTGATACCGCCACCACTACCAACAGTACCATCACCACCACCACTAGACCATCTTCTACACCATAACCGCCGCATTGCGTGGGTACCATGCTCGTATAAAGTAAATGTAAATGTTTTTCTACCATAAATAATGAAATTATGGAACATTGCGAGTTACTTTTGCCATCATTATTGTAATAAAGAATGAATCACTATCATGAACAAAACAAGCTATATAACTTACTAACTTATAAATATCAAATTTCAGAATTGGTTTATTCATGTCAAAAATTTCCAATACCAAGGTGCTAGTGTGTTGTTAGGTATTTCAACCCATTTGTTTGATCTGAGATCAATAACATCACGAACCATAAACCTCACTTACGTGTGGATCTAGTTGTTGGATCGTTGTTAGGTCTCTCAGTCGGTTGAAGTAAAGATCGTTAATTCTCCTTGATTTAGGGCTGCTCGCATCAAGCTGTTTGCCTAGCGTCTTAAAAAGGACGCATACTGTCTCGACGTTTTCTTCCTTGGGGCAAAGTATACTGCTAGTCCCTAAAAGCTCCTGTTTAGTCCAAAATGAATCATCAAAAAAAATAAAAATTCAAGTTTAAGATTATTGTTGAAACATATTCATAAGGATTGATGTAAGTTGGGTAAATTCAATAAGATCACAAACCTGAACAATATGATGAGCAATCTTTTCAGGAATCATTTTCTGCTTAAAAAGCTCACCAATTAACTGAATGTTTCCAAGAGTGCGGATTCTAATCATGTTTATTTTATAGCCATGTTGTTGCACTTGTTCAAAGAGAAGTCATTTGCGTTATAGCCACCCTCAAATTATCGGCACCCTCAAAAGCCTCTTGGCAGTTATTTAAGAGTAGACGCTTGACAGTGACCTCTTTGCCATCAGGTTCATCGGATGGGACTCGGGGGAGCTTTGTATGCAAATCATAAAACAGTTGAGCATACATTGGGCAGAACATGGGCTCAGGAACAGCCTTATCATATATCAACGAAATCACCCCCTGAATTGTATCAAATACCCACATTATTTCTATCATCCTATAAGGGGAAAATAACGAATAAAAGACACAATGGAAAATACAAAAGTTGAAAGATCTAAGTAAACATAAACCTTGAGAATATCAGCTGACGTGATTCCAGAGTCAATGAGTTGACTTGTGGTCTCCAACATATGATCCTTCTCAAAGGGAGTCCCCTTTATTAAATAATTGGATAACTCGTGATAATCCAGCAACATGCCGTAAAAAACTTCTTTTGCAACTAAAAAAACGGCAATTTTCATACTTATAACAAATATAACAGCAGTAAAATTAATTGGATTATGAAAAAGGATTAGTAGGGTAAAGATTGCAATACCTCATTAGATTTTGTTGGATATGTATTGGAAGATAAATTCATGCCAAATGTTGACATTTTCTTTGAAGAGAAGATTTCAACAATTTATTAACTTATTTTGATTAAAAGAAGAATGTGTACGCTGTACGGACTCCGGAGAATGAAAGGGTTTAGGGGGAAAGTGAGGAAGATGGAGAGTTTATAAAGATATGGAGTTTTCTTAAGCGTGCGATTTTTTAAAAGCCACTTGTTTTATAGCTTGGTTCCTAACATTTTTTATTTTATTTTAGTAAGTAATATAAAAGATATTTAATGTAATTAGATTTCGATGAATTACAATAATGGTTTATGCGTTTGTGTTAAATTTAAAACAAACATTTCGACTTGAAATTGACGACTGTTAAGTATTCAATGCATATTATGCTTCATGCAAATTATGCTCATATATGATCGAAAATTTTGCATGTTACAGGTATAATGGGGTTGGGTTAGATTAGGGACTCCTTATTTTAGGGATCATCAGGGACATATAACTTATACATGTGTAAGTCGTGGTGGCGGTGGTCGCCATTGTCGGAGGATCATGATGGTGGTCGGATATGATGGTGGTGGTGGTGGTGATGGTTGTATAACTTACACATGTGTAAGTTGTATTTACGCATGTGTAAGTCGTGGTGACGGTGGTCGCCGTCGCCGGATGATCATGGTGGTGGTCGAAGAAGGTGATGGTGGTGATAGTGGTGGTGGTGGTCAGAGATGATGAAAAATGAATGATTTAAAAGTGTCCCTAATGGTCCCTAAAATAAGTAGTCCTTAATTTAACTTTCCCTGTTTATAATGTTGTTGTTGGTGTTTACATTTATCAAAGAATGTTTTGAAAACGTGTACTATTTATGGATCTCCATTTTCAAATGTAAATTGTACTTTAGTTTAATTTTAAAATAGACTAATTGGTGTTCGCACGTTGCAGCGGTTAAACGGTATGCCAATACTGAAAAATAAGGTATATTTATTGAAAGAGTATTTGTATAGGGATAATATGAGAATATTAAAAAAAAATGCTTAATTACTTAAACCAGTTTACATTACAAGAAAATTTTTGCATGTAATAGTTAAAATATTATGATTGGTGTTTACGTTTTTATCAAAGAAAGTTTTAAGAACGTCGTGTACTCACTCTGTCCCATATTAAGTATCTTATTTTGATTTTTTGAGTCTTTTTCTTCCGACTTTGACCGTAAATATCTTTGTTTATGTTATATAACACTTGACCTAACATATATGAATTAATTGAGCTTTAAATATACTTTTCATTGATATAACATTTATCAACTAATATATAACATAAACAAATATATTTATGGTTAAAGTCGAAAGAAAAAGACAATTAAAATGGGACGGGGGAGTACTATTTATGGATCTCCATTTTCAAATGTAAATTGTACTTTGGTTTAATTCTAAAATAGAATAACTCGTGCAACGGCTAAACGGTTCGTCAATATTGAAAAATAGGGTATATGTATTGAAAGAATATTTGTATAGGGATACTATGAGAATATTGGAAAAAAATGCTTAAACCAGTTTGCATTATAAAGGAGTAATTAAGTATACATATAGATATAGTAAAGGTGTCATGAAAGACGAAGCAAAGATATTGACGAGCGGGATTGATGGGATTATAGAACTTTCACCCAATTTATGTTTGTGTCATACTATCCCTAATCTAGGACCATTTATTTTGTTGGCTCACAAGACAAGCTTAGATACATACAGGCCAACAAAATATAATTGGTAACCCAAACTATGCTTCTCATTTGTAGTCATTAGTTCTTGACCATTTCTCGATCATTGCTTCGGATTTGATTTTGATGTTATTCAATATTGAATAACAAATCGTTGGACCAATAATTGCAGCCTCTGAAGACAGAGATCATGGGCTCAATCCTCATGCCCAACATACATACAGGCCAACAAAATATAATTGGTAACCCAAACTATGCTTCTCATTTGTAGTCAATAGTTCTTGACTATTTCTCGACCATTGCTTCAGATTTGATTTTGATGTTATTTAGTATTGAATACCAATTGGTTGGAATAGTAGTTGCAGCATCTGCCTCTGAAGATAGAGATCATGGGTTCAATCCTCATGCCCAGCAAGACTGTAGGTCCTTTTTTACCTTACGTAAAACCTGAAACAACCTCTCTACCTTTAGTAGGGGTAAGATTGTCTACGTCTCAACCTCCCCATACACCGCCGAAGACGGTATTTGGGACCCAACCTGACGGCATTGCGAGTTACTTTTATTTTTTCAATATGGAATAGCATTAAATAGAAATAGTGAAATACATTAAATAGAAACGCATTATAAAACATTTATGCTTCATACGTAAATCTACTTTGCAGTAATCAACAAAACGATGAAGTTATGAGCATTGTGAGTATACCTTTGAATATTTTTGCTGATTTAACCCGTTTCCGTTTTTTATCATTCTTAAACTAAATGACAACCCAACCCACTCTTATCCAAATTTGGAGGAAACTACAAACTCTAGTTGCCAACCAGAAGAACACCTCATACCCTAATACTTTGAAAAAGACAGTATCACTCTGACAGTATCTGCTTGCTTAACATAGGATATGAAGATATCAGGTGTACATCATAAAAGAATATCTCAAGATGACACGATGCCATAGCTCATTCCAACAGTGTTACAGACCTACCTTTTCATGAAGACTACCGACATCCCAATGACATTGCATGACCTATGATTCTATGAACACCATTTGCACATGGCTCGGATGCTATGACAACTGAAGTGAGTGTCAATGCTTCATTGGTAGAAGTATATTAGAGTTTGGACAGGCGACACATTAACATTCTAATGACTACATATATGTATGCTACTACATGGGCTAAACACAAGGAGTCATAACCAGATTCCCCAACCAACTGAATAAGAATAACTAAGGAATGCGTCATCAACCGAATATGGCCTGCGAGTAGAATATCCCTAAAAAGAAAAGCCAGTCAGGCGTTGGGCACCATTCCTAGCAACCATAAATATATATATATATATATATATGCTCAGAGTTAACTATGAAGTAACAAAAAGCTTTGATAACAATGTAGTCTGTAAACATAACATAACCGAAGAAACTATATAGAGAATAGGGTAGGATGACAAATATAAGCTGGCAATATAGTCTGTAAAGTTTCTTGGACAGAATATAAGTATTTACTATTTACATCATCTCAAATACATATAAGATAACCATATCGAAAACTTAAAAAACATTACTCACATAGTGAACTTACCAGAAAATGTGCGAGAGATCATATAGATATGGCAGGCCATGAAACAAGATGATGCCACACCAAAGGAAGATGAACATGGACGTAAATGCTAACATCAAGTTTTATATAGATATGCCTATCATGGGATGGGATACAAGTACACATCAGCTATATATCAAGATTTTGACAGCTGACAAGCTCGGCAGAACCAGAATCTCGTGAAGCAATCACAGTCCAAATATTATGCTCAGATGTTACTATCGATTCAGATGTTCCAGCTCCAGAAGTAACAACCTCCGAATCATTTTCTTTAACTGCCTGCATTACTGCAATATTATGGTTGGCATCTTTAGTGATGACATGAAGCTTCCCGAGTAAACCTGCGAGTAGATATGGTGACTCTGACTCTGCGAAGTCACGAATAGGTACATCACCTTCAACCACTTTCCAAGAATCAACCTGGTAATCATAAACCTTTATTCTAGCACTTTCCAAAGAGCTAGAGGGGTCTAATGCGTACAGATCACCATCGACAAGGACACTTAATTTAGTTCCGGCTTGCTTAGCAGGCCAACCTTCACCCATGCCTGTAGGCATATCTACCCATGAATTCGTTTCCGGATCATAAACTTCACCGCCAACATCAACAAAAAAAGGCCAGCAATATAAACTCTGAGGAACATATAGTTTTCCTCTATAGGATGTCAATCCAGTTGCAATTGGCTTAAGCAAATCCGCAAGAAAGGCTGTTGGTAACACTTGTGCTTTTGAAAATGGCATGCTAGGCACTTCCGACCACAACCCAGTTTGGGGATCATAAACCTCTGCAGATTGGAGTGGTGTCAAACCACCACGACCCCTACTAACACCACCAACAACATATAACTTCTTGTTTAACACGCCCGTTTTACAATAAGCTCTACCGACACCCATGGGATTTGCTTCACTCCAAGAGTTTGAAACAGGGTCATATTTCCAGACATGGTTCATGGCAGAGGCTTTAGAGAAACCACCCAGCATGTACAGGCAGCCATCAATGGCTGCAATAGCACAACCACAAAACGGGGTTTGATCTGAGCCATCCCTCCTTCCCAGCCATCCCCTGACTGCATCTGCAATTCTGATACTTGATCCCACCATGTTCCACATTCTAGAACCAGATAAGCCTCTTCTAAAATCATCTTCCAAAAGCACATTAGGAATAGGTGGCAATTTTTGCCATTTTCTAGAAATCGGGTCCAATGCGTACCAAAAAAGTCTATCTCCTTGATTCTTGGTCAAAATATAAAGCCATTCCTCTGTCGTCCCGAGTTCTTTCCTGATCTTATAAATTTCAGGACTCACCACTGCAGCTTTCCAGCTGCGTGACACCCCCTTCACATTCAAATAGCACATTCTTGGAAGCCTAGCAAGAATCTCAAGTGATATTTCATCAGGGAGACTGGGAATCAAACGCGGCTTATCATCCCATAAGCTTGATGACGTCTTTTGCCTCTTACAAGATTCACTCTGCGAAACCTGAAAACCCTCTGACTGTCTAGAACTATTTATGCTTAATAAACCACCCATCAATATATGTACCTCAACACCAAGCTAATATCGAACTTATAAGCTGACCTAAAAATGTCAAAGTTGAATACTTAAATCTCACATTCTTGTATTGCTTTGCTTGTTAAAGAAAACTTAAAAACCACAAAATCCATCCAAGTGTCATCAAACTAAAAAGATGCCTGTTAACAAGAAAGATATAACAGTAATACAACTTTTGGCAAAAACGGTATTTCGTTCGACATTTTCCATTGCAAAAACTGGTGATTTTTTTATTTTTTCTGAACTACACAGATCACCCAGAAAGTCCAAAGCCCCATGGAGCGGAGGCCAACATACATTGATATTGATACAAAACACAACTAAAAAATATAGGGGGTTAATTTTCTAAGATAACAAGCCATTTAAAGTTAGCTACAATTACAAATTTATTGTATCTAAAGACCGCGATTAAAGCTTATATCACAAATAATCCCAACTGAAACATTCAAAAAAGTAATTTGTTATTCAAGTCCCAAAAATAAATAAATGTAAATAACTTAGCAAATTTCTACCAAACTATATATATATAATATATATATAACTAAAATAGTTACAATACATCAAGATTCAAACCATATATATTGCAAACATCCAGTATGTGACATAACTATGCTATAAAAATCAAAACCCCCAACTTACAAATAGTATATAAGATACATATATACAGACACACACAGACAGATCTACTAAAATCAGCAACAAAAGTGTATAAAAAAGAATACTGAAAATTATCGGAAGAAAGTCAAAAGTGGAAGGTAAGGAAAAAAAACCAGGTACCTGATATAATCAAGATAATAAAGATGATGATTTTTAAAATAAAAAAATACAAAAATTGAATAGAGAGTGAATATAGAGAGAGACACGTACTGTACATACATATGCTATAGGCTATCTTCAAAATCCAAACATGAGAATTAGTATGAGGATCATCAGTCAGGCTGACATCTGGTGTCCTTGTGTTTGTATCTTTTCACACTACACTCTCTCTCTCTCTCTGTCCCCTTTTTTATAATACCCACCCATTCTTATTTGGAACATTTTGATGTTAAACTTAAAAAAAATGACCAAGGTATTTGTGTAATGCGGTAATGGTGTCGATGAAGGTGGTTTAGTAGTGTTGGTGATGTTGCTATTGGTGGTGGTTGTGGTGACGGTGTCAAATGGTGTAGGTTGATGTAACTGTGATAGTGGAAATTTTTAAAAGATGAGATTTAAAGTGTTAATTATTAAAATAAAGGTTTAGAATGTAAATTAATTCATTAAGGACAAATTTGATATTTTATAAAAAATCTTTCCATAGTAGATGTTTATTAGGGGTTTTAGTAATTTTGTATGTAACTATTGTGTAACAAATCCTAAAATTGGGGGTGGGATAATTTTTATAAAAGCGTACGACCATGGTACCCGCGCAATGCGGCGGTAGCGGTGGGGATAGCGGTCTAGTGATGTCGGAGATGGTATATTGGTGGTGGTGGCGGTATCAAATAGTGTAGGTTGGTGTAATTATAATAGTAGAAATATTTTAAAAGATAAGGGCTTAAAGTGTTAATTATTAAAAATAAGGGTTTAAGGTGTAAATTTATTCACTAGGGCCAAATTTAGTAATTTATAAAAACTCTTTCCATAGTGGGTATTTATTAAGGGTTCTTTAGTACTTTTGTATGTAACATTTGAGTAACACTTTCTATTTGTAAGGGGGGTAAATAATTTTTATAAAGGAGTATAGATTGAGAATTTTTTTACTTTTATTTTTATTTTTTATATTATTATTACTATTATTATTATTGAACTAACATTTTACCTGCGCAATGCGACGACAGTAGTGGTAGCGGTGGTGTGATATTGGCGCCGTTGTGATGGTCGCGGTGGTCGTTGGTAGTGGTGGTGGTGTGACAGTGTGGTTATTATTGTAAAAAATTTTAATGTAAAAGGGGTATGGTAATTATTTTAAGAGTTGATGAGTATAGTTGTAATTTACCCGTATATTATAAAGGGTATTATAGGTATTTTAAGTAAAAAATGTTTAAATTAATGAATAAAGGAGAATAATTAATTATTTATTAAGGGTAGAAACGTAATTTCATATGGGGACATTTTTTAGGAGAGAAAGTGTTAAAAGGTATCAAAAGAGGGTATGATAATTTTTATATGCTAATTATATATATACTAAAATGTAACTTTGACATGTGAGGGCGGAGTACTGTAGCTAAAAGTATACCCCTACATGCTTAAGTTACAAGTACTTATTGAGCAACTTTTTATTGTAGCTATTCGTACACTTTTTCATACATAAGGTACAAGTAAATAAGCTTTAATATATCACTACTGCTCCGTATATAGTAACAACTTACTTGGTGGGCGCAAACAAAAATTCTTCATGAGCAAGGTACAAAACATAAACTTAATATAGTAAAAACTTAGTTGGTGGGCCCTACAAAATATTTCCTACATATTCTTTTAAATGTACATCATACTATAGCTAAAATGTACAATATTTAACGCCTAAAGTATAACTAATACAATAGTGGTTAATTTCACACAAAATATATTATCAACATCTACTAGATTTAATAACAGCATAAAAATACTCACACACTGTTTACCAATATCTGACTGTACAAACACTTTTGCATAAGGTACACACTTATAGGTTGTCGTTTAATTTACACTTATATTATTTCATATTATGGATTAGATTTTAGTGGTTCACAACCAAATTAAATAAAAAAAACCTCTTACATTTATATTTTCTGGGTAATAAACATAGAGAAGTTCAATTGACAAAGCCATATTCCATTTCAAATGATACAACTCATAAATATATTTACGTGCCAACTTATATGTTCACTAATTACTTTTTCTAATAACGTAAATTATGTATTTACTCCCGTTGCGAAGCGCGGGTAAATTTTCTAGGTCGTTCTAAAAAGAGAGTCAATCATCAATCTTTCACGATGGGTGTGAAACAAATTTCATTATGTATATTACACGCATTTCACGATGAGTGTGAGTCAAATTTCATTAAGGGGATATTAGAAAATCATGAGATAATATTTGAAAAGAGAATGAGCTATGCTGTTTGATACAAACAAAGAATACATATAAGAAAAATACAAAAATTTAATTAATAATTAAAATTAACACATATAATATCATTAAAAATAAAAAAAACAATTTTTTTTCTTATTGTCACTTGTTCTCTACAATTAAAATATTCACGTTTTCATTTTTGATTTCATTTTCTAATGCATCTAAACGATAGCAGCTTTTCTCATTTTCTTTCTCTTTTTCCATTGTATCGTACAAACACCCCTATATGCTAAATTAAAAACTTTTATTTGATGTTATTAATATGGAGAAAAAGTGATTAAATAATTTGAGATTGAAGAGCATTAAGAAAAAAATTTAAAGATAACCATGCCTCAATAATTAATATGAAATATAACATTTACTCATTTAGTAATGTTATAAAGACGAATAAATAGAATAAAATGTGTCTTAAATTCTTAATGTGACGGGTCATATTTGACACCGTTATAAAACATTTTGGATTAAAATTTTGGATTAGGATCTAACTATCAACTTTAGCCATTTTATTAAATTCAATGGTCAAGATTAAAATTTGATGTTTAAATTTTGAATATTAGATTTAATCCAATGGTTTAAGTTGATCCAACTCAATCTTAAAATTTTAAGAAGAATATGAAAACATGGTATGAGGTTGTATGCGAAAAGGTAAGAAATCAAAGGATTATAGGCTAAAGTGTAACAGCTTATAATCCTTGGGGCAAAAATTTCAAAAATTCAGAAAGTTAGAAGAGAAATTGTAGAATTTATACTCCTTTATAAAACAAACTTTTCCCCCCCTCTTTAATTTTAAGAACCTAAAATGACATATTTACCCTTCATCTTAATACATCGTTATTTCTATTTTATAAAGTGTGACTAAAATACCCTTAAAAAAAATTCAAACTCTATCTTTCCCTCACGCAGAAACACATAGCAAAAACTCTAACTTAAAATTCGTCCCCCTCCTCCCCCCCCCCCTTTCATATCACACGCAACAATTCATCACGTCTCTGACCGCAATGAAATTACCTTTACGTTAATAACCACACCATCACCGTCGCCGTTACCGCCGCTGCATTGCGCAGACATCAATCTAGTATTTTTTTTTTATATATAAAAATGGTTGCTAAATTGTAAGAAAACAATAAGTTGTAGAACAAACCATTGATGTGTCGTATTGGTTTTCACATAATGTTTGGTTCAGGACAACTTGGTATAACACAATTACACAAAAGATACCAATATCGAAATCGGTACTGATATGATGTATATACATTTAGGAATCTATTTTTGGTTTGTGAGAAAATTCATTTCGATATACGACGGTTTCGGTAAGATTTGATTTTGGTTACTATACACAGATCACCCTAATTACTCAACACTTATATTACAAAATTAGGATGTCGTTGATCCACCAACCCCCTATACCCAGGGGGTTGGTGCATAAAAACAGTTTCATTAAGGTCACCATGTAAAAAGGCATTCTTGACATCCGTAATTTATTGTAACAATGTTTCTGCTGTCTACTTGTCAGATAACCCGGTTCAACATCAACGGACTAAACATATTGAGATTGATATTCACTTTGTTCGGGAAAAAGTTCGCATTGGTCATATTCGGGTTCTTCATGTTCCTTCGGCTTTTCAGTATGCAGATATCTTCACCAAGGGACTGTCTAAACAATTGTTTCAGTCCTTTCGTTCGAGCTTGAGCGTTTGTCCTCCTCCCGCTCAAACTGTGGGGGAGTCTTAGCCGATAATATTTAGAGGATTTCATTATTAGTTTATCATCATTATTATTTGTGGTATTGGTCTTTTGTAATTATAGATAGATTATGTTTCCTTATTTATAGGTAGGGTTAGTTTGTTTTGCTCCTTATTTAAAGGGTTGTTTTGATTGAATAAAGACGACACAAAAAATTCAATACCATTAAAACTTTTATTATGTTTTTGAGTTTTATTCTAGGAAAATGATAATGACAGCCCTTAGGGCTGTCATTAACAACTTATTACATGCTTAAAAACTTGTACATTATATATTAAAAACCACCCCCTGATTTTTCTAACAGCAAAGTACAAATTTTAATGCACCCAATTAGTTTTTACTGACAACCCTAAGGACTGTCACTAACAGAACCCTTTTATTCTAAAAGAAAATAATTGAAATGATAGGATGAGAAGATAAGAGATATAATCGTTCCAAATCATCCAAAATATGGGAGAAATTTTTTTAAAACAAAAACAACGAAATTATTTTTTCAAATCATCTCACTTTATTTTCTTTTCACCATTAAAAAAAAAAACTCAGAAACCTAACTTATACAAAAATCATTTGAAATCTTTTATTTTATTTCCTAAAAAGCTCTTAAGAACACAGTGTTAGGAAAGAAACA
Source organism: Erigeron canadensis (assembly GCF_010389155.1). NCBI lineage: Eukaryota > Viridiplantae > Streptophyta > Magnoliopsida > Asterales > Asteraceae > Erigeron > Erigeron canadensis. The sequence continues at coordinate 23,823,828 of NC_057765.1, forward strand.
TTAAAGACATATTTGCCTTCAAACCTTTATTCCTTTAATACATTTTAAAACACTTTTATCAATATTTAGAAGCAAACTTTCTTTATCTTAATTAATGATTTCTTATGATACGTAAATAGAAATTCACGAAACGTGGACTTTAGATATGACATCTCTTTTGTAATCATCGAAAACGACATTTGATAAACATTCAACAGTCCAGAATCGAGATTGGTTAACCCATATTACAGAATGAATCGACGTGGTGAAACCATTTGTCTACGACGACGAAAGAGATATTTATATAGATATAGATATATAGTGATAGATAAAAAAAAATATATATTGATTGATAATTATATAATAAATTGGGTGGGTTAATATATTTGGTTTTACATTCTCATTTTGGGTTGTGTTTCATAGTCCATATGATGAAATGAAGACGATTAAAGAAGCAAAAGAAATAAATAATTCTATAACTTTATTTTTGTTAGTGGAATTACAAAGGTGGTTACACTACATAGCTAGTCGAGTAATTTACTACATTACATAACCTTTTGGTCATAGTTGGTTACACAACATAACCTCTTTTTCATAGTTGGTTACACTCCGGTGCCATTATCCCTAACTTTATTTTTGGTTTAACCGGATGGAAACTTGAAGTAGCCGGTAACTTACATGACATAACGCAAAAAACAAAGGTGGTTACACTTGATAGTTAATCGAGTAGTTGGTTACATTACATAACCTTTTGGTCATAGTTGGTTACACTCCGGTGCCATTATCCCTTTTAAAATTTCTTTAATTACTCTACTCATAAGTCCAGAGGCGGATTTAGAGTATTAGAAGGGATCTACCTAAGTTTCGAAAAAAATTTAGAGGTCATGTGATGATTTTTTCAAGAACCTACATATAAATATGGTTAGGACCTAATTTTGTATATGGAAAAAACATTATGTTCATATGTTGGTCATGTTGCCGGAAATAGAAGGGATAAGAGTTTTCCGGCTGGCTAAGTATGAAAAAGACGATGTTTTTGAAAGGATAATAAAAGGGAAATGATTCTTATACCACATATATTAATTAATCTACCACATGTATGCTTTAATGGTTTGTACAGTATGTTTTAACAATTGTACTGTGTGATAGATTTATCAATATTTATGATAAAAAATCATTTCCCATGATAAAATGAGGTGTGTTGCCAGATTCAAAGTACTAGCTTGTAGTTATTACTACTATATTACTTCTATTGTTAATATTTTTCATTTTAAATCTCAAACTATACAAACCTTTACAAAATAATAATGTCTTTCAAAAATAACACTGGCACCTTTTGTAGTTTCATGAACATATATATTATATATAAAATTTGGGCGTTGTTTATATTTTAGTTAATAACTAGTTTTTTGTCCCCGGGCGTTGCTTCAGGAGACATTACGTAACATGTAAACATGTGAAAAATTATATAAAATGAAATTTTTGTGGCAAAAGTTAAAAGGTGAAAAGTGATGTGATAAAAAGTAAAGAAAAATGAAACTTTGGTGGCTGAAGTTGAAAAAATAAAAATATAAAAATTAAATAAAACAAAACTTTGTGTAAAAAGTAGAAGAAGTAAAAATGATGTGGCAAAAAGTAGAATGACAAAAAATTCGTAAGTTTATGTGATAAAAAGTAAAGAGAATGAAATTTTCGTGACAAAAGTTAGAAAAACAAATGTATAAAAAGTAAATGGGGAAATAACACAAATATTTCGTGCAAGAAATAGAAGAAATAAAAGTTATGTGACAAAAAGTAAAAGTTTAAAAGTTTCTGTGATAAAAAGTAAAAAGAATGAATTTTCGTGACAGAAATTAGAAAAACAAAAGTTTAAAAACTAAATAAAACAAAGCTTTCGTGCCAAAAATAAATAAAATTATATTTATGTGACAAAAAGTTAAAAGTTAGAAATTTCCATCATAAAAAGTAAAAAAAAAATGAAACTTTCGTGGCAATAGTTAGAAAAACATATGTTTAAAAACTAAATAAAAACAAACTTTTGTGCTAAAAGTAAAAGAAATTAAAGTTATGTGACAAAAGTTAAAACGTTAAAGTTATGTGGCAAATATTAAAAAACCTAAAGTTAAAAGGTTAAAGTTAGCTGATAGGGACCATTGTTGTAACAAATTTAACGACAGGGACTATAACTGCAAGAAAAAATTAGCAACCGTTAGCTGATGAGGACCATTGCCGCAACAAATTTAATGATAAGAACTAAAAGTGTTAAAAATGTATAGCGCACGCAAACCAATTCATGCTTTTTAGTATATATAATAATATATAGGAACTTAATCAATAATCAAATTTCATATTTCTTTTTTAACTTAATAAACAAAAATAGCCGCCATTTACATATATTTTATTTAATACATACATATATTATTTATGAATTCAGCCATTTAATACACTCAGCACTTAATAACTAAAAAAAACCGGGTAAACGATTGACTTCTACAATCTATATATACTGTTTTGTACAAAAAGTTTCTTAAAAATGATATTTGTTTAGCCTAGAAGAATTGGATCTCTATATAAACCTTTGTTATTAATATTTGATTTTATAGAGTATTCTCTTTTTAAATTGTGTTAATGCAACAAATGTATATATATATACAGGGGAGCCTTATTTCGATAACTCATTTTTTTATAAGAACCTTGAGAACTCTTAAATTATGTATTGGATCACATGTTTTTTTTATTCATTCACATGTGAAACGTTATAAAAAATATGTTGTAGAAGAAAGTTTTTTTCAAAACTTTATATATACTAATTTGTTAACATGTGAACGAAAATGTGAACAAGTTCATTCACAAGTTCACAAAAGGATATTTAGAAGGTTTTTTAAAAAACTTTTTTCGACAACATACTTTTTTATATCATTTCACATGTGAATGAACAAAAACAACATGCGATCCAATACATAATTTGAGAGTTCTCATTGTTCTTAAAAAAATGATTCTCAAAATAATATATATATATATATATATAGTCGTACTTAACAACCGTAAAACCGTCCTTGTATGCATTATTAATAATACTAAAACCATCATTGTATCAAATTCGTGTTTATATGTTAGTATTTGAACCCAATAGTTCGCTTCGACCCATTTCATTTCTTTCCTCTAACTCAACTAAGTTGTCATTTAAAATCAAGGACCTACGTAAGTTGAAATCTTGAATTCGCCATTGCGTAAGTCGTAATACATCAATTAAAATTCTTAAGTTATCATAACGAGCTATCTTCTCCAATCTTAAATTTTCATAGAACTATTTAAATTTAAATTTTTTATTTTTATTAAATGATGGTCCGGTGGGCGGTGGCCACTCCATTTACCCTCTACCTAGATAGGTGACAAGCACAGAGCAAGACCTTAAAAAAAATTCTTACACCATCGTTAACAATTATATCCAAGTTCAGTTTATTGGTGTTATGTCAATAACACATTAAACCACTTTACCAGTAAACATTACGATAAAAACTCAGTTTGCTGTAAGAATAAAAATTTCACCAAACCCAATAAGCCAACACGGTGGCTTAGTGGCTATCAAATTGATCCAACGCAAAGACCTAGCGTGTTGGCTTGAAAACGTCGACGACCACATTGTTGTTAAAAATCCTCATAGTTGGTATTTGAAGAACATACAAGATCATGATTTTCTTTTAGAAATACTTGCTTATAAAAGTTTGCATTTGACACCCATTTTGTTCGATTAGATTAAATTAACGTCGGCAGAGGATAATAATTTTATGTTTTTTTTATTAATTTTTTTATTATTATTTTTTTGTGGTCTTTATCAATGACTAAATTAAGATTTTGAATTGGTCAAATAGACACTCTTCATTTGGAGTGGATGGGATATATATGGCCCATTTGCTGTGAATATTCAAATCTTGTAAATGTAAATAGTTTTTCATTATTTAATTTCTAATATGCACATCAGCTTTTCATACGTAATCTTGTAAAGCTAATACGAGTAGTAGTACAATAATAAGATGTGTCATGTGAAAGAGATGTAATCATTTATTACTTCATCTATAATATCAAGAAACTTGCCTTTCAAAAAAAATAATATCAAGAAATTAAGCACCAAATAAGTAAACACATGTGTCGTGGTCGGTTAGAGTATTTGACCTTTTGCCATATTGTGTTTCATTAATTTAAAGCTTGAAAGATTTAAGACATATCTACACTTTGTTCTAAGGTGCATTTTATTTATACATATATGTATTTTGGAGCCTGGACAAGGATATGATAAAAAAAAAAAACCCATAATAACACCGCGCACTGTATCACATGTCGTTAAATATGTATCTGTTTAAGAATCCTCAAAAGTTATATTAACATTAACATTATAAGTAAAATTGGAAGGATTTCAACCCTTAAATTAAAATTAAATGTCAAAATTCAAACTTCATTAAAATCTTAACCTTTGATTTTAATTTAAGGGTTAAAAATTATCCAACATCACGTATCCATATGTATCTGCCTCGAACCCACGCCTCGTAAACTTTGGAAAGATCAATTTCTAGATCAATTAAACTATTTGAATTGAACATTTAGTTATGATAATTTGTTCTTTCTTTTGGATTGAATTAGATACACATCGAGCTTTGCCTACTTTGTCATTAATATGATAATATCAGGATTTCATTCAACCAAAATCGGCATTGTCGACATTCGGTAGCATTTTCATTGAGTCTAATTTGTGGCGAGGATACGATATTTTGGTACTGAATAACACTTCATATACTTTGTAAGCCACCTTGGGTACAAAAGTTTCAAATGTTATTTTTCGTAATGTGCAAATTGTTAGTCTGACTTAGGTATCGGTTTAGTGTTGTAGCATAACGACTATGGTTTAGCAATCTACTTTTTACACCTATATACGTTATAAGAGGTTACATGGTTTGCTTTTCAATTTGTAAATTTGGTGTAAAATTAAATTGTTTGATCAAAATTCCGAAAACCAAAATGCTTCTACTAAGATAGTTTGGTGTAACAAATTAATACGGGCGACCTTAAGCTACCGCCCCAATTTCTTACAGTCACCAGTCTTAAATTTTTTAAAAATTGCGTGTATATATATATAATTAGTATTAGTATATAATACTATAATACTCAACATTTTCTGATCAACGTATTACGGTTGGGTGGTTAAGACATTAGTAATATGTGTATATTGGATTAAGCCGTCGAGTTAAATCATCACTACTACAAAATATGGTTTTTTATACAGTTAAAACATGTCTTTTTACACAGTTTTGCTTTTGTGTAAAAGAGTAGTGTAACTGATTCTTACCCCTTTTTTACACAGTTTTCCAACTGTGTCAGTAAGTCTAGCTTTTTTTCTTACTTTACACTGTTACTATATCACAACTGTGTACAAATGTGTAATTCTCTACACATACAAAACCAATAAATCAACCACACTGCTATTAAATAACAAAATGATCTTTCTGCACTACAACAAAACATTAACAATCTTTCTGCACTATAACAAAATACTCACAAAACTAAAATAATCACACACATTCATTCAAACATCATACATGTATTAAAATGCCCCATGAGTTTTACAAAATCACCATCAAGGTGCAAAATCACCGTCAAGGTGAAACATATTCAAAGACATTAAAGTTAACATTGATATACATATAACATAGACGTTTGATGAGGAAAAGGACCAAACTAAGGATACTGTCATCTAAGGCTAGCTTACAAAGATTGATATACATATAACATAGGTAAATACCATAATGTTTTTGCTGGGGGCCCATCATTCGACATGATACCGTCAACTCCTGTTCGATTATATTTTTGTATCGTGACATACCACATGTAACACATTGATCTAAATCTTTATAATCATTTCGATATAACATACAATCCTTCGGGCACACATCTATTCTTTCAATTTTCATTCCCATTGGACACATGAGTTTTTTTGCTTTGTATGTTGAAACCGGTAGCCTATTACCTTTTGGGAGTATGTCATGCAATATCCTTAGTAACTCTGTGAAACTTTTATCACTCCAACCATGACTTGCTTTCACGTTAAATATTTTCAAGATACCTGAAAGTTTGGTATATTTTCTACATCCAGGATACAATTCTTTTTCAGATTCAGAAAATAACTGTTGAAATTTTTCATAATCCTTATCAACAACCTCATCCTCTACATCATGTAACATGCCTTTTTAAATTATCACCAATATCATTGTCGGAAACATTGTTATCATTTTCATTAGAATCTTGACTAACCACGTTATGATCATCCAAACACTCTCCATGATATATCCAGCATGTATACATTTCAGTGAATCCTTCACAAATTAAATGGTCTTTAAGTACATTTTTATCACTAACATCTTTTACATTTTTACATTTTTTACAAGGACATCTAATATGATTGTCTCCACTTTCCATCATATATTTCTCTACTGCTTCAATAAACTGATTCAAGCATGTCAAATAATCCTTTGTAGCACGAGGTATTTCATACATCCAATAACTCCGTTCGTAACATTAAAAATTAATTGTTAACTAAATGCATGATGGTTACCGATCTAGGACAAGTTGGGTGGCCATCCTAACCCGCTTTTTGAATACTTTGTCTCATATGTGAATGTATATAATAGATTGATAATTTAAGAAAAATTGGACAGCATTTCCTCTTAACTCCCTAAATATGTATATAAAATACATATTCGTAGGAGCAAAGAAAAATGTCTACCAAATTTTTCTTAAATAATCAAATCATTATATACATTCACATCCTAAATGAGACAAATTATTCAAAAAACAGTCCCAAACGGGGACTATCCGAAATTAATCCCTATTGGATTTATTTCGGATGGGTGACCTACGGCACATGAACTTCCTATACTAAATGATATATGTCACAATTATTATATAAGTAAATATGCATAATCAAAATTTTAAGTAAATGTGAAGTGAAAAAATATTACCTTATCAAAGCACACATGTATCAAATATCTTTAATCCATAATCAAGTTAGTAACTTCTTTAAATTCAAATAAACAAGATTTACCTAAAAACATATATATGATAGAAAAATTAAAACAAATACAACAAAATGCATATATAATGCAATTATTACTATTAAAGTATATAGAATACAAAAATATATTAAATATGAAAGGATACATAATATTTAGTATAATAAATGTAAAAATACTTACTTATATGGTTAGTAGAAGCATTGAAGGCAAAAAAAGTTGGAGATTTATTGAAGAGAAAATGTTGGAAAGTGAAGATTTGTGAACAAATAAGGCTAACGGCTGGAATGGAATGTAATAGTATTCTTAGAATGTTTTTTACACAGTTTTATTTTATACTTGTGTAAAATGGTCGTCCAGCATTAAATGCGTACACCTACCAGCTTTTTTATACAGTTAATACTACCAACCGTGTAAAGATTTAAATCAGGAATCCAAGGGGGCTTTTGTCACATGCTCTTTTACACAGTTTCCGTGACTAACTGTGTTTAAATTTCCGTATCACTTTTTTGACACAGGTTGTTGTTTACAAGTGTAGCAAAATTTCCGTTTCTTTCTTTTTAACATAATTTTTGGGAGAACTTGTGTAAAATGTAGATAGACAAATGCCCATTTTTGTAGCATGATGTTGGTGCCCTGCCTTCATGTTTTTTTTTTCTTGGAAGTTTCCTCATGCCCCATCCACAATATTTTTCTTACAAACTTAATTTGTTATGTCTAATCTAAGTTTGTTTTCCCCCACTCGTTCTGATCATATAAATACTCGAATCCGCCCTTACAAATGATAACATAAAAAATCCTTAGAATCAGAAAAGAGAAATGTAACGTATGCAACAAAGTAGATTCGAGAACACAAGAACTTGAAATGGGCACCACAAAAATAAGTATAGTTGGCCATATATTTACAAGTGGATGGAAGTTTGAAGATTGATATCAACATCCTTTCTTCTGATTGGCCAGAAATCTATCCAACTTAATCATATGTGGCTCCATTCACATATTTTCTTTTGATATCAATATTTTTACATATATTTTCATACTTACATTTCAACGTACAAACATAATAAAAAGAAAAACACATTCTCAAACAGCCATCATCAAACAACCTTGTTTTTTAGACCAAAAAATGGCAGCTGCTTCCTCTGCTGCTGTAGTTAATGGATTAGGCTCATCTTTTTTATCTGGTGGAAAGAGGAGCCAGACACTGTTATCTGCACCGGTTGGTGGTGCCAGCGTGGTAGTGGCTCCTAGGCGGTTAGTTATCACTGCTGCTGCTGCTCCTAAAAAATCATGGATCCCTGCTGTTAAAGGTGGTGGCAATTTGGTCGACCCCGAGTGGCTCGATGGCTCGTAAGTTTAACGCATCCTCCTCTTTTTCTGTACTACTAAAATTGTCACAGTTGTGACCCATTTACTTTTGAAACGATTGATTGTCAAATGAGCAGAAGCAAGATTATAATCAAAAACCTACATTAGCCCACAATTGACAATTGTACTTTCAACTAGGAAAAAGTTAATCATAACTAGTAATTATATTCCAGATCAATAATGGTCTAAACCCAAATTTCGATACTTTAATTATGAAACCTGTCAAAAAAAAAGTTACTATACAAAAATTAGCATCAGTCATTGTTTTAATTCCTTAACTTTTTCTAGTAATGTTTTTACTATCATTAACTTCATGTTTTTCTCTGTCTGTCTGACCATCTAAGCTAAGGAGTTAAAACCATATGCTGTTAAAAAGTTTAAAACCAAATAAAAGTTGGATGGTAAAAACATTGCCTAACAAAGTTCAGAGATTAAAATGATAACTTGTTTATCACTTAGAGTAAAAAGCTAGCAAAAATAAGTTTGAGCTTCAAAACAATCTGGTAAAGTGTTAATCATTATTAATCCGATATAGAATTCTCCTAACCATATTTGGCAAATCATCTGAAACAATTAAAATTTTCTTCGCAAGGAGTGTTTCTGAACCACCAGACCCATTATCACTCATACTAAACTGGTTGGCCCATTATCAATCGGACCAACATGCCCATTTGGGTCTGATGAAAACTTTCTAACTACAGGCTCCCAGGAGACTTTGGGTTCGATCCACTCGGTCTAGGCAAGGACCCGGCATTTCTAAAATGGTACAGAGAAGCAGAACTCATTCACGGGCGTTGGGCTATGGCAGCCGTGCTAGGTATATTTGTGGGTCAGGCATGGAGTGGTATCCCATGGTTCGAAGCAGGAGCCGACCCAGGTGCCATTGCTCCATTCTCATTCGGAACTCTACTCGGAACCCAACTCCTTCTCATGGGTTGGGTTGAGAGCAAGAGATGGGTTGACTTCTTCAACCCTGAATCACAATCTGTTGACTGGGCCACTCCCTGGTCTAAAACTGCCGAGAACTTTGCTAATGCTACAGGAGAACAAGGTTATCCAGGCGGCAAATTCTTTGACCCTTTGAGCTTTGCAGGTACGATCCAGAACGGTGTTTATATTCCAGATACCGAGAAGCTTGACAGACTCAAGTTGGCTGAGATTAAGCATGCAAGACTAGCAATGGTTGCAATGTTGATTTTCTACTTTGAGGCAGGGCAAGGGAAAACACCACTTGGTGCTCTTGGGTTATAAGTAGGAAGTGATTCAATTGGTTAGCATGTAAATTTGTTTAATTAGAATGATCCATTGGATGAATAACTTAAATTTAATTAGTATGTTCTTTACATATGTTTTGAACCTGAGTCAAGTCCATTAATATTAATATACACAAGTGAAGAAAAGGTTATGATTCCTTTTTAAACGCCGTTTGACTTCTAGATGGATTGTTAAGCTGTCGCATGTAGAGATAGTGAAGGACGGGTCCTTGGAGGGCCGGTTAGGGAGAGAAATTGTACCGACTGGTACTCCAAAGTCGAGTTATGACTAGTCTCTCGAAACTGATCCAGAAGCTCTTGGCAAGTGTAGATTCGTATATAGCTAATTAGCTATCATTCCCCTTATAATTTTTTTTAGACGAACAGAAAATATGAAATCTAAAAGCATATGAGTCCCTTCGGAGACATCCGATAACATTGGAACGATATAGAGAAAATTAAGGGTTAACATGCACATATCGAGAAATGGTCCATAAAGATGGCATAAACGATTCTGAGGGTGATGAAGAAGAAAATGCTGGAGGACGATTAGAGATTTTAATTAAATTGGATTGAATTACAAAACCAGCAACATTTCTATTTACACCAAGTCACTAACATGCAGATACTCTAAAATTCACACTTTCCACCTAACAAGCCATTATTTGGATATTAAGAGGGAAACGATTCAGCTTAAATCGAAGAAAATGAATTGAGACAGTTTGGAAGTATACTTCCTAGAGGGTGGAAAGATCCAGTTCCTATATTTGAATTCTATTTTGTCCTTGAACAGGGATAGGCCTAACCCAGGATCAGGTGTTCCTTAATTCAGAGGTTGGGTATGTATGGTTACTGAATTGGGAGTCGGGACCAGGATTTTTGGAATCAACGTAGACCCATCTTAAAACTTGGATGATATCTCATCTCTTGACTCATACAAGAGATTTTGAAACTCTAATTAACCAGAGAGATAAACCTATAAGGTGTTAGCATAATCTTCCTAAGAATTCCATTCCATCCACAATACAACCAATCTTCATTACTTCCAAAAAGATCAAAGATTAATCCTCGCATCAAAGATCAAATTAAGAACAGGACCTTACAAGAATCTGTCTTTACTCGCTATCAATCAAGAAAAAAGCTCAAATTGAACGAAAAGTTAAAAATATGCAGAACCTCATTAAGCAATATTACAGAGAAGAACATTATCAGTCAGTGTTACCCATTGCCATCAAGAACTCACCCTCACAGACAACCTCGCCTCCAACATACGCCTTCCCGTCCATCTTTGCGATTCCAAAGCGTTTTTGAAGTTTGGTGAGTGTCATTCTCATGACCAAAGTGTCTCCAGCGATCACCGGTTTTCTGAACCTGACTTTGTCAATTCCAGCAAAGAAGAAACTGTCACGAGACCCGCCAACTTCTGGTTGCAGCATTACCAAACCACCAACTTGTGCCATTGCCTAAAGATTATTTACCAAATTTTGTTAGCTTATAGGGAAACTTTCACGAGACCCACCTACAGATTTATTTGGACATGAAAGGAAAGATTGTTTTTATTTGGGGACAAGAATTCAACTGGTGCATTATCAGTCCCCCACAAAACAGTCCCGCAGCCAACATGAGAGAAGGTAAATGATGTAACACTATACTTAAAGGGACATGAGGTCTGAAATCCCGAATTTGAACTCCTGGCCTCTGTTATTATGCCACATGTTCCCACTACCAGACTACCATCGCAAGGACTTATCTTGGGACAAAGAGTTGGTGCTTTTTTTGAAATTTTTTTTTTCTACTTCCTAAAACATGTCTAGCTAAAACATGTCTTTAACTGGATGAAAATACGTTGGCGGTCGTAACGAAAAAATGCACTACATGTTACATGGTAGATCATTGAGTGAGGGTGGAAAATAGCATTAAATGGTTATTTTAATCAACCAATCTCAGTAATTACTGTTTCACTACAATATAGACAGCCATTTTGACTTTTGATATAAAGAAAACTCTTATTAAAAATTTTGACCTCGGATTTATGAGCTTAACTACTATACATGAGTTATTTGTTTATCAAACTAAACTTTATAGTAAATTCTACGCGTAAGGAAGCCAAGGTATTGATGATTAGCAAAATATGTATCAACTATCCACTTTCCATTTAAAAGGCCCTTCTATAACGTACTAAATTTTATACTTATTTATGTTCCAAAGTATATGCGATAGTTTTTGGCAAATGATACACAAAATGAACTTTTTAGATGTCCTGAAAGAAAGACAGTTTTTCTTTTCAAAAAAAATAAAAAAATCCTACTTTAAGTTACCTTCGTGCACATTAGCCGTTCAAAAACAAATTGTATAAAATTTATTGGCATCAGCAGTATTGCATTTCATTTGACTTGGAGCAGATACTAGGCTTTGTTCCAAAATCAAAGCAGAATCTTTTTGGATCTGGAATGAGTATTTTAAATTTTAACTAGTAGGCAACTGACATTTAGCAATGCACCCCAGCTAATCTTTTATCTCTTCCTAGTTTATAAATATGAACTCTTATGAACTCAATGTAATAAAATTATTCAAAAAGTTCTACAATTATACTTTGATTTTAGAGAATAAAAACACCATATGAATGTCGTACAAAAAGTTTATTATCTTTTTTAACTACTCAATCTATTATTCATTCATTTCACTTAAGATTAAGTTTGAATTATAATGCTCTGCCATCCAAAAAAAAAGTTTGAATTATAATGCACTATAGTCTTATACATATATGGGCAAAAAAAAACTTCCGATTATAATCTGAACAACTTTGCGATAATAAGAAACCTGAAATAAACATATAGTAGTAAATCATGAGAAGATTCTGAAACTGTACCTCAACCATAAGAACACCAGGCATAATTGGTCTATCGGGAAAATGACCAGGAAAAAAGTTGTCATTTATGGTCACATTCTTGATCCCAACCGCTGAAACTCCTGGATTATACTCAATCACCCTGTCCACTAAAAGAAATGGAAATCTACAACAACAAAAACTCAGATTAATAATTAACTATATATGAGAATTTTTAGAAGAAATTAAAACTTCTGTACAGTAAATGTAATACAGAAATACAAGAAACAAGCAAGTAAAAAATACCCAAATCACAAAGTAAACCATATGCTCATATTTTTTTGATCAATGATCAAAAAGCAAAGAAAAAGTACGACAACTACGATATGGGAGCAAATAAAAAATAAACAAAACCCAAATCATAAATCAAACCATAAATCATAATTTCCGCACAAAGCTTTCAACTTTATGCAGAAAAATAAATGTGGGAACTACCATAAACAAGCATGCAGATAAACTGTAATCAAATTAAACAACGCACTAGTTGAATTTATAACGTGTCAATTAGGATTTATTTAGAAATATAAAATTCTTGAAAATTTTGAAAATGAACTTTCGAAAATGAAGTTATAAGTTGGAGAATGTTGTTTTCTAGTTTTCTTAGGATTTTTTTTATTCTGAAAACATAAATTTGATCATGTTACCTAGTTTCTTTAGAAAAACTTTTCTTGAAACGACTAAACAAGCCAAATCACAAATTTAAAAATTAATATAAAATTACAAATAAACAAGTCTTCAAAATTCCAGTGATTTTATAGAGATAAAAAACACCCTTTTCATTTTCTTGTACAAATTAAAAAACTTATCCCTAACTAAACCAAACAATGCATCATATTTCCACTTTCCATGAAAAGTACATATAACTAAAAAAAACACTCGAAATCAGAAATCAAGCAAAAAAAAAGCACAAACCTGTGTGGCAAAATCTCACGAATCTGATTAATATCAACAACAGTAGGATAAGCAGGAAACCCTGAAAAAAATAACACACAATTAGTCATTAAATATTATAATTTCAAAGAAAATGAACACAAAAAAAAAACATGGGTCAGCTTTAAAATAGCATAAAACATACTAAGTTCAATTGGGGTTTCATCTTTTGAAGTATTACTATCACTACTAGCACTTGAAGTGCATTTAGTGATAAATCTTGATTTCAATTGGGATCTTGAAAAAGATAATTGATTGAAGGATGAAATGGAGATGGTTTTAGGAGGGGTTTGATTGGATGAGATATGAGAGTGAGAAATGAGGGAATGAGAGAGAGTTGAAGAAGCCATTTTTGAGTTTGGAAAAATGGTTGTTTTTTGGGGGTTTGAGAAATTGGGATTTTTGGGGGTATTTGAGAAATTGGGTGGGTGAAGATTTTGATGGAAATGGAGGTAAAGAAAGAGGGAAGATGGCGGAGATAGCAAGAGTGTGTCTGTGTTTGTTTCTAGTGTTCGCTTACTAGTTTTCAGTCTTTGGACAAAGTTGGTGTTGAGTTGTTGGTTGGGTGGATCTTGAAAGCAAGTGAATCGGTTCCGGGTTTTATAAAACATTCATCTCCAATGGAAAATATAGTTTGTACTAGCGTTGTACCCGCGCGATGCAGCGGGGAATAAGAAAAAAACGCTGGTGGTTTGATGGTGGTTTGTGGAGAGGCGGCGATGAAAAAGAAAAAAAATAAGCCGGCGGCAGTGGATGGTGGTTTTTGGAGAGGTGGTGGATGGTGTTTATGGGGATAGCGTACATAGAAGGTGGATTGCGGCGGTGGATGGTGGTATTTGGGGCGGTGGTGGATGGTGTTTATGAGGGGAGAAAATCAGAGAAGGGGGGAGGGAGAGAAAATCAAAAATCGGATGAACGTATGTGTGTGTAATGAGCGTGATGGAGAAAAATGGGGTAGTGTAAATTAGGAGGGCATAAAAGATATTTTAAAGGTAGAGGTGTTAAAAGGGGGGTGGGGTAGTTTGCTTATTAATGGAGTATAGACTAGGGATGAGAAAAGCATAACCGAAAAACCGAAAATCGAAAAAACCCAACAAATTGAACCGTCAAAACCGAAAAGCGAACGAATCTGATTCGATTGATTTTCGTTTTCTAAAACCGAACGGATTGGTTTGGGTGTTGGTTTTATGTATAAAAAAACCGATTAAAAAACTGAACCAAACCAAACAAAAATTTTTTTAATTTATTTTATATTTATAACTTATAACATATATATTTGTTAGTAATAGTTAGCATATATGTTAATATTAATATATATATATATATATATTTTGGCTTTTTAGTGTAAAAATCATTATAAAGTGTATGTTTAAATGAAAATACACAACAAAATAATTTATTTTATAAACATTTATACCGATTTTAACATCTGTATATTTTAGTTTCTATATCATATTTTTTCCTTAACAATTAAAAGTTAATATAATAACATAATAAACCAAAAGAAAACAAAGAAAAAACCGAAACAAAAACCCAAACCGATCCAGAAAACCGACAAACCGAACCAAATGAAAACTGACTCCAACGGTTTTGGTTCATAAAAATCGAACGGATTGGTTCAGGTTTTGGTTTTATGGCAAAACTGACCCAAACCGATCCATGCTCACCCCTAGTTTGTAAAAGCTATGGCTGAAGTATGGGTCAGTTTTTGCCTAAATCCAAAACCTAAATCAATCTATTTGGTTTTTAGAAAACCAAAACCATTGGATTCAGTTTTGGTTTTTTTATATATTTTTTTAAAAGTTTTTTTGTTTACTAGCCTGGTGCCCGCGCGTTACAACGGCTATACAGTGATAACAATACAAAACATGCGAGGGGATGCGACGACGATAATTGCAAAGCAAACACTTGTGTTACTCCGTAAAAACTATCATGATATATCGACTTCAAACAAAGGAAACGTAATAGTTTATTACATTGAATAATCCGTAAAAAAATAAGTTGTTTAAAACCCGATAAGATATAATAGAAGATCACC
Organism: Erigeron canadensis; assembly: GCF_010389155.1. NCBI lineage: Eukaryota > Viridiplantae > Streptophyta > Magnoliopsida > Asterales > Asteraceae > Erigeron > Erigeron canadensis. Next base: position 23,839,344 of record NC_057765.1, read on the forward strand.
AAGCATAAATACTCAAAATAGACGCGATTGATGTTGCATTGGAGCAAAAATTTAAATATAAATTGGACAAATCCAGTAATTGAAAAATTGTCACATGGATTACTTAGGAAAATTTTCATGCTAGATGGTCAAATGCAATTAGTCACAAAAGCACGAAGTACTATAAATATCATTCAAAAGATACATATGCAATTTGTAACTTAAACTTGGATTAATTATAAGCTGGAATAATCATAAGCATTTTGTAATGTCCAAGTGCTATGGTATATATATTAAAATTGCTTCCTTATGCTCATACTGGAACTCAAGAAAGAAAACCAAGAAGTTAAACACATCACATAAGAAGAAAAACATGGGAGTCTCAAAATAATCGGGTTTTTACAAAGAATTTCCAAACAAAATAAATGTAAATTCACTGTTGAAGGATGCAAAAGGCTTGATTGTAGGTGAGTAATTTTGCATATGACACTCAAGAATCAACATTAAGAATAACATTGATTTAGTCGTTTACCCCTGTTATGTTCAGCGTCTTCCAAGACCTCCACCGTATGTATTCTGCAGAACAAGTAACGAAATTGTAACAGACACATTTTTAAATAGTAGTTTTGTCATAATGGGTTAATCCGAGCTAACTGAGCAGGCGCGAGTGTTTGTACATTAAACATGGGTTGTCATCCAGAGGGGATGAATGTTTGATTTAGGGATTTGCTGGCGATTCCCCGGAGGTATAAAGCACGGTGGTGCTTAACGCTATGTAATGTGAATGTGTTTCGGATTGATGGGTGTTTTTGGTTGTTTGTTGCTGGAGCATCACTTGCAGAGAGAAAATGACGTCCAGATCTGTGTTTGTGTTTTTTGAAGAGGAAGAGAATGAGAGTTTAGACTTAGAACTCATCTATATATATAGGGATGGTTATCTTAGAGAGTAAGTTTAGGGTTTTAATTGTGTTTTTATAAAACACAATTTGTTTTTATTGTGTAATCTAAAATACGTTGTGTTAAGTTTTTGATGTGTAAAAATCGAGCTTTAAATTTATAAAACTAAAACTACCCAAAAACTCACTACTACGCACTCACGGGCAGTGGACCCGATCGTTTGTAATATAGTTAAGAGATAAGTCCGAGTTCGTTCTCAGGGATTGGAAATGACTAGTTGCTTTATGAAATGGTTTGGAAAAACGGGTGTTGCTTTGAAATTCCTCTTGACAATTAAAGTAAAATTGGTTTGCAAAATAATTGCATGAATTTGAAAAGAACTTCAGACAGTATAATTAAAAGTCATACCTTGACTTCCCTCGACTTCAAATGTGATTGCATTTAATTAAGAACAAATTCTCTAGAGTTTAAAGATAACCGTGACAAGATTAAGGTGCTCACGTGGTACCACCAACCGTGAACAAAATATCGAATCACCTAACTCTTTTTCGTGGATATGGACTGCGGCGCAGTGGGCATAGCCTCCCTCCACTGCGGCGCAGTCATAGCTTGTGTAAGACAAACTTCTTTCGATCTCGAATACAAGCCGAGCTTCGCCGTCTTTTCCACTTAAATCAACTCTCAATCATTCAAATCAACTTCTAGGCCAATAACCCTTCGTAATTGCACCAAATGAACGCGTAACCTGTTTAGAGCCTGTAAACACTAACAAACACCATAAACGCGCCAAATGCATACAAAATATACTTAAAACACATAAGAAATAGGCCAATAAGGATGTGGGTAATGGGTATAAATTAGTCACATCAAATCCCCCCACACTTGAGCATTGCTTGTCCTCAAGCAAATCCGGAATTTAAGAAAAAGTAATCCTTGACAATCAAACTATTAAAACAAGTGACAAGTATCAAAAAGAAGCAACACCAAGCATGTCAAATGACAGAAAGCGGGTGAAGCAGTTTTAATCTTAAATGAAAACTCGAAATGTTTGACAATACCTGAACAATCCGCAAGCCACGATAATCAACTAAGCATAAATGAAAACAAACGATCCTATCAATTTCATTCTACTCCAACAAAGTTACTTTCGGGGTTGAATATATGAAGAATCATTCATAGCTCAGTCGTGATGTATACTCTTTTACTATAGGCTTGAACTAGGATCGTCACTTCACCATTGAGGCGCAAGGATCAAGTACATCGTCAAAATAGGCATTAAGGGTGGTTGTATAGTTAAACTAAGGCTAAGTATAAGGGATATGTACAATAGAAAATGGGAAATTTATAGGTTAAAAGTGGAAGATAAGAATTGATAGTATAAGTTAAATTAAATATGAACAAAATAGTCTAATCAAACCCATACCATTGATTGCCAACAAACCTTTAACCCATAAGATGCTATCCCGCGAATACCTCCAAAGTACCAAGCAAGCCTGATACCATTGTGGTGTTTCAACTTCTAACAACTTACAATCAACCAAATCTTCCAAAATAGTGATACAACAACTTTCTAGACATTTAAAAATGAGAAATGCCTACTAGTAGCCCAAGTTCTTTCTTTCTTTTTTTTTTTTATTTAATTTTTCTGATTTTCAACTCTTTTTATTCTTTTTGAACCATTTTTACTCTACTAGTAGATACCTGATGAGCGTCCATTTTGTGATAAAAACCCCTAAAGAAAGGCTTCATTTCTATGCTTAAATGAGTTAATATTCCGGAACTATCGATACTTAATGAATGATATGTTTGTGCAGGTTCCTGGAATATGCGAGAGAGGGTAAATGACATCAACTGACTCAAGAAGGAAGCCTATGAAGTTACAAGACACAAGGAAGTGGTTCGGGAGCCAAACGAAGACTCAAGTGCAAGACAGCAGCCACCAGCGCCGCTAGACACATACCCAGCGCCGCTGGTGCTCACCAGCGAACGCTCTCCAGACCACAAGCGCCGCTCGAAGCTTCACCCGCGGCCGCTCGAAGTATCACCAGCGCCGCTAGCCCATTAGCCAGCACCGCTAGCAGGCCCACCAACGCTGCTGGTCGGCCCAGATCAGTAACCGACTTAAACACCTATTTAAGTTGAACTAACCCTCAAAACCCTAGGAGAGAGCTGATTCAGCAGCCCTAGCCGCCCAGGACTAACCCTAGATCGAAATTGCAGATTCCAAGAAGGTTTTGGAGCATCTAAACACCTTCCGATCTTCACTCTTGGTCTAAATCTTTCATCTTTATTTACTCTTTGGCTTTGAACTATGTCTTTTATATTCTCAGACTTTGTTATTCCTTTAATAATGCTAGGCTAGTAGGCTGAATACTTGTTTGGATCAATGTGATCATATAGACGCTTATTGTTTTACTGTGTTTGTTTAGATTCTGTTGGAGTGTGCTTTACTGTTTATCGTAGATCCATGTTTATTAGTAATTCATGTTGCTATTGGTTTTATATCTGAACATATTAGTTTAATTCCGATGATTGTCTATGATCATGTACTAGGACTAATATGCTAGGACAGAAAACAACTAGTCGGTCTATAACTAGAAGTAAAAAGTGATTCACTTGTAACCGAGGGATCCAGAACCATAGTAACTAGGGTGAATTGAACATGAAGCTTAATAATACCAGACGCGATCCTTTGACTTGGAAACGAGCACTGTGGTCACCGGAGGGAATTATATCTGGTCATGGCTTAAGAGCCGGGTAATTAAAAGATGAATTAGTAACACAAACTTTAGGTCATAATACTTAAAACAATGAATCTAGCGAGAATTTGTTTTAAAGGGTAGTGTGAGTCTAGCGACGTCTTTGGCAACTGAGCTTTTGCTTCGGAGATGAATTTGGTAATGTCTTTAAATGACAAGAATGGAATGAGAGTATGTGTTCCATCAATAGTAGGCTTCGAAGAATACTTTCTATCCTTGAATAAGGCATAGCTGGTAAATTGAGCAGCTTTACGTTCAGCAGGTGATGAAACTTTGATCTTTGAGCTCTTTGGGATTGACTCAGTGCAAACTTTCTTTGGATCATCAAGTTCAGTTGGAAATACTGGACTTGTATCATGATACACTGATTCATTATCACTTTCAGTATCATCCATCTCAACTTTGTTAAAGTCTTTGAAGACTTCTCTCTCCTTGCTTAATAAAATAGTTGTCTTATCTTGCAACTCATGTTGAAGATTTGAAATGGTTTATATCAAGACAACTTCTTTTATTTGACTTTCCACAATGTGTTCATCAAGCCTTTGAAGTGAACTTTGCAACTCATTTGTCAATGTAGAAATTTGAGATTGCATCTCATTTGTCTTCAACTTATAACTCTTAACAAGCTTTGAATGTTTTGTTGTTAAATTCACAAAATCATTTAGATGACCAATGCTGCAAGATTCAAGGTCGGTATTCGTATCTTGTAGGCTTCTATTCTCATCTTGCAGTTTAGTCATCTCAGCTTGAAGTTGAGCATTCTTTGTTTGAAAAGCAATCACTTCCTCTTGAAGTTTAACATTCTTAGCTTGTAATGTGACTATTTCCTCTTGAAACTTGACATTTTTAGTTGCAGTCGAATGAATCAATGTCTTCATCACTTGACAGGGACTTGGATAAGGTTTCGACGAACAACATGAACACAGTCCATCTTTATGAAGTTTTACTTCGGATAAAGTAGGTGTCTTGGGTGAGGAAGTTAACCACAAATTAAAGACGAAATCATTTTGACTGAATTTAAAAACCTTGGATATGACATTTTGTTTAGCAAAGGGTGAAATGAAATGAAAGGTATTTGTGTTTGAAATTGAAATGAAGAATGAAATTTGGGAATTTTTGAATTTCAGGTTTTCCCTCCAGATTTTTCGCACCGAAAAAATGTTCTCACGAAACTTTGGATTTCATGTAAACTTTGGATATTTTGATCATAGGATTTCATTTTTTTTTTTTTTTTTGGATTTTCTGAATTGGAATGATCTTGGTTGAAATGATCTAAATGAAGATCGTTTTAGGATTGGAAATGAAACGATCTAAAAGGAATTAGGAAGTGAAACGATCTTGAAAGGAATGAAAGGTAGAACGATCTAAAAAGAGATCGTTTTGGAAACTTGTAGGTGAAACGATCTAATTTAGATCGTTTTGGAATCAAAGAGCTGAAACGATCTAAAAAGAGATCGTTTTGGAATCACAAAAACTGAAACGATCTAAAAGAGATCGTTTCACAGAATTTTCAAGAAATTGAATTGACCAAAACCAATCCAAAGGATCAGTTAGCCACAATCAATTCTTCACAACACAACCACACTTGTCAAAACGATCTAAATTGAATCGTTTTACAAGCTACAATCACTGAAGTAAATATGAAGTATGTAAAACTGAAACGATCTAAATTAGATTGTTTTAATTTCATTTCATCTTCTCCAACAGTTCAGTTTCAACATAAAACTCCATTGATGAACCTTAAAACTTCAATAACTTTTGATTTTCTGGAAATTAGAACATGAAACCACTTGCAAACTGTTTGTTTTCACCTTAGAAACAATCCGATTAACACAATTCACCTCAAAACATAACAGATTCAAAACCCAAATTTTGAGCAAAAAATCTCAAAATTCAAACTCGCAATTCGGATTGAATTAGAACGTGAAATTTGAGAGGATTATGAATTTAACTATCAGGAATCTATTGGTGAACAAATAATTGTGATTTCATGTGATTTGTGAGATGATCAAATGATGAACAGTGAAGAAAACGGTTTTGGATAAAAATTCGAATATTGACGAAAAATTGATAGAAATTGCAACAAATTGAGCTCTGGATCGTTAACGTGTAGTTATTTTGCTCTGATACCAAATGAAATAAACAAATTTAAGCTAGATTTGTGCAATTTATGGAGTTTGTGTGTGAAAAGGTGTTTGTGTGTGTATGGAGGTTAGGGATGAAGATTAGAGAGAAAATGTGTGGAATGTGTGTGTTTTTAATTAAGAAATGGTAAAAGTCTTACAAATTAGGTGTGAAAGGGGGTATTTATACCATAAATCTAAGATTTCACTAATGCCCCTTCCATCTCTAAAATATTACATTTTAACACCATTTTTAGGTCTAACAATTACTGATATTCGTCCTTTCACAACTATTTTCAGATTAGCCTTTTGCTGCAAAGCATTTGGTTATATTTTCTTATTTAATTGCTAAAAATTAGTTTATTAGGAGTTAGTGACAAACCCCCAAACAAACTAGAATTACACGTACCACTAGATTAGGTAACGCAACGCGTCCCTGCGAACGATCTTGTAATTTACCACTAGGCTATACTCAACTGACCGGGTTCGCTGCTCGTCAAAGTGTGTGTTAGTTTAGATAGTTACTTGTACAACATAAATTTTAAAGACTAGTTTAGATAGTTACTAGTTCATGGTATGATAGTGAATATTATTTTAAGAAAAGATTAATTTTGTCAACGTGATTGATATCGGTTGGTGGTACCACGTTATTGTCACATAGGTTCAATTGATAATTTGATAGTCAATAAAACTGATTGTTGGAAGAATTGTCTTTGTTTTGGTGGTACCGACTTGGGTAATTTAACTAGCAGTTAGGTGATTCGGTATTTCATTCACAGTTGGTGGTACCACGTGAGCACCTTAACCTTGTCACGATTATCTTTAAACTCTAGAGAATTTGTTCTTAATTAAATGCAATAACATTTGAAGTCGAGGGAAGTTAAGGTGGATGACTTTTAATTATATTGTCTGAAGTTCTTTTTAAATTTATGCAATTATTTTGCAAACCAATTTACTTTAATTGTCAAGAGGATTTTCAAAGCAACACCCGTTTTCCAAACCATTTCATAAGAAACTAATCAATTCCAATCCCTGAGAACGAACTCAAACTTATCTCTTAACTATATTACAAACGATCGGGTCCACTGCCCATGAGTGCGTAGTAGTGAGTTTGTAGGTAGTTCTAGTTTTATAAATTTAAAGCTCGATTTTGCACATCAATAGGTAGATTTATACAATGGAAAGGTAAGTTAAAGTGATGTATATGTGTATATATTGCTAAGGTATACAAGAAAAGAAAATTGTGTGAATATAGACAAGTATATGTATAAGGTTGTATACTAGGGATATGGATATACAAAAGAAAAGTGAAAAGAAAGAAATAAAAAGTATGGTCAAACCTAAATGCCAATTCGTTATCCAATGTACCCGTCACGATCACCAGGCCAAGTTCTAGAATCAACACATCATCGGTATACTCTTATCAAGAAAAGAACTCGGAAATGGCTAGGAAATACCTCAAACACGTAGATCCTAGTGCAGGGCATCAGAATGAAAACCCTTACTCCCGAATAAATCCAAGAGCCTAAGAGAGGGACGTATTTACGAAGCAAACAACCAAAACCGTCACCTGACACAACTATATATGAAATGATGAAATCTCACAATTGGGTGTTTTGGATATATATGAGTATGCAAGTAATGTTATCAATCCCGAAGGACTAGCCAAATAACCGTTCAGAACACACTTCGCCAATTAAAAATTTTTGTCAAGGAAACATTTTGTAGTAAAATTGCTTAATAAGTAATCAATTAAGTGTCAAAAGCAATTTACCACAAGGACAAGTTCAACTCAAGTTTTAAAGTTCATATCAATATCTATTGTTCCGCCAAATTGATAACACCAGTTTTAAACATGCACATCACAGTTAAGAGCTCAAAATAGAAACTCATACCCCTAGATAGAATCCAAAGGCCTACGAGAGGGACACATCAACAAAACTGATAGAAATCTCAATGGCAAAACAACAAAAGTGATAAACCCGGTAGCTTAAACCTATTTGCCACCCCCCACACTTAAGATGGACAATGCCCTCAGTGTCTATATTCGGTCAAACAAAAGTAAATAGGGGTAAGCAACATAGAAAAATAAAAGCACATACCGGAATAAGGACACATTCTGATTTGAAACAAGTTATCGACCCCGTGTCACAAATGACACTTCCGAAATAGGAAGGACACTTTGGTTGGCTGGATAAACAACTTGTACAAAAACGGAAGGTGCGAGAGTTGTGTGTGCATCAAACATAGCAATAACAAATATGGCGCTGAACTTACTACCAGCATACGCACACCATCACACAATCAACACATTGATGCCATAGAATAGATGAGAAGAGAATCCAAGGGGTTCCTCCCCACACTTGAGTTGGCTATAGCCATCAATTGTAACAACCTGCTCACATTGCATCAAAACAAACTATAATAGTTCAAAGCATAACCTTATTCTACTGTTCATGCAACAAACCAAAAGAAAAAGGAAAAATAACCAAATACAATGTTTCATCACCCCGTAGGGTGGATGCCAACAGAAATAAAGATAAAAGATAAGAAATAATGTATCAAGCACAGTCATCCATCTGCCAAAATGAGTGAATATCAATCAACATATGAACCCATCCCACGGTACCGGATGGAGATCATCATCATCACTGTCATCACTGCTGCTGCCCATGATAGCCATAAGGAGCACCAGGTGGGCCAAAAAGATCATCCACCCAGCTAGTGGCCTGCTCTGGCGTGCCTCCTGAACCTGAACCGCCATAGCCGCCTCTCGGCTGATCATCTGCCTGTCCAGAACCACCAGCAGCAAATCCTCCCGAGCCTCCAGCAAAGTCAGCGAACCCAGAGCTGGTACCTGCAAAGAAACTAGGCATGGAAGAGGAAAACCCAGCATCACCACCCGTATATCGACCAAACTGAACCGGCCCTCGAGTAGATCCTCCCAAGTCATGTGGCCGTGGGGACATTTAGGATGGCGTGAAGAAGAAAGAACCACCATCCTGTCGATAAGGTGGAACACGGATAGGTGGTGGGCTGAAGGCTGGAATCGGGTCAGGCCTCACAAACTCCGTCTCTGTATACTGGGCCTGCCACATCGGCTGGTAATAGTCAAGAGTGTAGTTTGTATGGGCCTGCTGCGACCCTAACCATGTTACCTCCTGATCCATACGCCGCTGATAGTCATCAAAAGCCTGGCGGCTGGCCTGCTGCCCCTCATAGATCTGCTGGAGCTGGGTGCTCAATGGGGTCAAATCAATACCTACCGGACCCCCGCCTCCTCGGTGGCTCCTGCGGAGTATCCCCCATCTCCACATCCTCAGGCGCCTCCACGACCGGAGGTGGCGCAGCAATAACCCCAGTATCATCCAGCAACTTCGAACTCTCATTCTTCGTCATCTTCTTCACTATCTTCCGTCACGATTTCCTCATCAACATCAGCATCTCCATCATTTCCTGTATCATGCACATCTGAAACAATATCATTAGGATTAAGAGGAGGGGCATAGGATCTACCTGTACGAGTAGTAATGGCTTTCGCTTCCTCCTGGCGAACAGGCGGTGGAGTGTACTTCTGCCCATTGTTAGGCCCTTGATTCTTCTGAGTGTTACTAGGCAAAGCACCCTGGGGCCTAGTGATAGCAGCCATCCTACTCTCAAGATCCTTGAAATTGATATCCTGATTTTTGGCATTCATCTCCACTTTACCATTAATCCTATCCAGCCTCTCACTCAACTGCCTAGTATCCTCCCTTATATTCTGGATACTTGTGTTTGTCTCCATCTGATTGCTCATCATCTGCTTCATCATTTCTCTTAACTCGGCATTAGGATCGGTAGTAGAAGAAGAAGAACCCGATCCTTGGCTTTGTTGAGTCTCATGCTGTTGTGGCTGACTTTGATAATTTTTCCTTTGCCACCTGTTACCAGAAAAACAAGAAGTATTAGCAGGAAAAGTAGAGTTATAAGAATTGTTACCTGATGACCGGTTCTGAAAACCGGTGTTTCTCTGAAAACCTCCTTGTTGATTCTGCACAAAATTCACATCCCCGGTGTTTCTCTGGAAACCGGTGTGTCTCTCTACAGTGATCACACCCATCAACTAGGGGTGTTCAAAACCGGATGTCCGAAAATTTGGATATCCGAATTTTGGATATCAGAAAATTCGGATAGTGGATTTGGCCATCCGAAATCCGAATCCGAAATTTCGGATTCGGATTATCCAACTATCCGAAATTTATATTCAACACAAAATCAAAGGCCTAACATTAATAATAGACAAAGATAACAAGCAGTTTTAAAGTCTTAACACAAACACAAGTACATAATAAACCGTCATAAGGCAAACATATGCCTAACAAACATAGCGAAATACGTTACAAACGTCTACATAAGGAAATGACAATCAAACAACTTATTAAACTTGAGCAGCCACACTTGACCTTGAACTTGAAGTCTACTAAACCTCCTGAACAACCAAAACATGAACCAACCACACTGTTGATATAATTTTCACAATCTAATAACTAATAAGTAGGCTGTAACAAAAGACTTCATACCTCAGTAAACCAACTCTCTTCCAAGTCCACTGTTTCGTCTATGATGATTGTAGGTTGATCTAGAGTTAACTCCTTGACTATTATAAATAAGAAAGAAACCAACAAAACATGACATACATACGGAATTAAAAAGATCAATTAAACAACTTGAATATAGATATGAAAAATAGATACTAACATTCTTCTTCCATTCTTTCTATCTCGAGAAAGGTGTCATCGAGTGAAATGGGAGTATGAGAAGAACGGATCCAATCTTGAGTACACACCAAAGCTTCAACCATTCTTGGCGTTAGAGAAGTTCGATAAGCATCTAGAACACGCCCCCGGTGCTAAAGGCAACTTCAGATGCAATTGTAGAAATTGGAATGGCAAGAATATCTCGAGCCATTTTAGAAACTGCAGGATAACGAACCTGGTTAATCTTCCACCATTTCAGAATATCAAAACTAGGGTCTAGTGGTTCACGTTCTTCCTTCAAATATTTATCCAACTCAGTCTTCTTAACAGTGGCTTCAAAATTTCCCATGGCCCTTTCAAAACGTTGTGTCATATGCTTTTCAATGTCCATTTCAACCTCAAGCCCCCATGTAGAAGTACTACCACCAGACATTTGGGATGATACTTCCTCATCCTTCTTTTTTTCAGGCACAACATGATTGTAAAGATCAAACAAAGCACGCATATTCACTCCTAATTCAAACAGAAACTTCTTGGCAGTTTCGGGAGCAAACGTATCATTCACAACCCACTCAATATATTCCCACTTGCGCCTTGGGTCAAGAACAATAGCAATGAAAAGAAACTGATTAAGCTTCTCAACTTTACCCTAGTACTTCTTATATTTGTCAAGCATTTTAACAGCCACATCTTGTATTGATTTATTAGCATGCATAGTGAAAGCCTGGATCACATTACCAATCCTAAGTATCTCATGCATATAAGCATTACAAGTCACAAAACGAGAACCAGAAAACCTCAATGTAGCATCATAAAATATTTTCAAGAATGGTAGCAAACTTGATACATTAACCCAATCCACATCAGTAATCTTAAATTTTACAGCACTTTCAAGCATCAGAAATGTCGAGTTCCATCTTGTCCCGACATCCATGGACACCAGACTTTTGCTTTCTATTTTTTCCTCCTCGATACAAGATTTAAACTTAAGAAGCCTAGCAGGAGAAGACCTCACATATTTGACTAAAGCACGCACCTTCTTAATGGAACAATTAACATCATTCAAACCATCTCTAAGAACTAAGTTCAATATATGAGCTGCACATCTCATATGCAAGAACTGTCCTTTCAACACATCACAATCCCAATGGTTAAGTATCTTCCTTAAGTGTAGAACAGCTACATCATTAGAGCTAGCATTATCCACCGTCACAGTCAAGATGTTTTTCACCCCCCATTCAGCCAGACACTTCTCAACTGCTCTTCCAATTAACAATCCCGAATGACCCATTATAGGACAGAAATTTATGATTCGTTTGTGGAGACACCAATTATCATCGATAAAGTGAGTAGTCAAGCACATGTAGTTAATATTTTGAAGTGAAGTCCATGTGTCCGTAGTGAGACACACTCTAGAAGACTATTTCTGAAAGACATTGAAAAGTTTTTTCCGTTCAGTAATGAAAAGGCTATAACAGTCTTGTTGCAGTAGAACGTGAAAAAACAGAAAAATGAGGATTAATGACTTTCAGAAATGCTCTAAAACCCTCCCGCTCAACAAATGAAAATGGTAACTCATCAATCACCAACATCCTAATAATGGCTTCCCTAATAACCTCTGGATTAAACTCCCACAACCTAGGGACTGTTATAGTTTCAACAGAGCCATCATCACTAACACGTGTTTTAGACTCGAGATCAAGAATTTTCTGTTTTTTTTATCCATGTTAGCCGGAAATTCTTTACAACTATTAATGTGATTTTTCAAAGGAGTAGTCCCATTTCCACTTGCACAACCAATATTTTTTTTGACAATAACGACATTTAGCAAAATCTACAGATTTGCCTTGTTCAAAATACTGCCACCAATGTGACCTCTTTTTCTTATTTCCAAAAATATAAGCTTCACTTACATTGGAATTCTTAGGTACACTTGGTGGTTTCCCATCATTTTTCTTCTTTCGCGTTTGGGTGTTTTTCCCTTTGCTCGCAACTTCACTAGTAGCAGCCACTTCATTTTCACAAACGAATTCCGACTCATCATCTTCATCGAGAACCATAGTCTTCTTATTCTTATCCATCTACAATCAAAAGAACAAAAATACAGAAAAATAATAAATTAATAATAACTAATTGATTAAAAAAAGAGAGAAGGTTAATTAACAATATTTTTCAAAAATTAAATATTAATACTTTTAAATTTTTAAGATTAAAAACTCTAATCCCCATTTAAAGAAGATTAAAATAATACTACTTGTATAATAAATTAATAAAACCCTAATCCCCATTTGAAGATGATTAAAAAATACTACTTGTCTACTTGTATAGATCTACTAAAATAATGAATGATTAAAAAAGATTACAACATACCTGTGTTATGGCCTTGTGTAAATCGCCTGATGTAAAACTTGTGTGGTAAATGAGAAAATGATATTAGGTTTTACTCTTTAGGCTTGAGTGTTTGCCTGTATACGTGTGGACTGTGATACTGTGGTGTAGACTTTTAGGCCCAACATTAAAAATTTTGTTATATTACACATATGGACTTGGCCCAAAACTCAATATATATAAATAGTTTATGTGAAATTTTCGGATATCGGATAATCCGAATATTTGAAATTATTCAAAATTTCATCCGATATCCGAATCCGAATATCCGGATATCCGATTTTCGGATATCCGAAAATTCGGATATCCGAATTTTCGGATAATTTCGGATCGGGTTTTCGGATATTTCGGATTGCGGATTCGGATTCAGATTTTTTGAACACCCCTACCATCAGCAAGGACCTTCACATCACGTTCAAGATAACCAAACCGATATTCTTTATTAGCAAAACCTTTATCCATTCGTGCAGACAAAGCTTGAATCTCATCTATGACATTAGAGATGTTGCTTAAATCGGCCCTCATTCTTCAAAAATCTTTTATCATCCATGGCCGCATTATCTTTCACCAAACGCTCCAAAATGTCATATCCTTCATTTGGAGTGATGTTGCTAAAACTTCCACCGAAAGCATACCCCATCTCTCTTTTGGAACCCTGATTCAAACCATCAAAGAATAGTTCAACATATTTTTCCTTAGTCAACTCATGTCCCGGACAATTTCTCAACATCTCCTTGAATCGGATCCATGCATCAACAACGTCTTCCCCATCTTCTTGCACAAAAGATCTTATCAAGTTTTCGAATTGCCTTTGAGTTCTAACCGAGTAAAACTCACCAATAAAAGCTTCCTTGAGTTGATCCCAAGTGGTAATTGAATTCTTAGGAAGATCGTTGAACCAATCTTCGGCATCTCCGGTGAGGGTAATGGGAAAGGTCTCAAGTTTGACTGCATTCATTTAGTTTTGGCCATATTGATAAAGCTGTGCTAACTTCTCAAACCTTTCTAAATGCTTATAAGGATCCCATTTCTTTTTACCATCAAATTTCTGCTCTTCAATGCTTTTAAGATGGTTTGGCTTCAAGTTGAAATTTTGATCAACACCCGGTGGTCTAATGGCGGAACCACGAGCCGTAGGAATAGTTCGGGTTCGGTCACCATACCAGATGTCATTTGGGTCTCTTGGTGGATTGTCACCCATTTCGTCTTTAACGAGTGCAAGATTAAAGAATTCCTCTAAATAGAACCCTTCTTCGTCTGAATTTGGTGGTGCTGAAAAGTTGATCCTACGTCTTGGTGGAGTTTTCAATGGACTAAAAAGAGGTTGCCCCGAAGAACGCAAAATCATCAACTATGAAACAATCCTGCAAAACACAACTAACACCACACGTCAAATGCACCTGTGATAATACAAGAAAACAAATCTAAGCTAATAAAGCAAATAACTCCCTCACGCGTGAGGAAGGATCAAACCACTAAATTAACAACTAAATTGGCACACAATCCCCGGCAGCTGCGCCAAAAACTTGATGTGCAAAAATCGAGCTTTAAATCTATAAAACTAAAACTATCCAAAAACTCACTACTACGCATTCACGGGCTGTGGACCCGATCGTTTGTAATATAGTTAAGAGATAAGTCCGAGTTCGTTCTCAGGGATTGGAAATGACTAGTTGCTTTATGAAATGGTTTGGAAAAACTGGTGTTGCTTTGAAAATCCTCTTGACAATTAAAGTAAAATTGGTTTGCAAAATAATTGCATGAATTTGAAAAGAACTTCAGACAATATAATTAAAAGTCATCCACCTTGACTTCAAATGTGATTGCATTTAATTAAGAACAAATTCTCTAGAGTTTAAAGATAATCGTGACAAGATTAAGGTGCTCCCGTGGTACCACCAATCGTGAACAAAATATCGAATCACCTAACTTCTAGTTAAATTACCAAAGCCGGTACCACCAAAACAAAGACAATTCTTCCAACAATCAGTTTTATTGACCATCAAATTATCAATTGAACCTATGTGACGATAACGTGGTACCACCAACCGCTATCAATCACGTTGACAAAATTAATCTTTTCTTAAAATGATATTCACTATCATACCATGAACTAGTGATAATTACTCATAGACAAGTAACCGTTTTAAAATCACATACACATTCAACTGGTACCACCAACGAAGAATCATATGCAACCAATACCAAAATTAATTAATAAAAAGAATTAGAGTCATCAAGATCACAGAACAACGATGATTAAATAAACTCTTTTGAATTAAAAATATTGCAATCACATTATCCGTCTTGTTTCATCAAGGTGGATGATTAAACGTTTAGCCACTCATGATCAATCCACAATAATAATTAAAATAGAAAAGAAACATGATGTACCAATTGTTTGATAAAAAATAAATTGCAAGACAGTAAGTAGATGCGATCTAGATGGGTGCTCGTGAATCTTCAATGAATCCGCCTAAGTAATTATCTTGATTGGAGATTGAAGAACCCTTGTAGAACAACTCTAAGAAAGATTTTTGATAGCCGCCATTCGACCTAGGGTTTTTGCTTATATACTATCTGAAAATCTGATGCAAAACCGATCCATTCCTTCAGACCCCGTGTTCCCACTGCAGCGCAGTGGGCTTTGTCTTTGCTCACTGCGGCGCAGTGAGTCTTGTTTGACTTTGACTTGAAGGTGACTGTGGCGCAGTGGGCTTACGCACCCTCCACTGCGGCGCAGTCTGATTCCTCGGCCTTCTTTCCCTTTGATTCGACTACGGCGCAGTCGTCCTAGTGCAACCTCCACTGCGGCGCAGTGGGGTGTGTTCCACTCTTTTTCGTGGATATGGACTGCGGCGCAGTAGGCATAGCGTCCCTCCACTGCAGCGCAGTCATAGCTTGTGTAAGACAAACTTCTTTCGATCTCGAATACAAGCCGAGCTTCGCCGTCTTTCCACTTAAATCAACTCTTAATCATTCAAATCAACTTCTAGGCCAATAACCCTTCATAATTGCACCAAATGAACGCGTAACCTATTTAGAGCCTGTAAACACTAACAAACACCATAAATGCGCCAAATGCATACAAAATATACTTAAAACGCATAAGAAATAGGCCAATAAGGATGTGGGTAATGGGTATAAATTAGTCACATCAGTTTTAAATCATGGTGTGTTTTTGATAGCGTTGTAAATCATAAAATTGTTCAAACACACTGTGATATGAACTTAACATAATGTGTTTTTGAAAAACATATTAAAAACACATTGTGTTAAATTCAGAACACAATGTGTTTTGACAGTTTTCTAGTTTTCACGATAAATTTAGTTTCAAATGATTAAAACCCATTCTTAATAATATGCCAGATCTGGTATTTAGGATGAGATAAGAGCAAATCTCTTTATTTTAGGAGGAAGAGATTGAGATAAAATCTTCCATATTTAGATAAGCCTTACAGCGGATACCTTCGTCACGCAGGTTCGGCTCCGTAACGGAGGCCACGTTCCGTCACGAAGGTTTGGTTTTGTCATAGAGGGTGACATATACCAACAAGCCCCCTAGTTTAATATGAGGAGCTACAAAGGTCGTTATATTAAACTCTGAAAATTTTCTGCATCAAATTAACGCTTCCTTCGTACGACAAGTGCTTCGTACCTCAAGCCTCCCGGTACAAGGTGATTTTTGTAAATCATTGCGTTGGACTACTTCTAGCCACATTAACTCTTCTATCATATTGCTGCTGTTATCTTCTATCTGATCTGTTCCGACTGTCGATGTCTTCGATTTTTTATTATCTTTGTTTTGTAAGTCTTCTTTCTTCAAAATAAGTTACCTTTCCCATTTAAACTATGGACTTCTTTTGTTATCTTTAATGGAGATACCTGTTTTAATTTGTCAATCTCCGAGGGATTAGAGTGTATCCTTTTGTTGCTATTATAATACCCAAGGAAGTTTCCTTCTTTTACACCGAATGAGCATTTATTCGGATTGGGTTGATTGCTCAGAGATTTCTAAAGGTCTCCCAAATGTTTTATAAAAGGTTTTCTTCATCCCGACAATGTCATTCAAGTAAATGTCCAAGCTTCTGCCAATCTGTGTGGCAAATGCTTTGTCAACTAGGTTCCGATACGCAGCCATTGCGTTCTTTAGCCCGGACAACATCTTAATGTTTTAAAGTCTAAGTTTTCGTTGAAGGAGAGAAAAATGGGTTTGTGCCAGAATAGGACCAAGACGTCTCATCTTTCACTACGCTCTATTCCTATTCGCAAGTACGTAAATTTGGCTAGTATTTACGAAACATAGATTTTACAGTGATTTTCAGGGGGTGGTGATTGCTACCTAGGGTATTATTTCTTTGAAGTAGAGGCTACGTACTAGTAATCAATGAGATATTTGTTAGACTTTCCTCCTGAGATCTTGTATTACGATGGAAATGGGGTTATCGCTGGCTTTATAAGCTATGAATACCAGTGTAGCATGATCATTGTGCATCATTCCACAGGCTCTGAGGGTTAGCTGCTTTCCACCCTCGATGATGCTTTGAAGCACGGTCTTTGTTACATAGTTTTTGGCGCTTAAGCATTATTCGTTGCAAAGCTTTTGGTTTTGGCGTACTCTTCGTTTCGAAGCCTTTGGGGGTGGAATACTCTTCGCTGCGGCGCCTTTGGCGTGGCATACTTCTGTCACGCAGTCTCAGGGACCCGTAATTGCTCATTTATACTAGACTTGTGTCATATGTTTGTAAGACTCTTGCCAGCAATCTTGAGATTGTGAAGTTGATTGGTCCTGTGATCTGCGCTCTTGAACCTGCTTCGTCTCGAAGGGTCTTTGATCCTGGGCATCTGCATTGTTGCGTGTGAAATCCTGTTACTTTTTCTTTGACTCTTTGCTTATACATTCAATCTTTTATATGTCGAATGTTGCAGCTTTAGGAGCCGTCTTTTTTATGTACGTTTGCCCGTACATTGGGGTGTTTGTTCAGGCGTCCCTGTCAGCTTGTTGCCTCTTTGTTTATTGAGGTTGCGACCCTTCATTTATATTGAGACAATTAGTCTTTTGCATTGTCCCTGTGGGACTTTTTGCTTATATTGAAATTGTGGCGCATAGCCTGATATGAATGCCTTGAGAGGTCTTTAGGATTCTCCTTTTATAGAGAGAATTTATTTTGGAGGAAAAGTTAAGCCTCTTTAGGGTTGCCTTAAGTCTTAGGCTATAAGAGCCCAGGAGGATTCTTTCCTTATTTATCGGACCTAAGTAATAAGATCAAATCCCGAGTATATAGGTCCTACTGTTCTTTCGTGTGATAGGTCCTGCATACCGCTGGGAGGGTATGTCATCACAGAGTTTTATGGAACTTCCGCAAATTCAATCCTTGATAAAAGATTGATTCCAGGACTTTTCAACCGAACCCCCTTCGGGGATTTTTAACTAGCAATCTAGCATGCTCCGTTTTCGTAAGTGATTCCGGAGTATGTGTGAGCCTTCCCATGTCGGTCCCAGCCTTCCTTGATATTATGTGATATTTGTGTTGTTTAACCAAAGTACATAGTTGCTGGTTTTGAATGAAGTACGATTGATTCTTTTGATTTAGCCTTCTTCGGCTTTCTTTTCGAACATTATTTCCCCAACGGGTGTATTTTCTCTTCATTCTTCTGATGATTCTAGGTCAGATCATAGTTCCTCCAAGTTTCCTTCAGTATTTAGCATTCTATGTGTCGATATTTGGAGTTCTGTGAGTACCACGACTTCGGTACTGAAGGCTTGGCCGAACAGTGGTGCTTTGTTTCGGAGTTATTTTGTTTGCTCAAAGGACCAAGGGGAGTTCGTCTACTCACCTCTTTGTAGCACGGCTTGTTTGGAGACTATGTATCATAGGTGGTATGTGTACATCTATATGATGAAAGTTTCACACCTTTGGGCATCTTTTCCTTGTGGTTTTTTATGGCTGAAACTGAGGTGCTTCCTTAGTATGCCAAGACTAATCCTTGCGGTTCTCCCGAATTTATGCACCTTCTTTGGAAAGGCTAGTATAAGCGTTTTCACCTTTTGGTTAGTTTGGATAACGGTTCTTAGTGGTGGAGGTTATCCATAAATCCGGATCTCCTTTGCACGATCGACAAACAGAGTTACGTAGTCGGATGCTTCTTGTGAAATGCATTCGGTTTTTGAGCTCTGAGCTGGTGAAAATCTTTAAGGGGTTTATAAAGGTTTTAGGGAACCTTTAAGACTTTGAGTTACGGAAGGCCCGCGGATTGACCTTCGGGATCTGAGCTTCGTAAGCTATGCGGGGTCTGAGCTGTTTCTGGACCTTTGGATCTAAGCTTTGGAGGATCTGCGGGATCTAAGTTGCGAATGAGCCTTTGGAAATAATTCTATGTAAGGTATAAGGATGGGTCTTCGGACCTGAGGCGCCTATGTAAGATCTGCGGGACCTAAGCTGCGAATGAGCCTTCGGAAATAATTCTATGTAAGGTATAAGGATGGGTCTTCAGACCTGAGGCTATGTAAGATCTGCGGGACCTAAGCTGCATATGGACCTTCAGATCTGAGCTTTGTAGGATTTGTGAGATCTTCTTTAGAAGGTCTACGAATGGACCTTCGGATACGAGGCTATGTAATGTCTTTGGATGGACCTTCAGATTTGAGGCTATATAAGGTATGCGGGACCTAAGCTGCATATGGACCTTCGGATCTGAGCTTCAGAAGATTTGCGGATGGGTCTTCAGGGCGAGGCTATAGCATTACAAAGGTTTTCCATTATAGAGGTTGCGCGCGGCAGCGAAAGGATCTTCAAGATACGGGGCAGACATTCCTCCTCAGTCGTGATATTTTTATATCCTATCTATGCAATTAGAATATTTGTTCAACGAAATTTAGAATATCATGGCAACCATATTTGTTCTACCGCATATTCAACAATTAGAATATCATGGCAACCGTATTTGTTCTACTGCATCTCCTAACAATTCATCCACATAATCAAGTAAGGGGGTAAGATTTTTGCATGTTCTATCAACTAATCCTGCAAACCAAGTCACACTTACGGTTTCTCATACGTTAAATACAACTATGCATGATTTTTCAATTATTATCAATTCGTTCTTATAACTAAGTTAGGAAATAAAGTTTGGGCATACTCAAATTTCAAACATGTTTACCATTCTTATTCATCTAATTGTCCATTGATTACATATTTATACATACATCACCGTATTCGTTTATCTCACGTATACAATTTAGCCTAACAACATACTTTATACATGTCAAACTATCAAACTAGTAAACTAATCCTTTCATAAAAGTGTTCGTTGATTATGTAACATCCGTGATATCTGACTTAGTTGACTTGTAAATTGAACGTAAAAGAAAATGAACGATTTTGTTGGTTTATATGAATTATCGAACATTTTATTGTGTTTTAACATAACGTTGAGCTTAGTTGGGATTACGGTTTTGTTTTAGCATTTAAAAGGATAACGAATAGCTATTGGTCGAAGTCAGCGGAGCGGGAGCCACTTTTGGACCTTCCTAGGTCGGCCCCCAACTCCCTCCCCCATTCCTTTCCCTTTTCATTTCTTTCTTTCTCTTTTCTCTTCAAAAGTAAACACCAAAAACACCTTCTTCTTCTTCTTCTCTCTAAATTCTTGGATTATCAATTGTTGTTTGGGCTAGATTAGTAACAAATTCTTCTTCATCATCATCAACTAAACATTATATCAAATGATTAAATCTCCAAGTGCAAGAAATCTCCATGTTTAAGACAAATTCGGATTTAAAGGCAATTGGAAGATTTGGTAAGTAAAAACTATCCCATACTAATCATTTTGTGTTGTTAAACCTGTTTTTAGTTGAATATAAACATGTTTGGGTTTTGAATCGAGTCAAAAACGGATTTTTAGTCAATTAGGGTTTGAAATGGATCATGAATGATTTTGGAGAAGAATTGATGTTATGAATCAAAACGAAGATGTGGGTTATGTTTATTTATGTCAAAATATGTGTAATTATGCTTCAAAATGAGTCTTGGCACCTCCTAAATCGATTTCAAGGTCAAGAATTGAGTTTGGGTTGAGCTTGGTTCGTATTTGGCTTGATTTGGGACTGATCTGGGCTGAATCGCGTTGTGAGTGGTCTTCCTCGCGTCGCTAGGGGTTGAAGATCGATCAAAATTGTGTTTAGGTCAAAATATCGCGCCGTGATATCAAAATATCGCACCGCGAAGTCAATTTATCGCGCTGTTAATTTAATTTATCGCGCCGCGATACACAGCAGCAAAGTCAGTTTTCAAAGGTCAATAACTTTAAACCGTAAGTCCGTTTTTGATGATTCAAGCGGCCACGGAAGCGTAATTGAGTCTGCTTTCCATTGGTATAGGCCAATTATCCCAGAACATAATTTTATCATAATAAAAGTTTAGAGGAAGCAACAGTGGTCATGTCCTGACTAGTTATTGTGAAACAAAACGTAATGATTCCACCTCGGTTGGATCAAAGCCTTATAGAATGGACATAATAAAGCTTTCATAGTAAGTAATATTAGGTCAATATTGATAGGGCCTTACCTCTTGATATGCTTTAGGATTAATGTGTACGTGTATAATATGTTTCAGCTATCGTGGACGTGGGTTCTATTTACTTTCATCTTGGGCTTGTCATTGCTCATCACAAGTGAGTTTCGTAAACCCTCCCTACTCAACTGAGATTCGGGCTGACAAGTGTACATGCTTGTTTGATTGTTGCTTAATCGTTTCATTAGACGATCTTACTTTCAATGAGTTGGAGTTGTGGTGGGAAGGCTGCGGGTGACCCTATATATAAGCATCAAGGGTTCCTTGAAAGTAAAATCGTATGAAGTGTATGTGCATTGTGTTGTTGGATGATGGAAAACGTTTTGATATGGAATGGGACATAGGACATTGCATGATAATATTTCCCTTATAATGTATTATAGATTTGTGATTTGTGATAACGATTAAGTCCATCTTGATGGCATAACGATAAGCCCACGATTTGTGGTATAACGTTGTTGATAATGATATTGTTTAACGTGTATATTGTATATGAATGTTTAGTTGAAACGTAACGTGATATGACGCATTTGAAATATATGTAAGTCGTAACGTGATATGGCGCATTATTCATTATATAAGTCGCAACGTTATAGGTTTCTTTATACTCACGTTATGGATTGTTGAATCCACGTTATGGGTATCTTTATATCCACGTTATGGATTGTTGAATCCACGTTATGGGTATTTTTATATCCACGTTATGGATTGTTGAATCCACGTTTTAGGTATCTTTATATCCACGTTATTGATTGTTGAATCCACGTTATGGGTATCTCTATATCCACGTTATGGGTATTTTTATATCCACGTTATGGGTATCTTTATATCCACGTTATGGGTTGTTGAGCCCACGTTATTGAACGTCGCTAATCATTATATGAATCGGTGTTGTTAAACGTTGATTGTATTGATATTGTGCTAACGTGAAACCTTTTAGGGTTTCCTTGGAACGTGATTAGGTATTCTAATCCTCGTATACCGTTAACGGTTGTTATCTTGACACACTTATTTCCTTTTACTTGTCCTTACGAACTCACCAACTTTATGTTGACCCGTTTTAGTACACTTTTCAGGTGACAGCTTAGCTCCAGGACGTATTGGATGATTATTTGCTTGTTTATGCTAGAATTGGACTTGGACTCCTTAGATCCGTGATTCATTATTCCCGACTAGGGGATTATGCTTATGTGTGATCCGGTTACTTGCTCTATTGAATGGTTCGTATGGATTACTTGATCCTTTACATGCATTTAGATTTACTCTACATAATTTTCATGTCGTGCTGTGCTTTTCTAAGTGATGCCCTATGATTTTACCTTGTTGGGGTGTTACAGATTAACACACCTACACATGCATTATCTATTTCCGTTACATCATGCATAAAAATCATGCTTAACAACATAGTTTCTCATACTTTGCCATATAACTAATATGTTAAATCAACTCATATAATTCTCCGTTGATTAATACATTGTACGCATGCATTACCAAATATCTCATATCGTGCACACAACCAAGATGAATTAACATCATAACCAAGATGAACTAACATCAAAACCAAGATGAACTAACATCAACTTGACCACTACGGGCCATACATACATACACATCACACATGCATAACATATATGTTACTCAATCATACGAAACAACATGTCATTCCATCATCAAATCTCCAACCATAGTAATAGCCCTAGAGTTTATGACCTGGAGATTAACTTCACAGTTGTTCTCATGTTAGCCACACTAGTAGTTAGTACTTTCATGCCAACACACTACACATGTTTAATGTCTTTCCACTAAGGCCAACATATAAATGTTATCAAGTAACTATCATATATTATGTTATCATACCAACATATCATACATGTCTCATATCACAACGCTAAAGATAATATACCAAAGTTCTGATGTCAAGTTCACAACAATTGTCCACTATCAAAATCAAGTACTCATATTCACCACATTATACAATTTAAGTAACTAACACGAATGGTTTAAAGTATAATCCTCCACACAATCAACTTCCATAAAGCATGCACGTTCCTTATTAAGCTAAGCGCGTGCAATCCGTGATGTCATTAACTTGTTATAACACCGGATAACCATAAAATAGTTGATCAGCCTCTTTTAGGGTTGCCACAATGTTACATCAAGTTAACGCCATAACTTCATTTTGCCCTAAGTCATCAATTAACACCAACCAACAACAATAATCCATCCCAACCACAATCAAGCTCAAATCAATGTACACGTTAATCACATTGTACTCATCACGCACAACACATTGTCCACCTTGTACATATCACAAAATAACACGTTGTCCAATTGTACTCACATGAAACTGATTATGTAAGATTACAAAATTTATAATATAAGAAATATTGCAATCATTTCTCATGAAATTGATTATGTAAGATTACAAAATTTATTGTGATAAACTATCTTGCTTATTATAAGTAATACTCCCTTCGTCCCATATTAAGTGTCCATGTTTGACTTTTTGAGTCTTTTTCTTTCAACTTTGATCGTAAATATTTTTGTTAGTGTTAATTAAAATTTGATGTAAGATATATGAATTGATTGAGTTTTAAATGTATTTTTCATTGATATAACTTTCATTAACTAATATATAACACAACCAAAGATATTTGCGGTCAAAGTCGGAAGGAAAAGACTTGACCAGTCAAAATAGGACAATTAAAATGGGACGGAGGGAGTAGATATTATAAAGATGTGGTTTATAGTTTAAGTTACATATTTTTTCACAGAAGTTCAATGTAGTTTAACTATCATTTTTGTTGCGAATTACATTCACATGACATGTATGGTCCATTTTCAAGCAAATATAACAAAAAGAGATCGGTTTGGTGCTAAAATTGGTAAAGTAACAAATCGTCAAGTAATACGGGTCAAATAGTCCCTAACGGGCCGTTTTATAATAATACGGAAGGTATTGATCAAACGCCACATATTTAACGAGTTTTTAATAATACGTCCCTAAGATCATACAAGATGATTCTGTTCAGCATCAAGCTCACAATGTGTTCTATGATCCAAAGCCTACAAGATTTATCTACAAGACCAAAGCCTTATTGATGAAATGTCTAGTAAATTGTGGAATTATGTAAGTACAGGGTATAAAAGTATGATGTAAATAGATTAGGGACTAGTCTTGTACATTTCCAAACTTAAGTAGTTAGAGGTGGTTACCATTATTTACTAGTATATATAATTGTAATTATACATTTTGTAATATCAAATATGTTAATTCAACGGTGTCAATTAATCTCATTCCAGCGATCCTATTTCTTCTCCGATCAACTTCCGGCGAAGAAATCATCACAAAACCCTAAAATTTCACAATTACTCCAATTCTTGATCAATTAATCAAGATAATCATTTTCTTTTAGTTTCTGTATAATAATTCTCTCTGAAACCAAAGTTCTATTATTATAAATTACTCCTTTGAAAGGCCCATACCACCACTATTATTATAAATTACTAATTATGATAGATAGCAAATGTCAACCAAGAGTACATAAACTACAAATTCCTATTCAATTCTGTCGTTGACTTCTTTAATCATCGCTGTTTCACACTTGAAAAAACCTCGTTATAAAGTCAAACTTGTAATGCAACTAAACCAAGATAAAGATACATGTGTATGTCACCCATAATGTTTACGCCACCTTTTTAAGATAAAGATGATAAGAACATAACTACTCGTATTAACGAGCATGGTATCCGCACAATGCGACGACGAGTCGACGATGACGGTGGTAGCGACATCTATTGGTGTAGGTAAAGGTATTTGAGTTAAAAGGATTTGTAGAAATATTTTATAATATAATGGACTAATGGTATAGTTTAATGTTAAGGGTTGATGTTGATTTAATTCATTAAGGGTATTTTAGTCAATTCGCATGTCACATTTTTGTAAACTTCCAACATGGGGTTATAATTTTTATATAATAATATAGAAGTATAGATAAAAGATTATCCGAATGAATGGTTATTATGAAGGGACTACTGTACGTGTACTGGACAGATCGAATTAAAGTAATACTAGATGCATATCTTAATGCTTATTTTGTGTTATACTTATATATATATATTAGGTTTTTTACCCGCACGATGTGCGGTAGTTATATTGACTTTTCAAAACTTTTAATATTGACATTAATAAATTTACAATGAGCTAAATTTAAATACCAAAATACTGAAATATTATGCAATTTTAGTCTAATAATTAAGTCATTTTCGGTAGTCAGATCCATAAAAAAAAACATGCTTGGATGAATGGACGAAGAACATATTATATTAGATACATAATGAATAGCTAAAACAAATGAAAAAAAAAATCTAAAGTTCAAATATTGTAAAGTTAATTTCAATTCAAACGTGAATTGCTGAACATCCAACTTTCTTCTTATGAAAAATATCGTGAAATAAGAAACCCTAACACTTTATTCTTTATAAAAGAGCAATACATTGACATAAATGAAACACTATCAATATAATAATAATAATAATGGAGTAATAATTAAAATGCATTAAGATGAACATAGATGAAAGAATCATCAAACAATGAAAATCGATAGTTGACAATTATTATAAAACATGCATCATGAACAAAAGTAAATATCGTCATCCAAAGAGAATAATATGAAGTCATGTTCAAGAATTAACGATTGATCTCATCTAAAGAGTTATACTAATTAACATGAAAATATCAAAGTTTTTGTATTGAAAGTTGAAAGACTTTTGAGGTGGGGTGTTGGGATTTCTTGTAGCAAGGGTTGGTAAAGGAGCTAAGAAGTTTTTATTTTTATAATATTAATTAATAATTTGCATTATTTATATTTATAGCCATATATATATGGACTTTTATTCACATACGAGGATTGGAAAGATTTTTTTATAAGATTTGGTAATCTATATATTATTTTATATGATATGATTTTACATATATTTCATATATATTTTTATTTAAATTTTTTGAATATATATAAATATATAAAATTTATAAATATTGTAAAAAATTATGGAGATGTCACGTAGGATAAATCCTATGTGACAATATTATAAGCTAGTTTAAGTTAAAGATGTCTTAGAATTGTTTGGTTAATAACTACTGCTTTAATAATTATATAGATATCAAATTGACCGATATTTCATAAATGTTAGTCAAGTAATTATTTTTTATTAACACTTTACGCAAATTTGTACTGTATTTAATAGGGGAAAATATATCTACATCCTGTTTTTGTTTTCAATATTTTTATTACAAAAAAGCATGCATAAAATAAGTAAGATATCTAGAAAGCATGTAATCCTTACATACGTACGTAACGTATTCAGATGTTTAGATTACAATTGAGTCGATTAGTTCATAAACAAAAAGAAGGATCGTTTGTTGAGAAATAACCAGGGTGAAAGCAAATTGTAGACGTACATATATTGCTATGGAGTACATTAATATTATATACGACTTTCGTTGAGAGACAATTATAAGTCGAACAATTCGATCAATTAACGGCACAATACAAAGATTTTGATACGAAATAATATGTAACCCAACTGGGAAACCGACCTCCAGATCAAGATTGATGCGAAAAATCCAATTGGGAAACCGACCCAAGTTGCCTCCCAGAGAAACCATGATTCTTTTTCATCGTCAGTACTACTTCCTTGTGATGGTGGGATATCCTCGGGACATGTGATATTAATCTGCACACCGCATAATCCATTGTTGTTTTGAAAATATCTCAACTCATTCATAGTGTCCATTTGCCCACCAGTAGGAATCTTACCAGTAAGTCTGTTGTCACTCACATCTAGAAGTGTGAGGTTGCCAAGCTTTGCAAATGATTGAGGAATTGGACCCGATATTTCGTTGTGTGACAAGTCCAAGCTTTCTACGCTTTGTAGATCACCAAAAGACGCAGGAATGTGCCCGGAAATCCTGTTGTGTGATACGTTGAGCGACTTTAGGCCTTTGAGTTTGCCCAAGGATGCCGGAAGTTCACTGGATATATTGTTACCCGACAAATCTAACAAAACGTATTGTATGAGCTTGCGAATCGGTATACCTTGAAAAGATTTTTTCCAATTCACAATCAAGTCCTCAGCTCTGTTGAAATCTTGACCGACAGACATGGCAATCATATGTCCCTCCTTAACTGCAGAGGATGGCGTTGACGGCCTTTCGATCATTCTTGGAAGGTTTGCGATCTCTCGGGGAATACTTCCTATTATATAGTTATGGGAGAGATCAAGAAACTGAAGGAAGCTGAGGCTAGAGATATTGTTGGGGATCAATCCTTGAAAGGAATTGTTTCTTAGAATAAGAATTCTAAGAGTTGACATATGAGGCAGGGTATACTGTAAATTTCCGGTAAGCTCATTGTCATGGAGATCAAGAAGTTGGAGGTGGACCAATTTAGTCAAATTCCAAGGAAGCTCACCAGAAAATCTATTCCCCGCTAAACAAACAACTTGGATTGCTTCGGGAAAAGTGGTTGGCACCTTACCGGAAAGATTGTTGTAGGACAAATCTATGATAAGCAAACTAGAAGTATGTCCAAAAATAGGCAAATTATTACCGGAAAATCTGTTTTTGGACAAGTCCAAAGTAGTTAGACTGTCAATCTTGGAGATGGACGTTGGAATGTGTCCTGAAAGATTATTTTCCGCCAACAAAACGAAATCCATCCCTGTGGCATTTCCTATGTTTTCCGGAAACTCGTCGGAAAATTTGTTCCTGGTCAATTCAAGGTGCAGTAAAATAGTAGATTCAAATAGGCGAGAAGGGATTGATCCGGTGAGATTGTTATCCGTAAGAACCAATATTTCCATATGTTGCATCTCAGCAAGCCAATCAGGGAATCCTCCCTCCAATTGATTGGCGCTCAAATCAAGATACACCAGTTCTTTCTGTGATGAAATCTATTCAGGAATGGGGCCCCAAATTTGACAAGAAGTGATAGAAAGGTGTTGAAGACTAAATCTTGGAACAATCTTGGTTTTGTTATTCCAAACTAGGTTGCTTCCTTGTCCACCGATGAACAATACCTCTAGAGTTCTGATTTTGAATAACCAAGTTGGGATTTCCCCAGAGAACATGTTGTCATGGAGCCGAAGGTTATCCAACTTACCAAGTTTCGTATTCCTGATGGGATCGGGCCCGTAAAGCTGTTGGCGCTCAGGTCAAGTTTGGTAATGTTGGGTAGCCTTCCTATAGCTGGAAGCGTGGATAAAGAATTTTCAGACAAATCCAAGACGTCCAGCTTCTTCAGGTTTGCAAATGAAGACGGGATTATGCCAGAAAATTCATTATTTTGTAAAGATAAAACTGTTATCTTTGTTAAATTTCCAATCTCTTCTGGGATATTTCCCGAAAGATAATTTGCAAACAACAACAGTGTTTCAAGATTCTGAAGCCTGCCAATTTTGGGGCTTAAAGCCCCATCGAACAGATTTACTGATAAAAAAAGACGCCGAAGAGATTTGAGTTCGAAAAGTTGAGTAGGAATCGGACCATGGAAATTATTTTTAGTTAACCTCAGGATAGTCAAATTTCGAAAAGACCTTAGTTCAGGCCTTAGTTTCCCAACGAGTAAATTGTTGCCCAGATCCAAGTAACGTAAGTTTGTTAACTGGAAAAATTTGATGGGAATAGAGCCGTAAAATCTGTTACCCGTCAGGTCAAGGTGAATGAGTTTGGTTAGATTCCCAATCTCTTCTGGAATGTTTCCGGAAAGAGAATTTTTGGTTGGCAAATTTCGCCTTGATGTCCGATAGTGGGGAGAGTCGCCCAAATCAATGATCATGTTGCCCAAATCCAAGTAATGTAAGTTGGTTAACTGAAATAATTGGGTGGGAATCGAGCCATTAAATCCGTTACCCGCCATGTTAAGGTGAATGAGTTTGGTTAGATTCCCAAACCCATCTCCCGGGATCTCTCCTAACATCGAATTCCATGAGATATCAAGTAGCTCCAACGAACGGATGTGAAAAAGCGGAGTTAGGATGCTGGAAAATACCGGAACCGGATTGATATCGGGTGGAGGGAGAAGCTCAAACAGGTGGAGCTCTGTGACGGTTCTAGCACTACAATTGACATATTCCCAAGAACAACAATCAGCAGAATGGGGATTCCATGATTTTAGTTTAATATTCAGACCCATGATGGTGGTGAGAGTGGATTTGAAGTGGAGAAGTGCTTGTTTTTGATGTAGTGGACAGGAGAAGGATGGGTTTGCAATGGAATTGAGTATTATGAACAGCATTGATAAAATTAACTTTAACACCCGTGTATTTGCCATTATTGCTCTTACCAGATTTGATTCATTTTTTGAGAGGATTATATATAGAGAAAGATTTGAGGGGGATCGAGTAGCATTTGAAGACAAGTCTACGCTGGCTTTACCGAAAATCTCATAATCATAATTCATAACTATATTCCAACAAACGAATGATCATAAATAGTAAAAAAAAAAAAACTTGTTACTACTGAGCAAGTAATACTACTACCTATATATTAATTAACTAGATTAGACCTCTTGCGTTGCACGTTTATCCGATTTCATACTATTTCTCGATTAGTCCCCGTGCGTTGCACGTTTATCTGATTTCATACTATTCCTCGATAATCATAGTCATAGATATGTTGATTTAGCAATCTTAATTTTTAAATAATACCATCTAAACATATATATATATATATATATATATAAACTAATGAATAAGAAGAAAGATTCAATATACTACTCGTATAATTTCTGGTTCGTGGGTAAAAGAGATTTTTACCCTGATTAGCTTTTATCGATTGAGTGAGTGATTGCATATTGACCGAGTGCCAACAATTTTTGATTCGTGAGAATGTGTTATGTGTTATTTATAAAAAATGTAATTATGTTTAGTTATTCTTAAAGTTTTCTATCAAATTTGATAAAAAAAAGTACATACCATTTAATTAAGTATATATATTCACATTTAGATAACTACATGATAAAAAAGAGTCACTGTTAGAATCTTATATTAATAAAGTGTAATTATATTTAAAAGAACACAATTAGTTAAAAAAAATGCATATGTATTTAAGATTATTTTATAAACTTGTAATTATTTTATACTTACCAACAAATATTTTATATTAGTATGATGGCAATAAATATATATTAAAATACCAATTATCTTTATCGACTATAATAATAACTATTTATTTAACAGTCTCTCTTTAAGTTATTTATCAAATTAAATTAGTTTATAATATTATTTATTTATTTATTTAGGGCTCCTTTCGTTCTTTAATCTGTTTGGCCGGAAGTCTTTATAAAAGTAGTTTTTCTACCTTTAAGTGAAGACAAAATTGTTTACATCTCTCCTCTTATACCCCAATATACGTGTATTGGACTTTGTTGTAGTTGTTGTTGATGTGTATGACTCATTTTTCGATAACTTTGGGCTCTTCAGTCGACAAAGAAAAAAAATAAAAATTGATAGCAATTATTATTTTGGCAACAAATAAAAATTGATTATTTTATTCACAACGTAAATGTAAATGTAAATGAAGCAACTTACATAACTCATTTTTTTTATTTTGCCACCAACCATCAAAACTCGAACTCTTACATTTGTATTATGTGTCTTAGATTTTTTTTTTTTTAAATATATTAAATATTATCTCGAATATGTGATAAATAATTTGTGTATTGAATACATTATTAAATCTAGTAATATTACGGTAAATTATATTAAACCTTATATTATTAAAAAAAAAATGTTATATGTTAACATAGACATATATCTTCTTTGGACAAACATTATAGTTTAATTGCTTATGTTTATTTTAAATACTTATCATTAATTGTTTGTAGTAAACAAATTTTAGTGTTGGGATGTTATATATATATATATATTGTCGTGATATGTTTGGCAAATTAAGGAAAGTGGGTTAACATATCAATAGTTATCTATGAAAGTTTAAGAAATTTACGTAATAACTTTCTTAGATGAAGTGGGTGTGATATCTTCCATAAGAAATTGAGATAGTTGGTTCAAACCCCAATCATCCTCAATTTAATTTTTTATAAAGTGATCGAGAGTTGAACTCATATGTAAATGTGACTGGTGACTGGATGATTATTTGTCACGTTCTAGTAGATGATTAACATATGAATGCTATGTAAGAAAAAGATGATGTGGCGACACCAGAAATATACCATATCATCACTTTGAGATAGAAAATTATATATATATAGAGATTGGCTGATGTTGCAATGCATCTTCTTGCTAATACAGTTTCAAAGATGCATAAATAAAATATTATTAGTAAATATTATAGTTGTATGAATCGATTTATAATACAAAATCATAACCAAAATAACAAATAAGCTTCCATTTGTTGAATTTTTATTCTTCAAACATGAATTATAATTAAATCGAAATTGTATTTATTGTAAATAGTCGTAAAATATAATAGTATAAAATTTTATCTAAAAATAACAAATAAATTTAAAAAATAATAAGGATATTAAAGATGAAAATAACAAATAAATTTTGAAAATGTAGGAACTTAAAAAGACATATTAATGAGTGATTCAAATACGTATGTCTTGAATACATAAGCTAAGTAGATCTCGTCTTATGGACGGGTTAATTTTAAATACTCTCTTTATATATATTATTGTGGTATATAATAGTTCATCTTCAATAAATATTGTATGTATTGTAGTTATATTTTTTAGAACATTTTTATATTTTAATAATATTCACAATTATATAACAAATGATTAGAAACATTTAAAAAATTTGTTACTATTAAGGTGCTGATACTACTTTTATATATGATTTAATAGGCTGCTGGGTAATTGTTTCTAGAACTAATGGCTGAAACAGTTAAAAAACAAGTGGTACTGGTTTTTCGTTTCATTTCCTTTTTTTTTAACTGGGAGAGGATTTCCTGATGTATGTAATTTGATCCCTTAAGTTAAAATAAACTTAAGAAAATCTTCTCCCTCTTTTATTTATTAGGTCAGTAATCATTTAAAGTGAACTATTAAATCTGATTATGTAATATATAGATATCTATATATTTCGATGGCATAAAATAAAAATAAAAGTATTATATATAAGCATATGAGTTGCAGTGGTGAACAAATCGGTATTTAATGTGCACCATCGAAATATACTAGCTGGTGAATTTTGAGTGGTGGCACTAGTTTATGTATCAATATCACCTTTTTTAACTAAATCCACCATCGAAATATTCAAGAATTTACATAATGATAAAGTTAATGTGCTGTGAAATTTTAAAGATTGCATTTCAATTCATTGATTCACAGTTGGATTGATGAAAATGGTAGGAAACTATCAAATATTAAGAATATAAATTTATTTTTATTCAATTAATGCAGTTAAACTACATTGCAATGTAGCTAATATATCCCCATTACAATGTGGTATAAATATTGTGTTATTTAATATACTTACGTTGAATTAACAAACATTATATCATATATAGGTTTGTTTAAAGTTTATTATATCAAATGTATATATTTAATATATTTATTTAAAGGCAAAATAACAATTGTTTCCATTTGCACGTTGCGCGATTTTAATTAGTTCGATAACGTTTTGTTATTGATAATTTATGTTTCCAAAAATTTTGACATATGAAATATATACTTATTCAAAGACAATACGACAAAAAAATTATACTCATAATAGTTCTAACAACAAGTAAATAACACTCGTAAAATAATAATTATCCAACAAGGATAAATAAGACCGGTGCTTCTCTTAAAGGGTTCAGCATACTTGTTGTTTATCTTCTTATTTACTTTCTTGTCTAACTTAATTATAACATAAGTTGTGCATTCGTGGACTGTCAGTGGTATCAGAGCCACCGTTCCTAAATCATTGGAACAATATCTGTTTGCCTTATTGTGTTTACATAAATTCTCTGTTCTTTTCTCTTCTTAAAATCTTGTCCTTAAAACAAGAACATGTCGTCTGTACCTAGCCTTGTGAATACACGTGACTTTGGTTATGTGTCTAGTCCTCCAAAATCCGAGCCCAAAGATTTTGGGTCTTGGAAGGAGAGAATGCTTCTTCATATCGCCAGTGTGGAACCCTACTTATTGACTATATTAACTGAGGGTCCATACGTACCTATGTATGTTCAAAGAACACTAGGAGCAACACCTGATGCTCCTGAGATTGTGACTGACCTGGTAAAACCAGAGGTCCAGTGGACTGATGAAGAGCGAAAACTGGTTAATCTTGATGCCAGGCTTAAAAACATGATAATTGTCACTCTGCCTACTGGAAATCATGAAGCTTGTCATCAAGTATCCCTCTTCAAAGGAAGTTTGGGATAGGCTGGTCAGCACCTATGAAGGTTCTGCTAACCTTATTAAAATAAAGAAAATAGACCTAAAACGGGCCTATGAAAATTTCTTCTCTCTTCCTGATGAAAGTCTTGAGGGCACCTATACTCGCTTTAAAGGGTTGCTCAATGATATGACTAATGTTGGCATTACTCATGATAATTTTGAAGTATGCCACAAATTCATCAATTCTCTTCCTCTTAAGTGGCAAAACTTAAGACAAACCCTCCGTACCACAAAGAAAATTCAGGATTTTGATCTTGAGGAACTTTTTGGCACTCTTCAATTTGAAGAGAGGGCTTTGGCTCAAAACATTCGAGCCTCTGCTGATGCCAGGAGACATGCTGGCTCCTCTTTCTCCGTCAGCATGTCTTCCCATCCAATTTCTGATCCTATTGCTCTTATCTCTGCTGAGCCCATCGATCTCAATGATGGTGCCAGCACTTTTAATCTTCCTGATCCTATCCAAACTCTTGTTGATGAGCTTGATGCTGATGAAAAACAAGAGACGTTTAGTGACTTTATGAGCTTTGCTCTTCTTGCTGGAAAGAAATATTCAGAAAATGGAACAACCGTAAGTCGGTTGCTCCTTACAAGCCTCCTGTTGATAAATCACAGGAAGAATGCTGGAGGTGTGGCAGAAAAGGCCATTACCAAAAAGAGTGCAGGGTCTCTATCCCCACTCCAGCTGCTCCCAAATCTAACTTTTCCAAGTCTGCTGATGAGTACAAGAACAAATACTATCAGCTGAAGGCTAAGATGGCTGAAATGAGGAAGCCAAAACACTAGCAAAAGGACTGGTTGCTAAAGAGCATGATTGGGCTGACTCGGATGAGTCAGATGATGAAGATTATGTTGACACCATGTGCCGGATGGCACTCGCTGATGGTGATGCACTAACCAAAGATCAAGTCTCCTCTAGTCAGTGGGTAAATGTCACTGTCAAAAAGGTACATTCTCTTCTCTCCTCTTTTGATGATGAGAAGACCAAAATTATTGAGTCTTTGTCCTGTGATCTTCAGTTTGTAGAAACTCTACGCACTGAACTTCAAAAAAAACTTAACTCTGCTAGCACAGAATTAAGTGAAAAGTCTGAAAAACTCTTGAAACTGAAGAATGTTCATGTAGAACTTCAGTCTCACGAGCTAATGACTCAAAAACTCTAACTTGAGAATGAAAAACTCAAGCTTGAAGTCTCTAATCTAAAGAAGATTGTGACCTCATGGTCAAAAGCTTCTAAGTTTCATCATCAGTGTCTAAGTGAACAAGTCCCTGCTCAAGTTCAGGCAGTGATTGGTGGCGATTTTGATGCTGCTGCTTCACTTGTTGACTCGTTCAACGATGATGTTAAGCCAGAAATTTCTATTCCTCCCTCCTCTACAATCTCTCATGAAGAGATGAAAAAAGGTACTTTGTCAAGGGACAAAATGACTACCACACTGAAATGGATGTAAGTGCCACTTCTTCCACCAGTGTATCTTCTTTTGTTGAAGTTAAATGTGCTAGTTCCTCAACCAGCACCTATAACATGTTCTCTCACCTCCCTATTGTTGACATGATGCCACATGAAGGGAAAATTCAATATTCTCCTCCAAGAACTTTTAAAGGGGATATCTCAAGTGACAGGCATAAACCCATTACTCCTCAGCAGCTTCCCAACAAGTATGTTGAACCCTTTAAGAGAAGCACGGTTGCTGTGTCTTATGACTACAACACTCCTTTGAGAGTGAATTCAGTCAGTCAGCAATCTTCATGTGCTCCATCAACTTCTTCATCTCAAGAGCCTGCTCATGTTAGTCATAAGGATGGCCAGCATGACCGTCTAATGAAAAGACGTGTCAGGTTCACTGATGATAAACTTCAGCAAGTACTTCCGTCTAGGGATTTACCTGCTGATGGTCTATTTAATCAGCAGACCCCTCAAAACTTGTCTATATCAACTAGGTCAACTCCTAGGAGCAACACTCCTCAAAGAGGAAGGCTCCCTTCTCTAAACAGGTCAACTACTCCTCAGCGAGGACACTTGCCACATCAGTAAGTGAGACATGTTACTCCTCAGCGCGGACACTTGCTATATCAGCAAGTAAGACCTGTTACTCCTCAAAGAGGGCACTTGCCACATCAGCAACTGAGACCCACAACCCCACAGAGAGGACAAATGCCCAATCAGCATTCTCTATTCTCTATGACAAACAGGGAGTATCTGCCTCATAGGCAAATGAGGTCAGCAACTCCCAATCATCAATCTAGGCCAACTACTCCTAGAAAAATGCCTCATCCTCAACCTCTATCTCAGCAGGGTCCATCCTCTTCTTTCTACCTTGCTGGAAGACAAGTATGGATAACCATTCAAGGATCTCAAAATCCTTATGATCACAATGGTCAATCCATACTTGGTCCTGTTCCTCAGATGCCTCTACCTAGACCTAAACAAAGAAACAAATCTAAGTCTAAGCAAAAAGGCAAGGCATCTTCCTCTAATCCTTAGATCAATGTGCTTACTCAACGAGTCAATGATCTTTCATCTCAGCTGAAAGACTTTCTCAATCTGAACCAAAAAGGCACTTCCTCTGTTAAAAAATGCTATCTATGTAGCAGCAGAGGACATGTTGCCTCTAAATGTGAAAGTGTAAGCTCAAGGAATGCTCTAGAGGTTGCTACACAACCAAGTTCTTCTATATCTGATGGAGCATCTTCCTCGTCTAGCACATTGAAGTTCCTCATTCCCAAAGAATCATTTCAAATGCACGGGGACATCCATCTAGGCTGATTGAATACAGTGCTCCTGACGTTGTCAGCAGCTATGTATATCTTCAAAGCAATGAGACTAACATCATGCCTTTTGAAGAAAACGATCCCACCTTTGGAAATGTCAATGTGGGTAACTTTCCCACTCTTGAGGATGCTCTATCAACAGAGCCAACATCTTCCTCTAATGACCCTTCCCCTAACCCTGCTGACAGGGTTATTGATGAGTTCCAAAGTGAAGCCTAAATCCTTCTATTATATCCATGTAGGGCTCGCTGGGAAAAGGAGTGTGGTATTTGGACAGCGGCTGTTCAAAACACATGACTGGCTCTAAGTCACTGTTGGATAACTATACAGAGGCACCTGGTCCTACTGTAGTGTTTGGTGATAACTCCACTGGATAAACTGAAGGGTTTGGTCTTCTTTCCAATGGTCTTATCAAATTTTCCAAAGTTGCCTATGTAAATGGATTAAAACATAATCTCATAAGCATTAGTTAACTTTGTGATGCTGATTACAAAGTGATTCTTGATAAACATCAAGGCACTGTTGTAAATATAAACAAGGAAGTCATCTTGGTAGCACCAAGAAAAAGAGATGCATATCTTGTAGACTTCACTCCTATCAAGACTGATAGTGAGACTTGTTTCTTTGCTAAGTCAGCATTCGAATTAAATTGGTCATGGCACAAGCGTATGTCGCATGTGAATTTTAAAACCATCAATTCATTGGCCAAAAAGAACCTTGTTCGTGGCCTTCCTCCTCTCTCTTTTGAAAAAGATAGACTCTTTGGTGCTTGTGAAAAAGGTAAAAGCCATAGATCTTCTTTCAAAACAAAACAAGCCAATTCTGTCAAAGACTGCTTTCATCTTCTTCACATGGACCTTTTTGGTCCAGTAAATGTCCAAAGTCTAAAGGGTAGCAGATACACTTTAGTTATTGTGGATGAATATTCACGATATACTTGGACTATCTTTCTTCATTCCAAGAGTGATGCTGCTGATGAGATCATTAAATTCATCAAGAAAATGGAAAATCTCAACAGCATAAGGGTTAAAGAACTCAGAAGCGACCATGGCACTGAGTTTAGAAACCACACTCTTGAATCCTTTTGTGCTGATGAAGGGATCTCACAAAATTTCTCTTCAACTAGAACCCCTGAGCAAAATGGTGTTGCTGAAAGGAGAAACAAAACTCTAATTGAGGCAGCACGAACAATGCTCAGCGAGTCCTCTCTGCCGAGCAGGTTTTGGGCAGAGGCTGTCAGCACTGCCTGCCACACTCAAAATCGCTGTCTCGTTGTCAAAAGACATGACAAGACAACATACGGAATTTTGAGAGGCAAGAAACCTTAAATCAAATACTTTCATGTATTTGGTTGCCCAGTCTTTCTTCTTAGTAATAAGGATCATCTTGGAAAATTTGATCCTAAAGCTGATGATGGTTACTTCGTTGGATATTCTGCCATCAGCAAAGCTTTCAGAGTGTTTAATACTCGTCTTCAAAAGGTGGATGAATCTATTCATGTCACTTTTGATGAGAGCTCTTCAGCTCTCAAAGATATCCAATCTTCATCCTCTAAAGAGATAGTCAATGAGCTCACTGATCCTCCTATGGAAGCTGTTGACTCATTTGTTGATGCTTCTTGCTCGCTGCCTCTTGATAATCAGCTACTCACTGAGGACAGTTCAGTGGAACGTGAACTTGAGCAAGTTGCTGCTCACATCTACACGATTGAGCCAGTTGAGCCCATTTTAAGATCAATCCATGCTGCGTTAGCCAAACCTAGATCACTGGCTGGTGATATGCAAGTTGATGACTCTGCTGATGAAGAGTTTCATGATGCTTCAGCTAATACTGAAGACATGGGGTCTACTGATGACCCCATCATCAATGATGACTCTACCTAGTCAAATGGCTCCTCTGATCAAAGTCCTATTGAATCAACTCTAACTATTGATCTCTCTTCTTATAGTTCTCCTGCTGAACCTATTCCCAGTCTTCCGCTGCCCCTTTACTTGGTTCATCAAGTGTTCCTGCAATTAAATGGACATCTAGTCATCCTGCCCATCAAGTGATTGGTGATCTTCAGCATGGTATTATGACTCGATCAGCGACCAGAAATTCATGTCTCTATGTTAATTTCTTGTCAATGATCACTTCTAAAAATATTGGAGAGGCAATTATTGACCCTTCATGGGTTGCTGCCATGCAAGAGGAACTTACCCAATTTCAAAGACAACATGTCTGGTTTTTAGTACCTCTTCCTCCTGGTAAAGAACCCATTGGTACAAAATGGGTTTATAGGAATAAAATGGACGAAGATGGTGTTGTTATACATAACAAGGCTAGGCTGGTTGCACAAGGTTACCTTCAAGAAGAAGGTGTTGACTATGACGAAACCTTTGCTCCAGTGGCCCGACTAGAAGCTAGACGCTTATTCCTGGCACATGCTGCTTATCGAAACTTCACAGTTTATCAAATGGATGGAGTGCCTTCCTAAATGAAAAACTCGAAGAAGAAGTTTATGTGGAGCAGCACCTGGTTTTGAAGATCCAGCCAAGCCACACCATGTGTATCGTCTTTACAAGGCCTTATATGGTCTTAAACAAGCTCCCAGAGCTTGGTATGATACTCTTTCTGAATTTCTTCTTTCAAATGAGTTTCAGCGTGGATCCATTCTATATGTCCAAATTTATGTAGATGACATTATCTTTGGATCCTCCAGCAAGAAACTTTGCAAAAAGTTTAGCTCACTGATGTCATCTCACTTTGAAATGAGTATGATGGGTGAACTAACCTTCTGGTTTACAAATTCGTCAACTCTCTGATGGAATTTTTATAAACCAAGAAAAATACATTAGGGACATGCTGGCTAAGTTTGATATGACAAATATCACTCCTAAGCCCACTCCTATGTCCCCTCCAAATAATCTCCATGTTGACTCAGATGGAAAGCATGTGAACCCAACCCACTATCGTGGGATGATTGGCTCGTTGATGTATCTCACAGCGAGTCGTCCTGACATCATGTTTGCTACTTGTCTTTGTGCAAGATATCAAGCGTTCCCCAGGGAGTCTCACTTACTCACTTTTAAGCAAATCTTCAAATACCTCAAAGGGACTTCCTCCTTATGTCTTTAGTATCCCAAAGATTCAAACTTTGACTTAGTTGCATACTCTGACTCTGACTATGCTGGGTGCATGTTAGATAGGACAAGTACCAGTGGTGGATGTCAACTGTTGGGGGGAAGGCTGACTAATTGGTCTAGTAAGAAACAACATACAATTTCCATCTCCACTGTTGAAGCAGAGTACGTATCTGCAGCGAGTTGTTGCGCTCAAGTCCTTTGGATGAAAAATCAACTCGCTGACTATGACTTAGATTTCTCTAAGATCCCAATCATGTGTGATAATACAAGCGCCATTGCCATTACACATAATCCTGTTCAGCATTCCAAAACAAAACACATAGATATTAGGTATCACTTCATTCGTGACAATGTCATGAAGGAGGATGTTGAAATCTACTTCATCCCCACTGATGATCAACTTGCTGACATTTTCACTAAACCTTTAGATGAAAAAAGATTCAAAGATCTAGTCAGCAGGTTGGGAATGGTACATGGTGACTCTGCTACTTAGCTTACATATCTCTTATAAGTTAACTCTTGACCCTTGTCAAGATTACCTCAGCGAGTTCAAGTGTGTCTTACTCGCTGAACAGAAAAGCAATAGAGAGCTAAAAGTCTCTCTAGTCCAGCAGCAAACGGCTGCTGGTAAAGACAAATAAAATCCGTTGATCCCTGATGCTTTGAGAAAAAGCATAACAAAAGTAATAGGGTGCTGAAAGTCCCTATCTAGTCTAGCAGCAAACGGCTGCTGGTAAGGACAAATAAAATTCGTTGATCCCTGATGCTTTGGGAAAAAGCATAACAAAAGTAATAGGGTGCTGAAAGTCTCTATCAAGTCCAGCAGCAAATGGCTGCTGGTAAAGACATCTAAAATCCGTTGATCCCTGATGCTTTGGGAAAAAGCATAACAAAAGTAATAGGGTGCTGAAAGTCCCTATCTAGTCCAGCAGCAAACGGCTGCTCTAAAGACATCTAAAATCTGTTGATGGCTGACAATTTGCCAAAAATTGTATAAAGTTAGTCAGTGACTGCCTCTCTCTTTCTTTGAGTTGCTGACTGAAAACTTGGTAACCATTTTTTTTTTAACAAAAGAGTGACTCTTCAGTGGATACCTCTAATTATCCTAGTGTATTCCACTACGTATTTTTGTTAATATTTTATGATATATATCTCAAACGGTTACCTCTATTTTCTCCCAAATGGGCAACTTGTACACTGTACGCGCCGTATGTACTCGAGTACAGTTGAAATCGTGGTTCATGTGGTCACATCATACAACCCAAATACGTACATATATACAGTTTTCTTTAAATAAAATAATATTTTATATGCCACTTATGAAAGAGAGTATTTGTGACGACTCACTTTTTGCTATTATAGGGCCCATATCCATGCCATATATATACAAATCTCTTCCACTTCTTCATCTTTTACGCTCATTTTTTCTCTCAAATCTTCTCACATTCTCATATTTCCCAAATCTTTTCAAATTCTTCATATTCTCATTGTCATTCACTTCATCCTCTTCATCTCTACTCCCATTTTAATCTTTCAAATGGCTTCTCCATCTAAGAATATTCCTGAACAACAACTACAAATCTCAGAAAATCTCTCCTATCTCACTTCCAAAGATTATGATAATGAAGGCATTTGTCCTTCTAATCAAGTGTCTTTCTAAGCATCTAAACTGGTCATCAAGGCCAATAATTATATTGGATCCACAGAAATCCCGTCTAAAATCAAGGGATACTTTTCCATGCTCGACTTCATCATGGGATGTCCTGTTAGAAAGGCCATCTACAGTGATCCCAAGGAGATGTGTGTTCACCTCCTAAGGGAGTTTTGGTGGACGTGTGACTATAAAGTTTCCAGTAGCACCATTACTGGCACAATACTGAAAGGAGAACACTCTATATCCATCTCAGTTGACTCGCTGAGAGATGCTCTTCGTCTTCCCAAACAATCGGAAGAGCATCCATATGTTGATTTGGTCCCCATCGGAGTGTGGAAGGAATGGTTGTTAAGCATTGGATATGGGACCAACATGGAACCAGCACAACCTGTGCACAACAATCCTCAAAAGAAGTATCTGCCTGGTGTGTGGAGGCTGCTGTTCAGTCATGTCATCCAAATGTCTTGGTGGCAACAGTGGCTCTTTTGATCAAGCCACTGCTGCTCAAATGCAAATGATATATGCGCTGGCAAATGGTCGCAATATTGACTTTGCCAGCGTAAGTTTTGAAGACCTGAAGGGGAAAGTCACAATAAAGAACAGGTCAAGCTCAGTGCCTTTTGCACGTTTTCTCTCACTGATCTTCAGATGGGAGCTAAAAGATAAGTACCTCCCTGAAGGTGCTCAATTCATTCTCTCCCCAAGGGTTGCAAGCTCCATATATAAAATTCCTACTTGCGACCCTGAGTAATTTGATTCCAAGTATGTTGTGCTCACTTCAGCAATGAAACAGGTACTATATTCTATGTACCCTGAAATATATAAACAGAACCCTGCTGGAGCTGGTATGCTGATAATCCCCCCAGCAACCTCCAAAGCTCCCAAAAAGACCAAGAAAACCACTTCTTCCACTTCACCTCCTGCTGCTGTCCCAAAACAGCACCAGCGAGTACCAAAGGGCCAAACTTCTAAGGTTAGGAGCTCCTCACTGCCCAAGGACAATAGAGACCTAGCCAGCCCATCAACAGTCTCAAAAAAGGCTGCTGACAAGAAAAAGGGTAACCGCAAGCAGCCACCTCAATCTTCTGTAAGCCAGGTTGGTGAAGATCAAGGGCCACCCCATCCCATGAGAGTTGAGTCAACCCCTCAAACACTTCCCTCTTCTTCTTCTCACCCCTCTGAGTCGCTGTCAGCAGCCAGATCACAGGTGATGCTAGAGACAACACATTCTACGACCGATGATGCATTAGTGAAACAAGACACTGATGCTGAGGCACACGGTTCCCCTACCCCTTTAAATTTTTCAGTGGAGGAAAGGATG
Organism: Erigeron canadensis; assembly: GCF_010389155.1. Classification (NCBI taxonomy): domain Eukaryota; kingdom Viridiplantae; phylum Streptophyta; class Magnoliopsida; order Asterales; family Asteraceae; genus Erigeron; species Erigeron canadensis. The sequence goes on from NC_057765.1 coordinate 23,882,072, forward strand.
GGTGTTGAATTTGAGAGTGCTGAGGATCTGGAGTTGGTGTTGAGGGTGCTGAGGTTGTCACACAAGAAAACTTGGTTGAAAATGTTGATGCTGATGTTGGTGTTGATGAGGAGGAGAGTGATCTGGAGTTGGGAGATTTCATGGTTGATGAATTCCAGCTGGATTCCTCCAACCAGGCTGATGAACTTGAAGCGAGTGATATGGAGGTTGATGCTGGAGAAGAGGCTGCTGCTGATGAAAATGCAGTAGCCATCATTGAAAATTTTGAAGAAGCTGCTGCTACTGATGATAATGCAGCAACAAATGTTGAAGCTGAGGTGTTGACTCTCTCTGCCAGACCTCAGACTCCACCTATGCAGCAGTGAACACCATGCTCTCTCTTGGCATGCCTTCATCTTTCTCAAGTGTTCTTGGTTGCACATCTGCTGGCAAGCTTGTTATTGAATCTCAAACTGCCAAAGAGTTGGGTATCTCTTACTCTACTAACTCTTCTGATAGGCTGCCCAGGGTGGAACACCAGCTAAATGATCTCACCAAGGCTGCCACACTCGCTGTTCAACTCAAAGGTCATGAAGATGACAGATTGGTGAAGATCTTGGAGAGCTGGTACAAAAAGCAAAATGAGAACACTGCTAGCATCGAGACACTTAAAGAAAAATCTGTTTCAATGGCTGCTGATCAAGAGAAGTTGCGCACTGTACTAATGTCATCAAAAGAGATCAGCAGGCCATTCGAGGTTTCTCTCAATCGCTATGCAAGATTGGGAATGTTGTTTGTTTTTCAGCTAAGAAGGCATCCATGCTGCTGAGGCAAAAAGAGTTGTTGACCTGGTTTCTCTTCTCATCACCCAGGTCGAGAGCAACACCAAGGCTATCAATGCCTTAGAGACTACAGTGGCCAGTCTTCCTCCTCATGTCTCATTCACTGAGGAAGATCGTAAGCGCCAAATGAACTTAAAACAAGAAGTTGGGGAAATAAAGAATATGATGTCCCAACTTCTTCAGCAGCAGGCAGCCCCAACAGCAACGGTGGAGGTTGTTATTAATGATACAACCTCCAAGGGGGAGAAAGTTGATGTTGCCATCTTAGACCTTGTCACTGAGGCAGTAAGTAAGGCTGTGAATAAGATCTATGAAGCCTCTGCTGACAAGGTACTGGATGAGCAAGAAGAAGGTAACACCGCTGCAGCCACCGAGGATAAAAATGATGAATTGGCAATGGTGGTTGTCAGTGAGAAAGTTAGTGAAGTTCCCCCTGTAGGTGCTGAAGGGGAAACTCAAATGGTTGTCGTTGCTGAAGATCTCCCCGCTGATGTTGAGGGGGAGACAACGGAGAAGGATGGTGAGAATGCTGAGGGGGAGCAACAATTAATAGTTGTTGATGCTCCACGAATTGAAAGGTTTGATGAAGAGGAAGAGTAGATGAGTCCTCATGCAGTTAGAATAGCATGGGAAGCTCGGTTTTCACAAGAAATGGCTAGGGATGGATCAAAGGAAGTACTGAATATTTTCCATCCTCGCTTCCTAGGAAATGCTGAAGTCACTAAAATGACTGACGCACGAAGAAAGCAGCTTACTGATGCTGGCTTTTTCAAGAGACCTTCGTCTCTCTCTGCTCTAAACATCTCCATCACTTCCTCAGCAGGCAATGAACACCAAGTTATTGATGTCCTTTCTCTAACTGCTGAGGGAAGAATGCAAGAAGAGGCCCTAGAGGAGCTGGATAGAATAAAAGCAAACCACGAAAATGAAAGAAAAAACCCGGAGTTCATTAACCAGCTGGCTTTCTCGGAAAAAGATCAGATGGATGCTGAGCAGAGGATGCTGTTAACCACTGGTGGGCCTCAAGATCTCTACCAGCAGAAGCAAGCTGATGTAGAGCAGCTACTGAAGTAAAAGAGAGAAAAATTTGAAAGTGAGAAGGCCAAGTGGTTAAAGATCGTGAATGATAGGAAGAGACCACAAAGAATCACTACTGTGGAAGCACACAGAGCAGCAATGGGGACAAAAACCAATATGAAGATCTTAAGGGAAGGGCATGGTGCTCCAACGAAAATTGAAGATGTGAAGCTCACCAACTTGGGAGCTTCAGAATGGTTTGAGGTTTACATGCTTATAAAAAATAAAAAGGCTGCCAGCTATGAACAACTTCAAAGGATGCTGAAAGAGTATTTTGAAAGAGTGTAAGGTACCCTATTGTTTCATGGATCGAATAAGACGCGATTCGTTATGTCAAGAGTGTGGAATCCTCTTGACATAACTAGATTGCTATTGCCTTCCGTCGATTAATGATGAATTAACCAACCTAAGGAGATGCACAACACTTGTGGTTCGTGTAGGAGGTCACACGAAGGAACAAGTGACTCGATTTCGTAAATTCGTGAATATCTTCCAAACGATTAATGAAGATCAACTAACATTAACCTAATTCCGTAGATTAGGTCTTGTATTTATACTAGAAGAGTATTGGATTGTGTGGGCTTAGGTCTTAATCGAAGATTAGGCCTGAAACAATAAACCAATCGACTTGCCTCGTGCTGATGTCAGCACGAGGTTGTTCCTTCATACTGATGACGTCAGCACGAGGGACGACCCTTTGGCTCTTTGTTTTACTTTGTTTGGCTCGTACATAACATCCAACCATCGTTTAAGCATCCTACGACACTTATAAACCTTGGTTCTATGTTCTTGTACCTGCAAAACAATATATAACACACAAACACAATACAAAACTCAAACAGATATAATATTGAAGTTCAAACGTAATCATTAAATATCAACACAAGTTCTTATTTAAATGATTACAATCATTGTTCCTAAAACATAGACGATAATGTTGCGATTGTTACAACAAATCTGCATCTACAGACTCCCCCTTGACAGTTGCAACTTGATTTCTTTAAAGTCTTTAGAACTTGAACTTCAAAGTCATCCGTTAAACAAAAGCCTTGTGCTATTCGCATGAATTCTCTCTTGTAAGCAATGTGCGAGAATATTGCGATAGCTCCTTTCTTCAACTCTCCGAAATTCCACTGCTGAACAAGGTGTATCCAAAAGTCTTCTCTAATCACCTCTTGACAAGTTGACAACCTGCATTGGATCATACATGCGTAGCAACATTTGTTTCTTTGAATCATCAACGAACATCTGTGCTTCGCCTGACTTGATATCTATCTGCCAAAATGTCATTGTCGTCAGCATATCTTGATCCCATTTGATAGTGGGAACCTCCTTAACACACTTAATCCTTCGTTGTTCAAAACGATATGTGCCATCTTGATTCTTAATCTTCTTCAAAGGTGTTGGCTTAATCAACCTCTCTTCTGGCTTCAGACCTCTATCACTGAAATTTCTAATTCTTTCATCTCTGAATTTATTCCAGTAGAAATCTACAAGTCCATTGCTCTGAAGATTAACGAACCATCGTCTTCCCAAATCTATCATATCAGAATCACTGAGAGAGTGGAAGTGTCTTTGACTTATTGACATGTACTAGCATCCCTCCTTTCTCTTGATAATAAACAATTTGATTTTGTGATCATAGAACCAACTTTGTATCACTAAGAAGTACTTGGGTGCATCCTTGTCTGAGATAAATTCCCAAAACATTGATGATTTTAAATTTCCACCCATATGAAAACCAGCATGAGTTACAACAACTGGAACCCTTCTATCAATAATAAACTTAGGGTCTTGCTGCACCGGAGGTATATTGAATCTTCTAAGATCAACCTCTCGTGTAGCATCAATATTCCAGTATAACTAAAAAATATTGTCATGTTCTTCATCGATTATGTTTGCAGATACAGCAAATCTCAAACTTGCTGTATTCCTAGGTTCATCTGGACTATGTCTGATCTGATTAAGATTAAGATGTTCTACTTCAGCTATCGGTTCAACTTGAATGACTTCATCTTCATTAAAGATGCGATCAAAGTCATAAGGTATATCAAGCAACCTTTTTCTATCAGCTTCTGAAGTAATGAACTCTCCTTCTTCCATATCTTTACCATTGACACTGTCTAAGTCATCTTCAGCATCAAGATCGTCCAATGCACCTATCTTTTGAAGCTTATCTGCAATTCAAACAATTCAAATATGCAAAGACAAAGAACATAAAACATAAGTCAAGACATAATAAATAGTATAAATACATAAAAGAAATTAAAATAAATAATACTATATCATAAATATAATGCAACAATTACGTTAATATTTATCTTATAATCTTTATCTATTTTAACTTACGACAGTAATATTATATCATAAATATAATGTAATAAATACATTCATATTTATCTTATAATCATTACAAAAACAAAAATCTTTAGCACTAAGGTTCATAATCCGAATCTGAATCCGAATCTGACTCTGACAATGTATGAGTTAACCCTGACCGTTCTTTCATTTGATCCGTAAGTGATCCTGGATCATAATAATCATCATAATCCATAATCTCTGCTCTAGCTCTCATATGAGCCTGTGGATCATAACCCAATCTCTTTTTTAGTCTATGCACAATTAATGGGTGCAAATCTGACTCTGTAGAGGCATTGGTAGTAGAATCGGTCTTAGTTGACTCACTATCCTGAGTAGATTTTCCTTTGCTAAGATTTTCAATATGATTATGAGGATCATTCACTAACTTTTCTCGAATCTCCCTTTCTATTCTACTAGACTTAGAATTGGAGTTACCTGAATTGGAATCTTCCTCATCATCATCATTTGGATCATCAGGATCTGCATTTGTAGCAGCCATCACAGCTTTACCTTTATCTTGAGTCCCAGAAGTACTAGCACTAGCTGTACCAGCAATCTCTGACTCTGTCTGTCTTGGCGACTCCCCCTGAATGTTTGTAGTCTCTGTATCCATAACAGCATCATCAGCATCTTGACCTTGACCTCTATTCTCTGGCTCACCAACTGATGGTTGTGCTTGATTTGGACATTGAGCTGGATCTTGATCTTCATGATCATCATCTCTTGACTTCCTTGCTAGCTCATCATCCTTACAACCACAATAACCTGTCACACTAAGTCTTAGGTTAATAAATACAAGGCAATCCGTCCTTGTAGCACGTTTCGTGCATAGATTGTTGTCCGTTTCAATGAAATTTGTAACCTACACACTTAACAAACTTCATCAATGCATCATGATCAACAAAAATTATAAATATGCAAAACAATCAAAATCTTAACCTATCGATCAAAAATCTAAGGCAAGTCCAATCTTTGTCAAGCATACTTATCAACCAAAAACAATTGAAATTTCAAAAATTTGAAACAAATTCTAAAATATTTTGACTTTTCAATTTCAAATCCAGTTCATTTTCTAAATTAAACAACTTATGTATTAATTAGAAAATCCAACTTTTAAACATACTTACCATAAGCAACAAGACTCATATAATTCACTAAGAATCATATAACTTCCTATTGAATCATTAGATGCTTATCAAATCTCTCGTTCAATAAGAACTAGTTTGACACACAAACTGACACTTATTAGTACAAAAAATAAAAATAAAAACAAAAATAGCTAAAATAAAAACTAAACTACTTTATTTATTTACAAGAAATTCTAAGTTTTGCAGATTAGATCAGATTAGCATTTACATAAGTCTGCAAGTGAGAAATAATTCTCTTATGATTAGTTATGAACAGTGATCCAACCACGATTACCGGTATATTTGTCCTCTTAAACACTCGGTACTTCCAGTTTCCTTTGAGTTGTGACACTTTCGACATACCCTGGCCAAGGACAGTCACCATGTAACCCGAGTAGCCTAATATGCCACTGAACAGTTTGCGAACTTATGTGACCCACATTCAGATATACTTCCGTAATCGATACAAGCACTAAGATAACAAATATTCAATATATATTCAAAAATATAAACAAATCATGAGACACTTTTCAGATAACAAAATTTAATCACTTTGTGATTTAACTTATTTGCTTTTGCATTTGATTATTTATAAGGAACCCGTGATTTTCTATGAGACCCATGTAGCGAACTTTCTGACAACCTATCCCAAGTTTGAAGCTTTAGGTAGGCTAGATATACAAAGACACCCCAAGGACATACTTGTCCGAATCTCAAAGATCACATTAGCCCCTTAATTAACATTCATTTCTTTTGCATAAACAATATCACATTTAACTTTCATGCTCATGATTTGTAGAGGTTTTTGCCTATACCTTGAACAAATCATATAGTAATGCTAGATCTTTCACAAAATTTAAGGACTAGATCAATTCATTATGAAAAGCAAACATTCTCAGTTATATATCTGAATAAGTTTCCCACAAGAACATTGTATAAATTAAGTACAGATTAAGGAAACCTTGCTACTTTGTGTCTACCAATATATCCCAAATTGTAATCACTAAACTAAGCAGTTATATTACGATTAAGCAGACTTAAAAGCTAAGTATCCTCACTTCTAATCGTCTTACAACATAAACTTAAATCTCTCCCATATTTTTGCCATTTTCTCATTTTTCACATTTTTATGGTTTTTTTTATGACACTAAGAACTCTTTTTTGTATTTTTATGACTCTAGCTATTTACAGACACAAACTTACAAAATTAGTTCTTTGAGAGATTTAATATGAATCAGCATTCTTCATCCTATTGAGAAGAATTAACTTCTCAAATCGAGTCTTATCAAATGTTTTGGTATAGAAATCAACTAAATTATCATCAGTTATAGCTTTTTCCAAATGAATTAACTTCTTTTGGGCACAATCACATAAGAAATGATGTCTAATATCAATATGCTTGGTGACCTTATGCATGACAGGGTTATTTGTAATGTCTATAACTAACTTATTGTCTATTCTAATAGGAGTATCAAGAAAATCCATACCGTAGTCACGAAGTTGTTGCTGAATCCACAATACCTGGGAACAACAGCTACTAGCAGCCATATATTCTGCCTCACCTGAAGACTAAGCAACACATGTCTGCTTCTTACACTGCCACGATACTAATCTTCCTCCTAAAAACTGATAACCTCCAGTCGTAGACTTTCTCTCATTGTTACAACCGCCAAAGTCCGAATCAGTATATGCAACTAAATCAAACGTTCCTCCCATATGATACCATAGACCCAGCTCTTGGTTTCCCTTAAGATAACGTAGAATACGTTTTGCTGCAACCAAATGTGACTCTTTCGGACTAGCTTGAAATCTAGCACAAAGACAAACAGCGAACATAATATTTGGACGCGAAGCAGTCAGATACATCAATGAGCCAATAATAGCACAATAATAGGTTGCATCCACAAGTTCATCTTTCGGATCAAGAACTCCTAAACCATGATATTGCTGAATAGGAGTACCATATGTCTTGGATTCTAACATTTGAAACCTCTCCAAGATGTCATCGACATACTTAGACTGGTGAATAAAGAATCCATCTTTCCTTTGATCAACTTGCAGTCCGAGGAAAAATTGAAGTTCCCCCATAGCACTCATTTCAAATTCATTTTTCATGCTCATTTCAAACTCTTTGCACATCTTTATATTAGATGAACCAAAAATGATATCATCCACGTAAACTTGTACAATTAGATAATCTCGCTTCTTCCACTTGATAAACAATGTGTTGTCTATCTTCAAACCCCAGTGGTTGGTGAACATCTACTTCTTCTTTAACTTCACCGTATAAGAAGGCACTCTTAACGTCTAACTGATACACCTTTATACCTTTGAAACTTGCATAGGCTAAAAATAACCTTATAGCTTCAATCCTAGCAACTGGTGCAAAAGTTTCGTTATAGTCATATCCTTCTCGCTGTGCAAACCCCTGAACAACCAAACATGCTTTATTTCTGGTAACAACCCATTTGTCATCTCGTTTATATTTATATACCCAACGAGTTCCAATCGGTTCTTTACCTCTAGGCACATCTACCAACTCCCAAACTCCAAGTTTTTCAAATTAAGCTAATTCCTCTTGCATAGCTTCAACCCAACATGGATCTTGAAGTGCTGCCTTAACATTCTTAGGTTCTACTTGTGAAATGAAACCAGAATATAAACACTCAGTTATCAATCCAGTGTCTTTCACTTCACAAAACAAACTAGTCAGTTCCTTATTCAACTGATTTCTAGTTCGAACAGGTTCTTTAGCATTACCAAGAATATTTTCAACTGGATGATCCTTATTAAGTCGATATTGAGGAACTGAATCAACATTCAGACTTTCTCCTAAATTTGTTCTAATCTGAAACTCAGTAGAGCTAAAATCATCTTCCGATTCTTCAAAAATAGGATCATCATCAGGCAGTGAGACCTTTGACGGAGTAAGTGGTGTAATGTTCTCGGGTTCACTATCATCTGAATCTGTTAAATTATTCTTGTCCTTACCACTTTCACCAACAACAGTAGTAGACTGAACTTTGGTTAGAGTAGTATCGACATTTCGAGTAGGCGGAGATGTAGGAGTATTATCCATGTGATCTCTTAAAATAATCACATCATCAACTGTCTCAGGATCTGAATAAGAAGCAGGACCGTGTAGTGTACGAAACACACTATTATAATCGAAATTTTTGCCATTTCCAGAATGAATAGCGGGCTTATGACTGACAATCTTGACATTTGTACCCAAATCAACTTTGCTTGTCTGCTTGTTATAAACTCGTCGAATTGATGTTCCTGGTTTATAACCCATGAAAAATCCCTCTTCAACCTTTGGATCAAACTTTGACTGAGTAGATATTTCAAGAAAGTACACGGTACACCAAATGGTTCAACATTCTGTAAATTCGGTTTCTTCTTATGTAGAAGCTCATATGATGTCTTGTTATGACGCTTGACTACAGTAACCCTATTTACAATATGACAAGCTGTATTCACTGCCTCCCCCCAAAACATAGTAGGAAGCCTTGAATCTGTAAACATAGTTCTGGTTGTCTCGATTAGAGTCCTATTCTTTCTTTCAGCAACTCCATTCTGTTATAGTTCATATGGCGAACTGTATTGATGTTGGATTCCCTTTGACAAACAAAAGGCATCCATCACGTTATTCTTAAATTCAGTTCCATTATCACTCTTGATTCTCTTAACGCGAACTCCATAAATATTTTCAGTTTCGACAAAGAAGTTTATCAAAATCTGTGGAGTTTCATCTTTCGATTTAAGAAAGAATACCCATGAGAATCTCGAGTAGTCATCAGTAACCACCAAACAGTAATACATCCCACCGATACTTCTTACATTCACTGGACCAAATAAATCCATGTGAAGTAACTCGAAAGGATTGGCAATAGAATTTTCTTGTTTCGGTTTATGTGCAGACTTTTGTTGTTTACCTTTCAGACAAGGTACACATTTATCTTCCATTCCAAACCGTTTCATGGGAACACCGTCAACCAAACCATGTTTGACAATGTCATTCATCTTTCGAAAATTGATATGTCCCATTCTTCTATGCCATAGTAAAGATTCAGATTCGTTTGCTTTTGTTAATAAGCAAACAGACTCCTTTGGATCATCAACACCTAACACAAGGCCATAGATGTCTCTCTTCCTAGGAGCTTTTAGCAGGATCCAGTCTTCAGGAATAACATACCCTGGTTTCAATATAAGTGCTTCTTTCTCAGTCAAATGGACATTGTTACCCTTGTCACAAATCTGAGAAACACTCAATAAATTATGTGATAATTGTTCCACATAATTGACTTTTTCCAGCTTAATCTTCCCATTAACAACATCACCTTGGCCCGAGATGTTGCCGCCCTTACGACCTGCGAAACTAACATAATTAATTCGGTTCCACTGTCATGTGCCGAGAGCATCCACTGTCAACATACCAAAGACTGATAGGCTTCCTTGGTTCTCCCTGCACATGAGACAATAAGATGGTTAGTTTCTAAAGGGAACCCAAACCTTTTGAGGTTTAGGTTTTCCGAATTCATCTCTGATGATTAATTCGGTCCAATATCCATCGTTCTGAAATGGAGCCTTGGATGAAGATGGTGTCATAGACTGTTTCTTAGGTGAACTGAAACGAGCCTTAAGAGGAGAATTCCTTGGTGAATTAGTGCCATATCTAGGTTGACTCCCTAATCGATCATAGAATTTAGACGAACTATTAATTCTAGAAGGGGGTGATCGATTTTGTTGAGCCATCTTCCTAGGTGAATTACTCCTTTGAGGTGTAAGAGAACGACTCGGACTTACACTACTAGAGGTAGTATTCTGTGAAGGTCCCTGTCGTTTTGGTGTCTTAGATCTATTGTTATGAGTCACAATGTCTGAGTCGCTCGATGCTCCAGAGGACGTACCTTTTTCTGGACATCTTCTTTTTCTATTAGGACAACAACTATAAACATGACCTACTTCATAACAATAAAAACAGGATTTCTTAGCTCTTGCTTTCTTAGCTTTAACATCAAACCCAACTGAAGTCATGCCTAAACATTCCTTAAGTTCAATTGTGGCTGACTCTTCTTCTGATAAACCAGTTGACTCATTTTTATCGGAAAAGTGTACTTTCTTTTGAGAATTCTTATGAGTCGAGTATGGAGTTAAGGGGACTCTACTAGATGTAGATTCATCCTTATTCCATACTTTAACAATCTTATCATGATCTATCTTTTCAAAATCAATTTCAGTGGATGTAAAAATAGTGTCACATCCCTTCATTGTAAAACATTTAATACTCTTATCACCATGACAAGTTGAATTCACTTGGTTAGACCCTATAGGAGCACTAGCATTATAAACTCCATTTTTAGGATCTACTGGTCTAACAAAAGAACTTTCCAACTTATGTTTCTTGTTAAGCTCTTTTATTTTATCAATTGAGCTTTTAGGGGTCTTAAGATCAACATTTTGATTTTCTGAGAAAATTGGAGAATTTTCAACCATATCAACCTTCTCAGAAAGCTGTGTTAGAGACTCTGTGTAATTTTCATTAAATGGACCTCTAACTTCTTTATAATTCAAACCTAAACCACTTTTATCTTTTGAATCCCATGGTACAAGCTTTTGCATCTGCATTAATCTTATTAATTCGGATCCCCTAATTTGATCCAATCTTGCATTAAGCTTAACTATCTCCAGTTTTGCATCAACTAATTCTTTCTCTTTCTTAGAAAAGTCTTCAGTTAGTTGAGCATATTGTTCATTTCCCACTTTTTCCATTAAAACTGACTCTTTTAATTTTTCTTTCAAAGCAAGAATATCCTTATCAGATGCACGAATCTTATCTTGATAAAGACTTTCTTGTTTTACCAATCCAGCATTTTTGCCAAATAAAGAGTCGTTTTCTTTCTTAAACATGGAGTTTTGACTAGTTAAGTTAATAACAGACTTATTCAGAATAAACATCTCGAGTTTTAAGTCTGACACCATTTTACAAACGTCAACAATTGAGGATAAAGAACAAGATACCTTCTGATCTGCAGCCTTGTAATCTGCCATGTATGCAACAAAGTCTTCAGTTGTCATACCTTCAGGTATCACGAAGTTCTTCATTTGATCTTCAATGCTCTTCTTAAAAATGTCATCACCAGATGTAGATGACTCTTCCATTTCTTCAGGTGCTTTCACAGTTGTCATGGGTTCACTCTCATATCTCACAGTCTCAGCAACATTACGTACATTCTGCTTAACTATCTCAGATGCACTCTCTTCACTTGAGTATATAGCATAATCAATCGTCGCAGCTACCTCATCATATGATTCTACCATGTAGGCATGATTCGAGGTATCATCCGATTGTGTATCCCATTGATAAGTACCATCCGGATTCTGAACAACAACCACCTTTGACTCCAAAAATGGTGACGAAACTGACTGTTGTGGAGTAGCAGGATATGTAATCATTGCTTGAGTTTTCTGATTACTTGGAGTAATACCGCCTTGATTGTAATTCTGACGACCAGCAACGGTATTATCAATCCTCTTAGGTCGTTGACACTCTCGTGCAAAATGACCAAATCCATCGCAATTGAAACATTTCACCTTGGATTTGTCAAAGCCTTTAGTGCCATTTCCTATAGGTCTCCCAGTTCTCTAAGTGAATCTTCTGACCTTAATAGTGAGCATAGCTAGATGCCATTGTAGATCCATTTCATCCAAATCATCAGGATCTATCTGATTGTAATCCTCATCAATCACTGCAGGATCAGTAATCTTTCCTCCGATAAATGCTTCATGAGCATTATAAAAGGCTGAGTAAACACTCATTCTACCTTCTGCAGAACTCATACTCATTGGCATAGTGTGAAAAGATTATCCATTGCTCTTGACATTCGTATTTGCATTGTCATAAGCAACATATCCAGCAAGACCTTCAGCATCTACTATTGGTGTAGCTTCAACACCACGTAGAGATTAAATGCATTGTTCCCCAAGCTAGAACTTGCTAAATGAACAGACTTAGCATGATACAATGATGGATCTTGAGTGAAATCCGAGTGTGTATCTTTAATTCTTCTCTTCATATCTCTGTTCTTAAGTTTGGATACTACCATCTCAAAATCCCATGAACTATATTCCTTATCATCTTGTGGATGATGAACATAATCTGTCCACAATTTAGGTAGTGAGTCCAGAAACTTATCAACTAACTCAGTCTGAGGATAAACAACCCCAAAATATGACAACTCAGTAGTCAAATGACTGAATCGAGTAATAATCTCATCAAGAGATTCTCCTTTCAATCCATTGAAAGCTTCATATTGGCGCTTTAGAAGTTTGATACGATTTTTCTTCAAAGTTGCATCACCCTTGCAATATCTTTCAAGAGCGTCCCATAAATCCTTTGAAGTAGTGTATTTCTTGAACAAGTGTACACTATCTTGAGGTAAGGCCATAGTAAGAGTGGACAAGGCCTTTCCCTCAATTGCGTATCTTTTTCGTTCTTCAATCGGCATATCAGCATAAGTATACCTACCGATTACTTCATTCTTCTCATAAGAAGGCCAATCAAAACCTTGAGTTATCACAAGCCACATGTCCATATCCGTGAGACGAATGTAGTCTTCAAAAGGTCTCTTCCACATCCAATAGTTTTCCATACGGAACAACTTTGGAGGTGTATTTCCACGACCAACCTCATGATCGTGCATGATCATCTGGCTAATAAGTAGGGCATTTGGTGAATTTGCAGCAGCTGGAATAGTAGTCATTTCGAATCTTTAGAAGTGAAGCACGAAGTACACTCGTCACGACCTAAGTCACGAAGGGTAGTTCGTGTTGACGTGGCACGAAGTAAAACGAAGTCACACGAGTCACACATGACACAAAGTTCTACACGAAGTCACACGACTATCACGTGACACGAAGCACCGACGCGAAGTAGATGATGACGTAAGCACTAAGCAGAGTCAACTTCGTGCTGATGTAAGCACGAAGTGTCACACGAAGAAGAGCACGAACTAGCTGAAAATCACGAATTTCGAACGAATTTGCAATCAATAGCGAATCAAACGATCTTAAACCTTCTGGTAATCAACCTTAGGGCTCTGATACCACTTGTATGGTACCCTATTGTTGCGTGGATCGAATAAGACGTGATTCGTTATGTCAAGAGTGCGGAATCCTCTTGAGATAACTAGATTGCTATTGCCTTCCGTCGATTAATGAGGAATTAACCAACCTAAGGAGATGCACAACACTTGTGGTTCGTGTAGGAGGTCACACGAAGAAACAAGTGACTCGAATTCGTAAATTCGTGAATATCTCCCAAATGATTAACGAAGATCAACTAACATTAACCTAATTCCGTAGATTAGGTCTTGTATTTATACTAGAAGAGTATTGGATTGTGTGGGCTTAGGCCCTAATCGAAGATTAGGCCCGAAACAATAAACCAATCGACTTGCTTCGTGCTGACGTCAGCACGAGGTTGTTCCTTCATACTGATGATGTCAGCACGAGGGACGACCCTCTGGCTCTTTGTTTTACTTCGTTTGGCTCGTACATAACATCCAACCATCGTTTAAGCATCCTACGACACTTATAAACCTTGGTTCTATGTTCTTGTACCTGCAAAACAATATATAACACACAAACACAATACAAAACTCAAACAGATATAATATTGAAGTTCAAACGTAATCATTAAATATCAACACAAGTTCTTATTTAAATGATTACAATCATAGTTCCTAAAACATAGACGATAATCAAATCTATGTTGCGATTGTCACAACGAATCTGCATCTACAAACAGCACTGAAGTTTGAAACAAAGTTCAAGGCAGACCTCCCAATGCTGAGGGCAATCTTTGGCTCCCCGGCTGCTGTCTTTTCGTCAGCAGGCAAGCGTACTCAGAAAAGAAAGCAAACCATGCAACCCTTTCCTGCTGACCTTCCTCCTATCTCAAGCGATGCTGGCTTGAATCTGGGGCTTCCTCCCAGGTGTTTCTTTGAAGAAGGGAGAGTACTTGAAAACCCTGCTGGCATATTCTTCCAAAATTTCCGAAATGATCAACTCTTCTTTAGGCTGGCGGAGATTGAACAAGCATCTACTGGTTTCCTGATCAGCATCAGAAGAAGATTCGCTAAAATGATAAGTGCTAGATCTGTTATCAGCAAGATAGATGAAGAGCTGATGAAGCCAGCGAGAAGAGAAGATCCAGTGCTGAGGATTGCCAAGCAGGACGCTTGGGAGATTGAAGCTGCAAATATTTAGTTGTCTTACATTGTAAAAGCTTTATGCTTCAGCTTGTAATTTGCTTCGATGATATAAAAGACGTCTCTCCTTCATACTACATTCTTTTCAATGTCTTATTTACTCAGCAAGTCTCTCCAGCGAATAGGGGGGGATTATTGAGTCTTGGATTCGCTGATAAGACTTGCTCACTGACGTGTGTCGTCAGCGAGTGCTCAGCGAGTCCAGTGACTCTTTAGCGGGTTGGATGCTGCCCAAATTGTTGGTCAAGGCGGGAATATTTCAAACCAAATGAAGACAAGAGTCACATGGTGGTTCTTCCAACTGTAAAATACCTTATATGGTAAAGATACAAGTTGGGACCAAAACAAGGGTTTTCTCTCTCACACCCGTTTTGGTAAAGAAGACAAGGGCTCTTGCATGGAAGTACAAGGAGCCAATGGGACGTCGACAACCACCATTTATCACCATCAAAGGAAGGCTGTGTTGCCCTAATTCCTCCTCTATATAAAGCAACACAGCCGCATTGTATCGAGCGTGTTTGTCACCTCTAAAGTGTGTGTCACTTGTAATTGTTTAAGTTTTTAGTGTGTCTAGACTTAGCAATTACTTTGTTCATTTGTATTCTTGTAAGTAAAGTTTGTAATATCGGCCATGTATTCATCGTTTAATCAATGATACATATGATTATACTTGCATAGATTTATTACATTTGAACTTGTCATTGTTCTTGTTGTTTATTTTCTTATTTACTTTCTTGTTTAGCTTAATTATAACATAAGTTGTGTATTCGTAGACTGTCAATATTCTATATACTTAGTATAGTATATATAATTTTAAGTTTATCTTTTCTTTTCTTTTCTTTTCAGAAGGTTAAATATAATTTTAATCGCATATAAAATTAACAATCCTATCATATATGGTTTCAAATACCAACGTATTCCAACTTCAGTCATACAATCATTTTTATGCCATCGGTACATACTTTTCATCATTACATCAAACATTTGAGACTTTGCTATAATTTAAGTTGATTAGGAAGATAGATATTATGAGTATAAATGTATTTTTATTCACTGAATGTAGCTAATAAGCTACACGCGCGGTAATGTAGCTAATATATCCCCATATAATATAGCATGCCTTAACTTCTTATATACGAGTAAATGTTTACCTACGTTAATATTGACTCGAGTCCTCAAGACATTTAATAGAAGACGTCGAGTTGTAAATTGCACAAAGTTTTTGAAGTGATGGTGGCCACATACTGAAAAAGCTTGATTGGGTCCATAACAAGTTACTTGTTGATTGTAGTGTTTTGCAAAACTTGTTTGTATGGATAAATTGCCCAAAGTCATGATTAAGAATTAAACAGTAGACTTGGAGTCTTGAATTATACCAAGTCTATCAAGAGCTGGTGGCCACAACGTATCAACTTGTTTGGGACGGTTGTTGACTGCAGTGTTGAACACGTAAACTTTCCTATCAAAGTAGGATGCGTTTTTTTAGAACTTTAGGTGGTCTGCTAGTTCGATTTTGGTTTGCAGAATGTCCTTGTGTTTTATCCTTTGATTCTGTGTCACTTCAATGATTTGAAAGGGTGGAAGTAAATATTACTTTATTCACTGAATTCTTATTTTTTGGACAAGCCTGTTTGAGTTTTGGTTGTTAAATGGGAGTCTAGATGGGAGCTGTTATGGAAGAATTGGTACATCATTGTTTCTGGTGGAAGGCTTAAGATGGTGGTCATGTTAATTTAAATTAAATTCTGGTATATTTCAGAGCTAGTAACTTTGAGTATATATAGGGGAATATTTATTCACAGGAATGATGCTAAGGCAGCTGCTGAAAAAGATTGTGGTTCATCAAAACACAAAAGTTTTAGTAAATATGTTCCGTATAAAAATCATACAAATAGAGGCATTGATTCTTCTCAGTTAATGCACTGTGTTCGTCTTTCTGGGCAATCTAATATGGACCGATGGGTATGGGATGTGGACGGACTGTTTACTACTCATGAATCTATTTGAAGTTCTTTACATTTTAAGACATATATCAAACCTCCTCTGACATACATATATATAACAAGATAAGTAGTTTACATTTTGGAGTAAGATAAGAATATTGTGCAGCATGCCTTAATTCTGTTATGAACCTATGTATATTTATGCTGATATTGACTTGTATAGTTGTATCCACAAGACATTCAATAATAGACTTGGAACTGTGAATTTCTCAAAGTCTTTCAAGAGATAGTGGCCACACACTGAAAAACCTTGATTTGGTCCATGAAATATTACTTGTATGGTTGTCAGTCAACACTTATGGACTGTAGTGTTTTGCTAAACTTGTTTGTATATCATTAATTGCACAAAGTCATGATCAAGAATTTAACAGTAGACTGGAGTCATGAATCATACAAAATTACAAAGTCTTTCAAGAGCTGGTGGCCACATACATATCAACTTGATTGGAAATAAATTGTCACATACTATCAGTCAACGTTTGTTGACTGCCGCCTTAAATACGTAAACTTTCCTATCAAAGTCGATTGTGTCATCTTAGGACTTTAGGTGGTTTTCTGCTAATTCTGTTTATCCTTTGATTTTATAAGGAGTACGGCAGATTTCATTGAGTTGCAGGTCTAAGCTCTGATGTATTGAGTCAACATTGCATATTTCTTCCTTTGTGCAGCTTCTTTTACATAATGATTATTTTTCACAAGAGTTACAGTTTGATCAACTCTAATTTTGCTGATAATTAGTTTACTTCATGGTTATATACTTATGTAGCATGTATTCGAGCCCATCATGTTTGAGTCTAATACCATAAAATTGTTGTTTTTCAGTTAACATGGATCATTAAAACTGTAGGAGCCAACAGCCTGGTGAGTTGAGTGCATACTACATAATAATATACTAGTACTAATGCTTATACTCTAATAGACCATATATTCTTTGAATCTAAGGATTTTGAGTATTCTTTGCATTTGTGTATTTGAAAGCGTGTATTGGGAAATATGGACTAATTTGTTCACTTGCATCGCCAGAAGTCAGGAACCAAATAATGATAAGATGGCAGCCGAAAACGATTTTGGTTCACCAAAATACAAAAGTTTTAGTATGCTTTAGGGATATAGCTGGTTGTTTGTAATGATTATTTTTCGCGAAAGTTGCAGTTTGATCAACTCTAATTTTGATGATAATTAGTTTACTTATCGGTTATATACTTGTAATATGTAGCATGAATTCAAGCCCATCAGGTTTGTGTATCTAGGTAGCCCGACATTTCATATGTATTTCAAAACTCAAGTCTAATACCATAAAATTGTGGTTTTCCAATTAACATGGATCATTAAATCTGTAGGAGCCAACAGCCTGGTGAGTTGAGTGCATACTACATAATAATATACTAGTACTAATGCATATACTCTAATAGACCATATATTCTTTGAATCTAAGGATTTTGAGTATTCTTTGCATTTGTGTATTTGAAAGCGTGTATTGGGAAATATGGACTAATTTGTTCACTTGCATCGCCAGAAGTCAGGAACCAAATAATGATAAGATGGCAGCCGAAAACGATTTTGGTTCACCAAAATACAAAAGTTTTAGTATGCTTTAGGGATATAGCTGGTTATTTGTAATGATTATTTTTCGCGAAAGTTGCAGTTTGATCAACTCTAATTTTGATGATAATTAGTTTACTTATCGGTTATATACTTGTAATATGTAGCATGAATTCAAGCCCATCAGGTTTGTGTATCTAGGTAGCCCGACATTTCATATGTATTTCAAAACTTAAGTCTAATACCATAAAATTGTGGTTTTCCAATTAACATGGATCATTAAATCTGTAGGAGCCAACAGCCTGGTGAGTTGAGTGCATACTACATAATAATATACTAGTACTAATGCATATACTCTAATAGACCATATATTCTTTGAATCTAAGGATTTTGAGTATTCTTTGCATTTGTGTATTTGAAAGCGTGTATTGGGAAATATGGACTAATTTGTTCACTTGCATCGCCAGAAGTCAGGAACCAAATAATGATAAGATGGCAGCCGAAAACGATTTTGGTTCACCAAAATACAAAAGTTTTAGTATGCTTTAGGGATATAGCTGGTTGTTTGTAATGATTATTTTTCGCGAAAGTTGCAGTTTGATCAACTCTAATTTTAATGATAATTAGTTTACTTATCGGTTATATACTTGTAATATGTAGCATGAATTCAAGCCCATCAGGTTTGTGTATCTAGGTAGCCCGACATTTCATATGTATTTCAAAACTTAAGTCTAATACCATAAAATTGTGGTTTTCCAATTAACATGGATCATTAAATCTGTAGGAGCCAACAGCCTGGTGAGTTGAGTGCATACTACATAATAATATACTAGTACTAATGCATATACTCTAATAGACCATATATTCTTTGAATCTAAGGATTTTGAGTATTCTTTGCATTTGTGTATTTGAAAGCATGTATTGGGAAATATGGACTAATTTGTTCACTTGCATCACCAGAAGTCAGGAACCAAATAATGATAAGATGGCAGCCGACAACGATTTTGGTTCACCAAAATACAAAAGTTATGCTTTAAGGATATAGCTGGTTTTAGAATAACATAGATTTTTATCCTGTGGGAAACCGCGGGCTAGTTTATAAAAAAATAAATTTAATAAAATATTGTAGAAACTAAAAAAATTGATTTGAATATAAAATAGTAGAATGTATAGAAAATATTTAAATAAATGTTATAAAAATGAGAAGTGTATTTATTTTTGTAAATACGTGCAATTGTTGTCATGTAGAAATGATCACTTAAAATACTTGATGATACATTCAAATTCCAGAATTCAAAGTATGTAATACTACATTCAAACTATTAAGTACAAAGATATTTCATTTACATATTTCGATGTAGACGATGAAAATATTGTAAATAGTTTCACTTATAACAACATAATATTTATGGTCATACAATTCGAATGTGTTGTTTTAATTACAATTTAAATTAACCAATTTTAGTTGACTAATTTTGTGTAAATTCATTAGTATAATTAAAAAGATTTAAAAAAACGTGTTTATTTATTATGTATAAATATTTAACATGTTTACCTACTTGGTTTTTAGCGGAATTGTTGAAGACCGGAAGTATAGGGTTGTTTTTGTAAATATCCTAAATACACGGTAAAAAAATAAAATCACATAATCTAATCCTAATCTCTCGACCACCATACAAAATCATCCGCGCTTCACTTTTCTCTATCAGGAAACCGTGTACAAAAAGGTTTGTTTTTTTTGTTCTTTATTTTATTTCATTAATGTTGTGAATCTCTGCTAATATTATTTACTAAAAGTATGTTCTTATCTTTGTTATGTTATTGTGTTATTATTTAAAATTATTGCGGCCCTATTTTGGGACCAGTTGTTTTTTAGGGTTTCGGGGTTAATGGTTAAATCTGGTAAACTTTTAGGGGATAGGGGACTATATATTGATTATGTGATTCAGAAATCCGTTGCCAGTTATGAGGGATGAGACCATGTGTGTTTGTTTTTTTTCTAAATAAAACATATTTTATCTTGGGATGATACAAAAAATATATATATTTATATATATCTATATATCTATATATAAAACTATATACGTGTTTGTCCACGTTGTTTACCATTATATTAAGGTACCCCTTTATTTTAGGGTTTTAAAAGTTCATATTTGGCATAATCTGTCTTAGTTAATAAAAAATGTGAGTTTTTTTTACTTTTGTTAGGTTTATTTCATTTGTATTCATAGTTGTTGGAGTTTGAATACCAATTTCTGGTGAAATGTGGAGATATTAAGGAGTTTGAAAAGAAACTGGTTAGTTGTTGTTTACCAATATAGTTTTTCATTATTATTTAATTTTATGTGTATGACTCTAAGAATTGGAAAGATGAAATATTTATTCTGATTGTGTTGTTTAGGTGATACCAAACATATTTGGCAATCTGTTTCCACAAGAATTTATGTTTTGTATGAATTTGGTTGATAGTAGGGGGAAGACACATAAGATTTGGGTTGCACGTTTCGATGATGGTAGTTGTTTGCTTTCCGGAAGTTGTTGGAAAAAGTTTGTAAAAAGTGATCCTTATAAAGTATTTGGTACTGTGTGTTTTACTTTGAAAGAGGAATGCATGTTTGGTGTTCAAGTATTTTGTAGTGGTGGTTTGGAGTATCGTAGGATGATGCATGCTGGTGATTCCGCTGTTAACAGTCAGTTAGTTGTTGCACTAGATTTCACTTTTCATCAAGTGGTACAAACTTTTTTTAGTGATTATGTTAATTACTTATTATGATATATGAAAATCAGTCACATTAGTTTGTTAGATATTGATTAATTTATTTGGTTTATAGGTTCTTTCTCCATGCTTGTTGCATAGTTTGAACAAAAATATTGATCATGATTGGCAATACAGTACTGTTGTTTTTGGTAGAAAAGAAAGTGCGAAGGTAACAGTTAGCTATAAGTATTATGAATTGGATGGTATGCATGCAAAGATTGCATATGGCTTTAAGGGTGTAGGTTGGAGGAATTTTTGTTCAAAAAATAATCTGCGTCCAGGATACATTCTAAAGTTCTCAAAGAATGTCGACTTGACTTTCACAATAGATGTCTTTGCTGAAGATGGAAGTCTTGTAGATGTTCATGGTGATGGTAATTACTATTTTTTTTATTTAAATTATATTGTATAGTCAAGTGTTCAGAATGCATTCTTTCTAACAGTTTTACATATTGAACAATTTGTTTATGATGTAGCATTTTCTATTAATAAGGAGATGAACTTGTGGCCATCTTCTTCCGATGATGAAGCCAGTCCTGAACTGAAATACCACAAATGTAGGTATATTCATGCTGCACACTCAAGTTGTGCGTCACACTGTTTTCAGAAAATTCTTCATCAACATGTCGAAAAAAATAAATTGGTATTTTTATATCTTTTGATCTATATTAATTTCACAAGTTTTCATCTATTTAGGCATGATCATATATTTTTGTGTTGTTTTCTATAGAGTGTGCCCAAGTTCTTTGTTATTAAGCATAAATTGTTCAACTATGATGATGGTGTGCTTCACTTTGGTGAAATGATCTTCCCATTTCATTTGGTTTCAAGATTAGATGGAAATAGGCCAGGAGATCTTAGTTGCATGGTTATGATCATGGACTAGAGTTACTTCATGAGACAAACTGGCGTGGAAGAATATGATATCATGAGGTTTCAATTTAATGATGATGACAATGTTGAAGGTGAAACACTTCATTTGGATGTTTGTTAATTTAACTATCCTATCAGCAGGAAATAATATATGTATTAACTCTCTGTCAGGTATTTGGACATTTAGTTGTAGTAAGTTTAAGATTATGGACAATTCTGAAGTATCATTGCTGGTTTTGTTTTGGTTTTGCAGCAATAGACTTCATGTAGTGTAAATTAACTTTGGGATTATGCATAATTTGGAAGTATCAGTGGTGATTTTGTTTTTGTTTTGCATCAACAAACTTCATATATTATTCAGCTAAGTTGTGTATGACTTTGTTAATTTTTTTAATGGTTGCACTATGTAGAATTTTATTTTGGTATGTACCATGCTTTAAAGTTTGTATGGAAAAATATTTTCCCAATTAAACTGTGGTGATGTTGCTACGGTTAGTGGTTTGTTTTGTAGAAGGAAGATGACGTTTAAGATGTTGTATTTATAGTTTTGGTAGTATTTCATGTTGGTACGCTAATTGTGAAGACTTAATAGGTTCTTCATTCTAAATAGAGGGACTAAAAGAGATTGATTTTACTTCTAAGGGTTTATATATATAAAGTATCTTAAAATAAACAACCAACCTAACTCTTTACCTAGCACTTGGTACCACTTAACTAATTTTACATTTTTGCCTTTGTAGGTTTTCTTTTAGATCTACTCTCAAATGTCTACGAGCAAGTATTTTTTTTTTTGTTGTTGATGAATTTTATATACAAGTAATTCTGTAATACTTAATATTTGAGTAACTTGAATGTACATAGTAAATGGATTGAAATCTTATTTTTGTTATTAACATTGGAAATTTCAAGTTATAGTTAAGTGTAGGGATTATAAAGTGTCCAAATCTGGTTTGGTAAGATTTATTTAACCTTTTTGGTAAAACCATTTATGAAAATTTAACATGTTACAGTGTAAATGTTGTGAAGTATTATGAATCTATTTGTTTAATTTATAGGTATTACCTAACATAATTGGACGTGTGCTTCCCAGTAATTGAAGATTTGTGAAATTGGTTGATCAAAGGAATGTTAAAAAGTATGTTTTGGTTTCAAAAATCGATGATGAGTTGTTTAAAACTGAAGACGGTGAGTTGAACGCGTTGCTTAGTGAGTATAAGAATACTGACGTTAACAGGCTTTGTTTTAGTTGGAGAAAAAAGGTGACATTTGATTTTCAAGTGTATCTTGATAAAGACCTGGAGTGGTTTGCGAAAATAAAACCAGGTGGTGCTGCATGTAGGAGTTGTTTGGTAGAAGCAAATGATGAAGTTTACAAAAAACTGGTAAAATTTCAAGCGGTTTATATTTTACATAAGTGTTCTATATTTATATTAAGAATTACCACTAAATTGTCCTAATATTGTTTATTACTATACAGATTTTGAGCCTTTTTTGTACTTTGGGGCCTAACTGTATCTCAAAGAAACTTGCAAGATTTTGCTCGTGTTACTTGTGGTGAGAAGCAATATCTTGTTAATGTTATTTATCTTGCAACTGGTTTTGAGGGACGGGGATGGAAAAAACTGTGTAGGAAGAATAGTATTGAAACTGGTTGTATGTTAAAGGTTACAAATATGGACTACTTGCAATATGGTGTCCATGTTTCAAGTATGCAGATGTTGGTGCAGAACTTGTTTCAAGTAAGTTTGTTTGAGGATTTATATTAATTTCGATTTTTTGATTTATTTTATTTTAAACTTATGATTAATGTTGGTGTGTAGGTGATAAAAAATTGGTGAATGATGATACAAAGGGTGGTAGTTCATCTTTTTCAAATGAGTAAGTTCTTGAAGATCTTATTTCAACAATTTGTGTTATTTGGTTTTTGTATTTCTAAAATATTATTATGATTCCACTGTGTGATTTTTCTCCATGTATTTGACATTTGTATGTGTGTTTGTCGTTTACTTGTGTGCGTATGACATTTGTATTTCATTTGTATGCTAAGTGTTTGACATTTTAATGCTTACATTGTCTCATTTAGTTTTGGTTTTACAAATAAAATTTTAAATAAATATATGTATTCCACATAGTGCATTCCATTAAAACATAAAAAGATGGCATGTTGTAGAAGATGTTGAATGACAATATGATCCAGAAAAGTTATGTAATGAAGTTACAAAATGATCCCCAAAAGAAATTACAAAAGAAAATCATCATGTTCACAGGCATTGAAGAACTTCTTTGTAGACGACATTCATCGTTTTGTTATGGACTTTCATATCTTCATCTTGTATTAGAATCTTCAACCTTTTTTGCTTTTTACTCGAGAGACAGCTACATACAATTGGCCATGACTAAACACTAGACGTGGAAGATACAAACCGACACAATCCAGTGATTGTCCTTGACTCTTGTTTATAGTCATAGCAAAGCATACTAATATAGAAAATTGCTTACGACAAATCTTAATTGGGATCCTTTTATCAGAGGGTGTCATTTTTAGTCTTGAAATTAAAGTATGAGTACCTATGTTTGTCCATGTGATTACTTTGGCTTCAATGACATGTTTTCCCAACCTCATCACTTGTAAATGTGTCCCATTACATAAACCATTTTGTTGATCAAGGTTTCGTAGTAACATAACTGGAGCTCCAACTTTGAGTACCAACTTATGATTTGGTAACCCTGCTAATCTTAGGTTGTTTATGACATCTGTTGAGAACAAAGCTGCCTCCATTTCATTGGTATCTTCAGATTCACATATACTATCAGAGCTTAGATATGTCATTTCCTCACCAGGCATCATTTCTAGCAAACGATCATTTATAGTGCCAACAACATCATGAGTGGGTGCCAAAATAGCTCGTTCTTGGAAAAAAAAGTGGATCTTCCAAACTGTTAAGCATATCTGGATATGTAAAATTGATTAAAGATGCAAGAGGATCATCATAATCATGAATTAACAACTCATTTGGTATTTCAATATCTGCTTCACCATCATTTTCACCACCAAGAACACCATCTCCCACCTTTAAAATCCATTCAGCAAATTCTTTAACCTCTTGTAACTCTGTTGATTGCGTTTCAACTTGGAGCCTCATATTTATAGTCAATTTAAGAACTTGACAATGGTGCCATATGTATGACGAATTTAAACTTGAATTGACAATCATGCTTCTGGTTCCTTTGAGAATGACTGGCAAAATTTGTCTAAAGTCACCACCAAAGACTACTACTTTCCCTCCAAAAATTTTCTCTTCACTGTTGGCCTGCGTTGATCTAAGTATATCTCTCATTGTTCTATCAAGAGCTTCAAGGCAATGCTTATGTATCATAGGAGCTTCGTCCCAAATGATCAGCTTAGTTACCTTTATTAATGCCGCCAACTCACTGTTTGGATCTATGGAACAAATAGAGTTTTCATTGATGTTAATTGGTATAACAAACCTTGAATGTGCAGTTCTTCCACCAGTGAGTAGAAGTAATGCTATTCCACTTGAAGCAACATTGAGCACAATTTGTCCTTGCGAACGTAAAGCAGAAGTTAGAGTTTTCCAAGTTAAGTCTTTCCCGTACCACCATATCCATAAACGAAGTAAACTCCACCTTCGATTTTACCAACAGCACTGATCACAGTTTCATAAAGCTGTCTTTGTTCAGGTGTTAAGCAACTATGCAACTGTTGATGCTCAACAGTTAGGGCTCTTTTATCATACAGCAGCTCATTAGCGATCAAACGGTTGTTCAGTGATTCAACATAGTTGGTGTTTGGGTATGGCATGTCGGGAAAGTTCTTAAGTGTGCTGCCGTTATTAACTAACAACTCCTCTATATACGAAAGGCAAAGATTTAAAATATCTTCTTCTTGAAGTTGCAAACCTGCGTTTATGTAAATAACAATGTTTATCAAACAAAATACAGATTTATATACAAATTACTAATAAGTGACTGTTTTGAAAATTATAGATATAGAAACAATGATATTACCTGGAGAGTTTAAAATTCTTCTTTGCGTATGTAAAATATCTTCACTCAACACGTCAAATGTTTTGTTCGACAAATCATCGGGCCGTGCTACAGAAGACGAAAGTAAGAGTTGGACAAAGAAAGTTCTGAGGTATGATGCTTCTAGAATTGCATCGACATACTCTTTAGCATTGACATACTTGGTTTTCTCTTTAGGTATCATCCATCAAAGAAAATCGGGCAGAAGTACTTTAATGGCCAATCAAGTAAGATCTACAACTTATGTAATGTATTATTTTCTGATTTTCATTCATGATTAGGATGAGATTATTTGTTTATAGATCTACACTGATATGTAAGGCGTATTTTCTAATTTATTTCCAAATTTTCATTCATGATTAGGATGACATTACTGATATTTAGTTAAACTATTCAACGGCATTTGTTTTAAACATATATATATGTATAGTTTAGTTGAATCCTAAGTTTGATGAGTATAAAATATTATTAAGTAGTTAGGGTTTGTGATTTTGAGAATGTTATTGAGGGTAATTTATATGTGATACGTATATATTCTTTGTATGTAATCCCCCTTTTGGAAAAGTCATTGTTTGTTTGCATAGGACCGCCACTTTAATTGAAATTTAATATATGAACTAACATGTTATGTCTTGGTTGTTGGAACCCACCACAACTCTTTGTCCATAGATACTTTTCCAAGTACTTGTTGATGTGGGGGATAAAGAAAGCTTGTCAGAATGCTTTGTAAGTTCTAATAATTATATTGGATGTATCACATAAGTCCATCCAAAATATCTATTTTTTTATATATTTTTGTTGTTAAACTTACAATTCATACATACATCACTTGTTATCTTAGGTATTACCAAAAA
This sequence comes from Erigeron canadensis, assembly GCF_010389155.1. NCBI lineage: Eukaryota > Viridiplantae > Streptophyta > Magnoliopsida > Asterales > Asteraceae > Erigeron > Erigeron canadensis. The sequence continues at coordinate 23,908,810 of NC_057765.1, forward strand.
TTGTTAAGGACAAATTGTCAGCAAAATGCAAGAGAGTGAAACTTGTTGATCAAACCAGACGTGAGTACACGGTTAGTCTGGTTTCCTTTTCGGATTCTAGAATCATGCTGACTGGCAGTGGATGGAGAGCTTTTGTCCGTCAATGTATACCAAAAGACACAACCAAACTGTGTTTCAGACTACGGAGAAGTCAAATTTTACCTTTGATGTTGTTGTTTTCGATTTGGAGGGCAAGCAGATTATTTTGGATGGAAATGGAGATGATTTCATAAAGAGATGTATAATTAAAGTGACTGGTGAAACAATTGTTACAGAGGTAAAAATGTTGTTGTAATCATACATTATGTTTATTTTTTTAGCTAATTATATTATCGGGTATTAACAATAAAATGTTGTATATAATAGTATCCACCATGCTTCTTTCTTGATGACTTGAATGGGGAATATCGTCTTAAACCCGACAAGAGAGCCACAATTTTTGGAGAAAAACAAATTGAAGATGTGGATGTTATATATGAAGATGAAGATGAGACTTATCATATTCAGACTGATCATGATGAGGATGGCGTGAAAAGTGAAAAAGATGAAGCTACTAGGTTTTTTTGGCGTGCTGTAGGTTTTACTGGTACTAAGTGGACAAATCTTTGTTTTCAACATGATGTTGCTGAAGGTGATACCATCATGTTAACTAATGTTGGGGAAGGCACTTACTTGTTTGATGTTTTTAACGATAAGAAATTGGGATCAGATGCAGCCACAGTAGTGTGTAAGTGTTTCTACTTCTACATTTACACACAATTTTCATGTTTTAATGTAATCAATAATTAATAAATGTTGGTGACCATTTGAAAATATACAGGTCGGGAAGCCCCAAAAAGCAATAAACCAACTCTGACAGATGAATATGTTACTGAGAGTGAAGGAGAAGAAGTTGAAAGTCTCCGCCACAATTGCAATGTTTCTGATCACATACACTACGATGCCAGGCCGTTTACGTTCAAAACACTGACAGACCATTCTTTTACCTCTAAGATGCTGGTATTCTGTAGACTTATGTTGTTCATATATATGGTGTTCATTTTGGTATTGTTTACTAACTCAATCTATGGTTTTGTTTTTAGACACTGCCAATACATTTTGTTCGTAACAATAACCTGGACACCTATAACCGGGCACGTGTGTTTGTGGGCAGTCTGGAGTTCCCTGCAAAGTTGAAATTAGTATACGATAAGCGTAAAAAGGGTGATCAAAGTCATGTGGTTCTGGTGACAGATTGGTTGAACATTTCAAAGAAGACTGGTGTTGTGGCAGGTAAGGAACTCCGTTTGGAAGTGAACTTTGTGCAGTTTGTTGATGTTCCGGTTGTGGAATTCCATGTTTGTTGATCGATTTGAAGTTGTTCGGACAAGATGTTATGTTTATGGTAACTACATGTAGGTAGCAGCATGGTTAACCGAATATATATTACCTTTTGTAATTTGGAACGGTAATATATGTACTTAAGTATGGATCTTTGATGTTTAGTAGTCGTAACAATGAATGTAATATGAATGTTGGGGCTAATATTAAAATTATGTATTTCAGTTACCATAATATATAGCTGTTTAGTTATTGGGTGTTTTGGATGAGTTGTTTAATAAGTTGGGGATCATTTATTTTGAATGTAATTTGTTAGTCATTTTAGATGGGCTTAAATACAATGGTAAACGAACACATTTAATTATTGGGCTAATGTTGACTTTAATATAAATGGATTAGCCCAAAGCTTCCAGTTGTAAGAATGTAAATGATTGTATAAATTTATTTGGGAAGCATTTTGTAATACATAAACCAACCCAATTAACTTTTTACTTCTGAAGTCACATTATAGTTAATTTTTGGTAATCTATGTATAGTTTGAAAATCTACCTTTTAATTTGTTTGAACCACATGATATGCATACTGTGTGTGTCTGATATACAACCTAATACACAAATTTAAATTCAAAATAAACAACATGACATTAGTCCAGTACAAATACTTAAAACATAAAAAACCTAGAGAACGTCACATAGTCCAGTAGTACACATACATAATTCAAAGGAAATACTTAGAACACATAGAGTAATAGATTGATAAGGCTTTATCAGATCTTTCCATCTTCAAAAGACAATTTTGAAACCGGCATAATATTCATGGATGCTTGTCTAGTAGAGTTTTGCCTTGCGGATCCTTTTGGCAGTTTTAGTGCTGGATTCCACACCTAGAGTGTCTTGGGCTCTTTTTTGCAAAGGGCTAGTTTCAGAGTCTTTCTCAATCTCTGCAGCTAAAGAATCGCCGGTAACCGAGAATGCATCCTGCAAACACACCACAGCCCAACTATGACAACTATCATCTGAGGGTTTTCTCGGAACTACCTTTCTGGACACTTTAGTACGTATCGTTTAGGTACATAATTTGCTTAATAAGACTTTGCCATGGAATAAATGAATTTCTATTAGATTTGGGCTTCATGAGCGTTTAGACTTTAAATAAATTGTACGTGGACTTAAGAATAGGAGAAATACTAGTTGTCCTGTGGAAAAGCCAAATTAAGTAAAATATTTAAAATTAAATCAATTAAAGATTTAATAACTAAATATAGACATATTTATAGTCGTTAGAAAGCTATTGAAAAGTTACGCTTAAATATGACGACAAAATAGATTAACGGGTCACGAGTCTTCTAAAATGGTCGGGTCAAACGAGTTGTGTGAGGGTCAAGAGTGGTCAAACTTGGTCAAGGGTCAAGAGGGAACTAACAAAACCCAAACCCTAAGTCTCTCCCCTCATTTCCTCACTCACACTTACACACACACTCTCCTCTCCCTTTTTCTCTCTTGCAGCCGTCCCCCCCCCCCCCCCTCTTTCTCTTCTTCTTCCTCTGTTTTTGGCAGCCAAGGGCCACGAACCAAGACCCATCACCACGAACTACCACCATTCACCCACGAACCACCTTCTACCCGCACGAGCCACACGAAGCAACCCCACGAACCACCACAAAATCCGTTCTTCTTTCCCATTTTCTTAGAGTCGTAGTAAGATTTGCAGAAATCCATGTTCTAGATCGGTTTTTCCTTCAATAATATATATTATATTATATATATAATATATATATAATATATGTATAATATATATATATATTATATATACAAAGAATTAAATTGATACGGACATTGGACTTAAGTATATATATATACGGATTTATTAAGCTGAACGGTTTCGTATATAAATTTACATATACATATATAAATACGAAAATTTTTGAGACGAAAAGACTTTATAAATAATATATCTAAATCCTAAAGTATACAACTTCTCGAACTTGATGAATTCTATTGTGACGTTCCAACCGAATACTTGACGAGAGATAAACATAAGACGTGACATTATTATTGGACAATTTATAAGAACAAAAGGACTATTATATACAGTATGACATTTGACAAACACAACGGCATTTCCTAAGGCACTAGTATAGGACACGGACTTGTACAATTAATTAAGCACTTACTGGGTGACTTGTGGACAATGTAGGACTTTTGGACAAATAGTGAGCTTATTTCAGTGTTTCTGACAGTTCGTATTCCTGTTCGTTGATATAGGATATTTGTGCTTGTGCTGCTTTCAGGTGAGTTTCGTAGCCCCTCTTTTTACAAGTTTTGGGGTGGAAAGTATACTTATTCTTTTTAAACAGTTTTGTCGGTTTCTGTTTATGTTCAATATTGAGCCTGTAAGTATAGAGTTACTTATGCCATTTGACGTGTTTCTGTCCTGTTGTATGTGTGTGATCATGTGTTTGATGCTGTGCTTGATGTCGTGCTTATTTGACGTGCTTTATATGGAGACTTGAGACTATGAGACTATGGACTAAGGCAGGTACCGTAAGGCCAGACTTTGAGACATTGAGTACTTCGGGTACATTGAGTACCTTGGACTTTGAGACTTGGACTTGAGACTTGTGTACTTGACTTATATGGCGTAACTCTGCTCTTTATATATTGAACGAATACTTATTTTGACTTAAAAGATCGACAAAAGGACTTCCTTCTTGACTAGACTTTTTGACAAAAACCTACGAACTCACCAACCTTTGTGTTGACACGTTTTAGTATACTTTTCAGGTTCTCAGGGTAATCAGGGATAAAGACTTTTATGCTAGGACTGGACTTTGGAGATTATGCTCCATTGCTTATTATCAGACTTTAAGGCTACATGCCTTGGACTATCTTGTAAATGGACTTATTGTATTGAGCTGTTCTAGCATCGTTTTGACTTTGAACTCATGTTTTGGGAATATATTTATTATATTCTATTTCATTTTAGCAGTATCTATGTAATTCCATGTCGTGCTGTACTTTTCATGACACCTCATGTTTCCGCCAACAGTGGGGTGTTATACCAACTATGTACGTATTATTTTTGTTTAAGTATGCTAATTTGTTTATCGTTGACACCCAACAATTAAATGTTTATTGGCAAAATATACCTTCGAATCCAGAGCGGACTGTGACTCATCACCAAGCTTCACAGATGACACCTCTGGAATTGTACCCTCTTGTATCGCCTCTTGTATCACCGCTTGCATTGTTGTATCTTGTATCACCTAAATATCATTCATTATATTAAAGATGCATGTTACGTAACACTCATACCCATTACTTTAAAATTACAAAGAACTAAAACTATAACTTATGCTTGTTTGAGTACCTCATTGTTGGCATCTTGGGAGATTAACTCAGCAATGATATCCGAATCATCACAAATTTTATTAATAGTATAAGCCCCATCCTTGTGTTTGACATTGTAGTCGTCTGTTTTGATCTTAAAAGCTACTTTCTGGTTTAGTAGCCCATCAAGCTCATGAGGGTAGTTGTCCTCATCATTATTGTTCACTTGTCTTTGACGAATATCAACCACACTTAAGCCTAGAAGCTTTTGGACATCTCGATCCCACATCACAAACGATGCACTGCCGGTGTTGTCTTGTACTCTCATGGTAACCCTAAACCTAAAATATGTAGCAACATCTATAAGACACAAAACACCAAAAATTACATGTATATCTGTGGTGAAATTTTATAAGCTTATTTATAAATATTTACCTTGGACCAACTTGTGTGGCCATTTTTTCTCTTTTTGACACCATATACTATCAGCAGGAGAATTCATAAGCTCCTCAGTCACATCTTCTTCGGGAGCAACCTGCAAGTATTCACTTTTACTCATAACTTTCTTCTGACATTTTTTGCAACCAATAAAGAACCATCCAAACTCCTTTTCAAGCATTGCTATTGTAGCAACAACAACACACTCCCCAACCTGAAAATAAAAACACGAGTTTTTATTGCAAATGATGTGTACACACAAGTATATAATATACTAAATAATTTGTTTACCTCTTCAGCCTCTCTAACTTCATCCAAGTGTTTTTTTTCACTGTTTAGCAAAAAGTCTAGTCGATTAGGGTACACAGTCTGAGTTGACAAAGATGCATTAGATGTTTGAGCAGCTCCTTCTTGCACTATCAACCTATCATGTTTCGAAACAGTTAAAAAGCAAGTAACATATCTTACAGGATATATTCATCTAAGAAGATTTAGTTAGTCTATGTATTTAATATTGAAGACATGCATATTTAACCTCCTCCTAAATTCATGAGCTTGTTGGATATCTTCATTTATGAAGATTCGTGTTCCAAACTTATCAGATTGAATTGTCACATTTTCTGCAAAAAATAGCAAAGAAAAGAGTTACCTAACATTTTCATTGTGCACTTAACAGCAGATACATATACGAAACTTACCCCTAAATTCGTTAAGGATGACATGTTGCATGATGGTGATAACATGCTCTCCAGATTCGTTCTTCTCCACATAGTCATTAAATTGAACTGCATAGTCATTCCACAAAGTGCAGCATTGTGTGTTACCCCTACAATATAGAAATTGAAAAATCTCTTATTTTTGGCAAACTTATATAAAATATATGGTATATAAATATTACCAATGATTATTGATAAATGTACTTTGCATTCAATACTCTTATACATAAAAATACACATTCAATAGTGTACCTCCCTATTAAGAAACACATCCATAAATCTGCTATATACACGATTTACATATTCTGACAAGCATACAAAACCTAAATTCCATATACTAACAAATATCCTTTCCCGATTTATAACCCTGTGTTTTCAACTGACAGATTCTTAAACCAAAAGAAAAAGTAAATTTTACAATATATATTGTTAGCTTTTATATTTGTTAGTACGTGTTTTGTAAATATAGATTAGTAATGTCCTTGTTATTTAGTTTGTTTAGATGAAGGGTTTATCATGTAATTCACTATATACTTGCTTGTAATTATGAAGGGGGTTTAAGTGCAATTTATATGACTATCTAAACCTCCCACATGTAATGAAAAACAAACCTTTTGACCAATTAATTATTCATTGTTCTAATACCTACATTCTCTCCAATACATACTTTCCCTAATAGAAGCTTTAATACATACTTTCCCTAATATAAGCTTTAATACCTATTTTCACTAATAGAAGCTTTAATACCTACTTTCCCTAATAGAAGCTTTAATACCTACTTTCACTAATAGAAGTTTTAATACCTACTTTCACTAATAGAAGCTCTAAGGGTGGACGGAGTCGTATGGGGAGGGGACCGGTACCGGGTCGGTACCGGTTGGAACACCACTCCGACCCTCCGGTACCAGTGGGGAGGGGAGCGTAGTGGGGAGCGTGGTGCCGGATCCCGTGCCTTTGAATTCGACCGTTAAAAAAAAAAAAAAAAAACATGGGGCGTACATCAAAACGTCTCTCTCTCTCTCTTCCTTCTTCTTTCCTTGTTCTTTCTTTCTTCTTTCTTTCTTGTTTCTGCACTTTGTTTTTTTTTCTTTCAACACACAAATCACACACACAAATAACACACACATATATCTATATTTTCGGAATCATGAACCCTTTCTTCAACAATCCTTTATTTCTTGACAATCACGGCCCAACACCCCCAAATTTCCAATCGGACTCGAGTTCATCCGACGAGACGGAACGGTATATTAATCTATTCACTATGGCGCATTATGCGATTCAACAAGATGTCTGTGATACTGCCTCCTCTTCAAGAACGTATAGAAGACGCGACGATCGTGGTGAGTCTCACAACCTTCTTTTTCAAGATTATTTTGCCGAGGAACCGAAATTTAATAAGACGTTTTTTAGACAACGGTTTTGTATGAGTAGACGGTTGTTTGTGAAGATAGCTTCAGATTTGGAAAACAATTTTAGTTTTTTTCAAAGAAAGATCGACGCTCGTGGTAAATGAGGGTTTTCGGCTTTACAGAGATGCACATCTGCAGTTCGCCAGTTAGGATACGGTAGTAATCCCGACAGTCTAGATGATTACCTAAATATGTCAGAAAGATCGTCACGTGACACCCTTAATGCTTTTTGTGATGGAGTCATTAAGTTATATCGGCATGAATATTTGCGTAGGCCAACGCGTACTGATACGCAACGCATTCTTGATCATCATGCGTCTTATCATGGTTTTTCCGGCATGTTAGGTATATCTTTACTTAATATATATATATATATATTTACTTAATGTATATATGTATATAAATATTACGTAGTTTAGTTAATAATGTATATATGTATATATATATATATTACGTAGTTTAGTTAATAATGTATATATGTATATATATATTACGTAGCTTAGTTAATATTTTCGGTTTAATAAATGTGTTTATAGGGAGTCTTGATTGTACACACTGGGCTTGGGATAATTATCCAGTAGCTTAGCGTGGCCAGTACACGCGAGGTGATCATCACGGACCGACGATATCGCTTGAAGCAGTTGCATCACAGGATTGTTGGATTTGGCACGCATACTTTGGTGTTGTCGGTTCAAACAACGACATTAATGTGTTGAACCAATCTCCTTTGTTCAATCCTTTTGAAGATGACACAACACCGTTGGTTCCTTTCACTGTATATGGAACCGAATATCAGTACCCGTATTTTCTCGTGGATGGGATCTACCCAAGATATGCGATGTTTGTGAAAACGATTTCCCATCCAACCGGTGAGAAAAGGATTCGATATGCTAAGGCACAGGAGGCTGCAAGGAAGGATGTGGAGCGAGCTTTTGGTATTATAAAAAAAATGGAAAATACTTAGAGAACCAACACGAAAAATGGAAGAAACCCCCATCCGTAAGATTATGTATGCGTGTTGTATTCTTCACAACATGATTTTAAAAGACGAGGACCACGGTATAAGTCCTGATTACATTCCAGATCCCCCGGTTGCTCACAGCCATCGGATGAACGACTGTTTGAGATACAAAACCCAAACGTTCACGAGGATCTTAAGATGGATCTCATTGACCATATTCATCGCACATTCATCCGGGGCATCGATCGCTAGTTTATTTATGTATTGTGTTGTCGTTTCGTTAAATATTGTAGTTTGATGTTTTATTTTGTTGTTTGTTTTATATTTAATATTTGTATTAATTTTAATTTATTAAATAAAATGTTTTAGTTTTAAAAATAAATAGAAATGAAATTAAATAGAAAAGGGTGGGGAGGGGAGGAGAGAGGTGGCGAAGTGCTCCTAGCAATCGGGGAGGGGATGGGAGTTGAAGAAAAATCGGGGAGGGGAGGGGAGGAGTGGGGAAGCCCTCCCCCCACCCTAATACCTACTTTCCCTAATAGAAGCTTTAATACCTACTATCCCTAATAGAAGCTCTAATACCTACTTTCCCTAATAGAAACTTTAATACCTATTTTCACTAATAGAAGTTTTAATACCTACTTTCCCTAATAGAAGCTCTAATACCTACTTTCACTAATAGAAGCTTTAATACCTACTTTCCTTAATAGAAGCTTTAATATCTTCTTTCTTATTCAAATACCTATTTTACAATTGGTACCAGAGCCCAAGGCGCAAAATCCGGACCTTTTACATCAAAACCAGTATTTGTTCTTATATTCCTCATTTTCCAAGTTGAAACTCTGCCCGTTTGTTTTCTTGAAAACCGGTATTAGTGAGGTATTCACCGAATACCGGTATTACTCAAGGATTGTTGTGTGTGATTGTGTTTGAAAGTATTAATACCTGGTTTACCCCAAAACCGGTATTTGTTCTTCTAATCACTTATTTCCAACTCATTATAATCTTAAAGTATTTAAACGAAAACCAAATCTTTTGGAAGACCAAAACTTTGTCCAATTTGATCTGCGAAAACCGGTATTAGTGCTTTTATCACTGATTACCGGTATTAATAAAGGATTGTTGTGTGGGATTTTGTTTTGAATGTTTTAATACCTGGTTTATTCCAAAACCGGTATTTGTTCTTACATTAATCATTTTGTTAACAAAAACTCTGTCCGATTGTGTTTGCGAAAACCAGTATTTGTACTTCCATTTGAATACCTGTATCGGTGAATCCATTCCTCAAAACCGGTTTCTGTTGAGTATTGATGTGTGGTTGTTCTTTCACTAAGTTGTCATCAAGTTTCATTTTCAAAATGCCAACCGAAGAGTTCGAGTTTAAACCAAACATGGAGTCATATTCACTACATAAAAATCAAAGGTGTTCATGTTTTCAAAAAGACAGTTCAATTTGTGATCTTGTAAACTCTCAACAGGGAGAACAACTCTTAAAGATGACCAAGAAAATGAGAAACCTTCTTCACACATATGATAAAAGTCGTAAATCTACACGTGACCAACTCAAATCTGAGAACAAAAAGCTCAAATTTGTTAATAATCTCCATTTGCCTGCAATGAAAAGTCTTCATTCTGAAGTTGACCGAATCAAATCTGAGAACAAAGAGCTCAAATCTGCTAATGATCTCATTTTGTCAAACATGGAAAGTCTTCGAAAAGACAATGATCATTTGCAGTCAAAGATTCTCAATTTAACCAATGAGTTGGATATTTCTCACAAAGAGCTCATTGAAACCAAACTCGAAACCCAAGTTAAAGAACTTGTTTTGCAACAACAATTTTCGAAGCTCAATCGTGAATTGCAAAACAAATCCATTTCTTCGAGGAATAACGAGCAAACAAGTTTGAAGTTAATCCAACAACTTCAAGCTCATTCCTTATCATTGGAAACTCAACTTGCAACAAAGTCATATCCAATGAATCATACTTTAACTTGTGCTCCAGAATCACATCTTCTAAACCAAACCACTTCATCTCCAACTAAAATAAAATCCACTCCTTCAAATACCTAATCAAACCACACATACCCAAAATTATCAAACAATACCAAGAAAAACCCTTCCTCCAAATCCAAAACAAATTCTTATAATACCAAAACATCTCACCAAAACACTAAACACCTACAACCATCTTCCAAACTAGCTCATACAACTCCCAACTACTCAAAAGAACCTCATCTCGTCAAAACAAAAACCATTCCAACTAAACCCCATTCTACTTTCAAACAAATGAACCCATATTACACACCTCACAAGACCAGATCTCCCCTCAAGCATATAAATAGCCATTGCCAGAGTTACAAGGATTCCACCACTGGAATCATTCGCTATAAAGATCGATATGGCTGGTTTTCTCATAGTAAACCCAACCCAAAATCTAAAAGCACTCCCATCAAGTACTCTCTCTCTGAGTTATTTAAGTTTGCACCACGAATCACTCACCCTCGTGTGTAAAAAGTGCTTGACTATGCACAATCTCCTACTTCTCTCTTCAAATATCCAGTTGGACCCACCCTCACATGGGTCCCAACTTCTGGATTCAAGTAAGTGGTTGTGATTTGGCTTGTACACATTTCAGTGTACAACCCGTTCAGAACATGTTTAATTGAGATGCTACTTCATAATTGTACCTTTTCATTCACCTTTTGGGCAATCAATCACTATTACATGATGAACATATTAAACATGTTCATCATGAGGGGGAGAAATGTGTTAAAGGTTGATATTGATTGTCTTTGTGAGGGGGGGCACAATGAAAGCTTTGAAGATGATTTATTGCTCCGAAGAATTTGCTCAATTTGAGGGGGAGCTAAAATGACAAATCATTTTTCACACCAAATTTACACCAAGCCAAGCTTCCGCATTTCGCAAGAAGCCTAAGTCTCCGCCTTCACAAAATGTTTAAGAATCCAACAGTCAAAGTTGCATGAAGACAATGAAAATAAAGAGAAATCTTCAAAGTCTTTTCCACATCAAAGATTCTCAACATAATTGAACCACCAGACCGACCAGCAGATCCAAAGTACCATTTTGTCCCAAAGAAGTATTGGAAGGGAAAGAAGAGTGAGTACAAAAAGAGAGCCTTTAAAGACCAAACCTTTCTCCATGACAAACCCGAATCATCAACAAAGAAGCGAAACAGACGACAAAGAAAGAAGAAAAGAGCTCAACAATGATCATTTACAAAACAGTACTAAAGGGAGAGATTCTTAGCTTTTATATTTGTTAGTACGTGTTTTGTAAATATAGATTAGCTTGTTTAAATGAAGGGTTTATCATGTAATTCACTATGTACTTGCTTGTAATTATGAAGGGGTTTAAGTGCAATTTATATGACTATATAAACCCCCCACATGTAATGAAAAACCAACCTTTTGACCAATTAATTATTCATTGTTCTAATACCTACATTCTCTCCAATACCTACTTTCCCTAATAGAAACTTTAATACCTACTTTCCCTAATAAAAGCTTTAATACCTACTTTCACTAATAGAAGCTTTAATACCTACTTTCCCTAATAGAAGCTTTAATACCTACTTTCACTAATAGAAGCTTTAATACCTACTTTTCTTAATAGAAGCTCTAATACCTACTTTCCCTAATAGAAGCTTTAATACCTACTTTCCCTAATAGAAGCTTTAATACCTACTTTCCCTAATAGAAGCTCTAATACCTACTTTCCCTAATAGAAGCTTTAATACATATTTTCACTAATAGAAGCTTTAATACCTACTTTTCCTAATAGAAGCTCTAATACCTACTTTCACTAATAGAAGCTTTAATACTTTCTTTCTTATTCAAATACCTATTTTACATATATAAATATATATCATGTGGGTACTTACTCTAAATCTTTGAGTTCCAGCATAAACTTCTTCCATTCCCCTTTTTGTGATTTGAACAACTCTAGATTTCCACACCAAGTGACACAACCAATCACATCTGTGAAACAACATAACATCGAAAGTGAAGATGTTCAAACAGTATATGGTCTTATAAATGTATATTGAGTTAAAAATTCTAGTATATATACTAACAAATATTCAATGTGTCATCATCTCTAGCTTTTATTACAGTAATCTCATCGAAAGGCAAGAATGAAAAGGCATATGGATCACCACTGAAAGTGACACCATGCTGCACCTCGGTGCTTCTGTAAAAATTACACTTCAACTTATTTTTTTACCACATGGAAAGGGTCATCAGACTGACCAACACCAAACCTCTTAATCAACACAGCCGTATCCTCTTTGATCTGGTGATCAAAGATAGGAACCAGCTATTTTTTCACTAAACATTGAATCTTCCCACCCTGAAAAATATTAGATCCATGTTGAAAGTATGATGCAAGCTTATAACTGTATATTTATAATAAATATATAGTACATGTAGACACAATAAATAGGTTACCTCCTCGTCAACCAAAACCATCTTCAGCTTCTGCACCGAATTGATCCATCGACGGATTATCCTTACCTTCATGTCAACCAATTTAGAGACGCATCAAGTTCGTTCACATAAGTAATCTTGTTATTGGCCATACCTAATGGATGGGAAAACCTAAGAGAGAAAAAATAATTTTTTGAAAAATATTTTGGGTGTGAGTAATCTGGCTTGGTCAACACAAATTATGTCTCTCTCTTTCTTGATTTTGAATTTCTCTATGATCACAACTATAGAGATGGGAAGGTACATGTTGCACTGTGACAACCGTCATCTGACCGTACTTCCTGAATTACTTTTCCGGTCACTTTTAGTTGTGTCATTTATGTACGTCGTTAGACTTTAAGATTTTATCAAGGAATAAATGGATTTGTGTTTATTTAGGGCTTTGTGAGCACTTAGACTTTAGAAAAATTGTACGTGGACTCGAGAACAGGAGGAATACTAGTTGTCTTGTGGAAATGCCAAATTAAGTGAAATACTTAAAAATTTAATCAATTAAACATTAAATAACAAATATAGTCATGTTTATATCTGTTAGAAAGCTATTGAAAAGTTACGTTCAAATATGCCGACAAAATAAATTTATGTGTCACGAGTCTTCTTAAATGGTCGAGTCAAATAAGATTTTAGGAGGTCAAAGAAAGTCAAAGTCGGTAAGGGGAGTATGAGCAAACAAAACCCTAGGCACCGAACACTTTTCCCCTCATTTCCCATTTTTCACCCACACACTTTCCCTCTCCTCCTTCTCTTCTCTCCACAGCCGCCCTACCCCTCCTCTCTCTCTCAAAAATCGATCGGCCACCATTAAACCATACAACCACCGTCGAACCACCTTAATTCATCACCAATCTTCATCTTCTTCTCTTTTTAGTTGAGTTCGTGGTAAGATTGCTTAGATCCATATATTAAATCGGTTGTTTTTCACACAAAAAAAAATCATGTTTTCTTACATATTATGTATATATAGAACCGAAAAGTTTAAAAATATATACATATAAATCGGTTTCCTCTTCTTCCTTCTCTCAAATATGAAAGTTTTGCAAAAATATATATATATATCGGCTAATATATATATGTATTTATGTTTAAATCGGTTTATATATGTATATAAATACATAGATCCGAAATTCTTCTTGATAAAAATATATATATATTTCGGTTTTGGTGTAGATGTTGTATAGATCCGAATTTCCTTGAGAAAATATATATAAATTTTCGGTTGTTTAAGGTTATATGCATATATACCCGAAATCTCTTTAGATCCGGGATCTTCAAGCTCGAAATCTATTTTTGTTCAAAGATCTTGAATCCGGAAAACTTATAACCGAAAACCTTTAGATCCGAAATCTTGTTATCCGAAATCTTTTGATCCGAAAACCTTTGGATCCAAGATCTTTGGATCCGGAAATCTTCATATTGTTAATTTGGTTCTTGTTTTTGACTTATGGGATCCGAAAGTATACATATATGTTCGAATATAATTAAATCCGTGAGTATAAATGATAATTGGTTGTTTTCGGTTAGAATTAGCTTGGATCCGATCTAAAAACTTGATTTTGGTCTTGAAATGGGTTATGGTTCATCTTAGTGACCGGAATCTCGATTTTCGTTTTGGTCAACGTCGGTCAAAATTGGTCAAACCGGCCAGAAATGTTTATGTTGGTATTTTAGTTAAAAATTTAAAGTTTTTAAACAAGGTTAAATTGTATTTTAATTAATTGATCTATATTTAAAATTAAATCCCAAAATTTTATAATAATGAAATAAATATGGATATATATATATAAATATATATTAAAAGACTAGTTCAAGTATATATATATATACAAGAATTGAATTGATATGGACAAATGTATATATATATATAAATATAAGGAAAAAAAATCTAATATGGACATATGACTAAATATATATATATATTAAAAAGACGTTGTAAGGACCATATATAAATTATACATTCGTATAACAATAATTAATAATGTATCGAACTTTATATATTTATAATAGTTACATATAAATGCAAAGATTAAAAGACTTTGTAAAAACGATGTACCAAATATATGACTTTCCGGACTTCATATATTTTATAATGACGTTGACACGAAGACTTAACGGGTATAAACAATAAAACGTGACATTATTAAATGAACTATTTCCTTGGACAACTTATAAGGACAAACGGCTATTATATACATACATACATATATATATATATTAAGACATTGGATAAGACATAATGGCATTTCCTAAGACACTGGTATAAGACATGGACTTGTGCAATTAATTAAGTTCTTATGGAGTGACTTGTGAACAATGTAGGATTGTTGGGCAGATAGTGAGCTTGTTTCGAGTGTATCTGACTGTTCGTGTTCTTGTTCGTTGATCTAGAATATTTGTGCTTGTGCTGCTTTCAGGTGAGTTTCGTAGCCCCTCTTTTTACAAGTTTTGGGGTGGAAAGTATACTTATTTTCAAACAGTTTTGTCGATTTCTGTTTTATGTTCAATATTGAGCCTGTGCGTATAGAGTTAATTGTGCCATTTGACGTGCTTTGATCTTGTTTGTATGTGTGTGATTATCTGTTGTTGTTGTGCTTTGGGCGTGCTTATTGTATAAGTTGAGACTTGAGACTTGAGACTTTGGACTAAGGCAGGTACCGTAAGGCCGGACTTTGAGACATTGAGACATTTGAACTTATTATGGCGTAACTCTGCTCGTTATATATTGAACGATTACTTATTTAGACTTAAAATAATCGACAAAAGACTTATTTCTTTTATTAGACTTTTGACAAAAACCTACGAACTCACCAACCTTTGTGTTGACACGTTTTCGTATACTTTTCAGGTGCACAGGCTAATCAGGGATAAGAACTGCTGTGCTAGGCTGGACTTCGGAGATTAGTGCTCCTTATTTATTGTCAGACTTTAAGGCTACATGCCTTGGATTATTTCGTTATGGTCTTGTTTGCAATAAGCTATTTTAGCACTGTTATGACTTTGAACTCATGTTTTTGGGAATATATTTAATATATTCTATTTCATTTAGCAGTATTTATGTAATTCCATGTCGTGTTGTGCTTTTCATGACACCTCATGTTTCCGCCAACGGTGGGGTGTTACATGCACAGTAGGTGTCAACTACACAATTAGCTTCCCCATATTATCTTGTACTTTTCTTTTATAAAATATATATAATATCTCTGTGTATGTATGCATATATGTTGGCATATATATTTACATATTCCTGCATGAAACAGAGCATGCGCCGGAAGTTTATGGGGGAAACAATTTGCATTAAATGCTTGTGAGACAACTACTCTAATCACATTGTACTGCTACCATCACCCCAATACCTAAAAATCAGAATTATCACAATTTTAAATTAAATTAAATCAAAATAAATCCAACTTGTGCCTGCCAGCCAAAGTCCCGCCCAAACTCTTTCAATTCACTTTACCTCTCGCCTTCTGCCTCCAACACACACTAAAACACCATTATAAACACATTAAATTGGTCATCAAAGATGTCATACTTCCAATGTGGATTCGGCCAATGATCGACACGTCAACAAAGTGACGCAACCTTTGCGGTCTCCTTTAGTTTGAAAAGGGGGATAAGCAGTATATCAACCAACCCAAAGAATTCTGTATAAGCAAAAGATCTATTGAAATTACATTATAAATTAACAGACCATTATTGATTTATCAGAGCATAACTAGCAATCTATTTCCCATGCATCTAGTCATGTTAAATCTATAGTGCTAAAAATACATATCAGTCTTCTAATCGAATAACTCTTTGTATAAACAAGGCCAAAGTTATACCCTAATCGTTTTGAACAAATATTAATTCCAGATCAACCCGTTCTGTATTACCCCATCGATCCTTCACCAATTTTTTGTTATCCTCAATCGTTTGATTCATAAAGAACTTAACTGATGAGTGATAATCGTATATTCGTAGATATGAATTTTAAGCGATTTTTAACTGAAACTCAGTTTTACACCATCATGCTTTGACATGATATTGATAGATATATTAAATAAAACATTTTCGTTAATGTTCACGTATTACAATCTTTTTATAATGATTTTGATTTTTTACATTTAAATTTATCAGTTTTTCTTTCATATACTTTTACATTTGAATTACGAGTAATAAAGTTTTTTGGACTGCATACATACATAAAACTTTCTATTCAATGTGTCTTTAATTAACAACCCGCTTATTTGATACAGGACTTAAAGGGTGTTTGAGTTTACGATTTAAAGTGATTATTTAATTATTACGTTTGTAAAACGTAAATAATCTGAAAAAGTGTTTGTGTGAAAAAGTAATTATTTGCTATGAAAACGCAGTTTTTGAGAAACATGTACATAGATGCTTTTTCAAAATGCATTTTTGAAAACACATAATCTATTTTAAAAACGCAAAATTTATTTTATAAACGCAATGACAAACACCCCTTAATTTTCATACCTATTGTAATAAATAATAATTGGAAACATGCAGTGTTTTTATTACTAAATCGATTTACGTACAACCGATTTTCATTATACAATCACAGTTACATTACAATTACAACTACAACTACAATATACTCGTATAATTATATATACATATACTCACGCCTCATCTTGAACATTAATTATATATAATTAGTCTCGATCGTATACGTAAAACCCATATTTCGATCAGTCGGAATAAGTACAACAGTACTTTGCCTGCGTACTTTCGCATCACTCATAGGTCTAACTTTCAGGTAACATATTATGTTTCACCTAAGTAATTAATAGGTATATTTACGTTTATGGATTATGGTTATTGTCTTATTGATTAATTAGCTGGACCGAATATATATATGTTATCAATTTATTTATGCTCATAAGTGATAATGTATATAATATATATAATATTTTGATCAAAACTTAATTACTATTATTGATTTATGTTTAATCCCCAGGATTTTCTTGAATCATGAGGGAAGCATACTCATCGAATTTTGATCAACGTTTGCAAGAATTTAGCACCACATATGATTATAGGATAGCAATTCCCGGCAATAATTCATCATTGGATCATGGTAAACGTGATGCAGCAGCAACTAAAAAAGATGTTAAGATAGCAATTCCTAGTCCGTTCAAGGCTAGTACCGCGACCTTTCATCAAACCGGTTCAACGTCTGGTCCGGTTGTGAAAACACGGAATCAAGTTGCAACTAATCATCAAGTGTTGCAAATTGGGAGCACAAATAATCAACACCATCCAAATGATCAGCCCCGTTGGTATCAAAAATTTCTATTGAAGAAAAACTTTCAACCAATCTTATATCTCTTTTTATCGTTGTTGTTAGTTACTGGCATCGTGCTTTTGGTTGTTTGGATTGATCATCGTGCTGAGAATCGTGCTCCGTATAAACTTGAAAAAAATGATAACTATAAGGTACAGATGACAACCAAGCTATATGAAATAGAGTTTTATGTCAAATCCTATGACAAGTTTAATGAAAAGTATCCCAAAGGAACTCCGGATCGAACTGAAATCAAGTACAAGATCATCAGGGATTTTAGATTAGTAGAAGAAAGAGCTTGCAGTTGGGAAATCTGGTGGCGGTCAGGATACACAGATTATCCAACTCCTGCATGTGACAAGCTTCAAAGCAGAGGATTACTATTGGGCTGCTAGTTCACGCATTGACCAACACCAATTTAGACTAGTCTAATTTTTTACGTACTCAACAAATTAAGTAGTTGTTCATTTGTTACAATATATGGTAAAACCTCTATAAATTAATAATGTTGGGACCAAGATATTTTATTAAATTATCGACATATTATTATATCAATAAATTAATAAATTATTAATTTAAAGAGGTTCATGTATCACTTTCAAAATTTTCATATCCAATGTACATTCACACATTAAATGACACGAGTCCAAAGCAAATTGCTTTCGACATTAAAATCCGTTTCATGAATTCAATCGGCTCAAGTAATTTAAACGATGTAAACCATGAAGAAGATATTTGTGAGCTTGAGATCTTAATTAAGGTATGCATTATTAGCACAAACCAGATGTGGGTGAGCTGAGGGATTATCCTGATGAAAATAATGAATGTTATGAGGTTCAAAACATTGAAGAATTTGTGATGGATATTGTTCAAAATCCAGTTGATAATGAAGTTGGAGATGATACAGTAATTTTGAAATCAATCACTCGGAAATAAGCATTATAAGCGGCTAACAACTCTTCACAACTTTTTGTTGCGACAATGTCACGGCTCGTAAGTGAAATGTAGAAATTTAAGGATAAACTCAACATAGATTTAAAGTTAAAAAAAAACAAGTGACTATATATTCATTTTTTACTAAACATTATTAAAATTTTAGAATATTTAAAGAATTATTAATTTATAGTTTTGATGGGACCTATATATTTACCTTGGGTTTCAAAAAAATTATTATCTTATTATTTTATTGATTGGTGTCCAATTTTGTACTGGTCCCAAGTTGGGACCGGACAAATTATTAGTTTTATCGAGGTTATTAATTTATCGAGTATTAATTTATAGAGGTTATACTGTATAGCTTAATTACGTACGTATTGTAACACCCCACCGTTGGCGGAAACATGAAGTGTCATGAAAAGTACAGCACGACATGGAATTACATAGATACTGCTAAAATGAAATAGAATATAATAAATATATTCCCAAAACATGAGTTCAAAGTCAAAACGATGCTAGAACAGCTCAATACAATAAGTCCATCTACAAGATAGTCCAAGGCATGTAGCCTTAAAGTCTGATAATAAGCAATGGAGCAAAATCTCCGAAGTCCAGTCCTAGCATATAAGTCTTTATCCCTGATTAGTCTGAGTACCTGAAAAGTATACTAAAACGTGTCAACACAAAGGTTGGTGAGTTCATAGGTTTTAGTCAAAAAGTCTAGTCAAGAAATAAGTCTTTTGTCGATTCTTTTAAGTACAAAAATAAGTATTTGTTCAATATATAATGAGCAGAGTTACGCCATATAAGTCAAAGTACACAAGTCTCATGTCCAAGTCTCAAAGTCCAAGGTACTCAATGTACCCGAAGTACTCAAAGTCTCAATGTCTCAAAGTCTGGCCTTACGGTACCTGCCTTAGTCCATAGTCTCAAAGTCTCAAGTCTCCATATAAAGCACGTCAAATAAGCACGTCATCAAGCACAACAACAAACACATAATCACACACAAACAACAAGACAGAAGCACGTCAAATGGCATAAGTAACTCTATACGCACAGGCTCAATATTGAACATAAACAGAAATCGACAAACTGTTTAAAAGAACAAGTATACTTTTCACCCCAAAAACTTATAAAAAGAGGGGCTACGAAACTCACCTGAAAGCAGCACAGCACAAATACCCTAGATGAACGAACAAGAATACGAACAGTCAAGTACACCTGAAATAAGCTCACTATCTGTCCAAAAGTCCTATATTGTCCACAAATCACTCAGTAAGTAATTACTTATTTGCACAAGTCCATATCTTATACTAGTGTCTTAGGAAATGCCATTATATCTCGTCAATGTAATAATATTTAATATTAGTCTCATTTGTTCTTATAAATTGTCTAAAAGAAATACTTCTTTTAATAAAATCATATTTTAAAATCAATATCATCGATTACTATTATACCAAAACAACACCTATATCACGGTTTTTAGCAACTTTCAATATAAACACACATGAACAAGAACCGAATCCATTGTCCAAGCATCAAATCTTACCAAGAATAAAGATTTCGGATCAAGATTTCGAATTTAAAGAAGATTTCGGTTCATAGTATTCGGATCTAAAGTATTTCGAATCAAACATGTCGGATTTCAAGAGTTTTCGGGTGTAACATTCCGGATTCAAGGGTTTTTCGGATCTATAGATTTCGGGTATGTTTATATGCCAAGAACACTATACAACCGAAAATATACATATAATAAGGTACAAAAATCGGGTCTAAATATACATATATATATACATAGGTATAACCGATTTAGATACATATTGAAGAGAAAATATTCGGATCTAAAATAAAAGCACCACCGAAAATATATATATATTTACATATATATATATACAAATCTTCATGAAAAACGGGTTCAAGAAAATATATTTTTGTAAAGATTTCGGATTCAATAATACATACATACATATATCCGATTTATATATATATAAATGTAAGAAATCTAGAGATTTTTGATGATAATAACCATTACACTTCGAATCCAACCACTACTTACCAAGATCTAAGAAGAAAAAGGTTAAGATTGGTGTGTTTGGTGGTGGTTCGATGGTAGCAGTCGGCGGTTTAGAGGGAGAAAGGGGGTGGGTGGCTGAGAGAAAAGAAAGAGAGGGAGGAAGAGAGTGTAAGGGAAATGAGAGAATTAGGGTTAGGTTTGTAGTTTTGTTCTTCCATTTCCCTAGGGTTGACCTCCTTTGACCCTACTAAAACTCGTTTGACTCGACCATTTAAGAAGACTCGAGACCCGTTAAAATATTTCGTCGACATATTTAAATGTAACTTTTCAATAGCTTTCTAACGGATATAAACATGTCCATATTTATTTGTTAAATCTTTAATTGATTTAATTTTAAGTATTTCACTTAATTTGGCATTTCCACAAGACAACTAGTATTCCTCCTGTTCTCGAGTCCACGCACAATTTTCCTAAAGTCTAAATACTCATAAGGCCCGAATAAAAACATAAGTCCACTCATTCCGTTAATAATGCCTTACAGACTAATGACTTGTACGCCCTAAAAATACATAGTCTAGTTATAAGGTCGCGTACTTGAACGTAATGAACTATAAATGACCGGAAAAGTACATCGGAAAAATACACTCAGATGACGGTTGTCACACGTATGTACTCAGATGTTATATCTATCTATCTATCTACTTAATTTCTTACTAAAATTACCTCCTAGCAGCTAGTTAAATTTATTCATGCTTTTGTTGGGTCATATAACTATTATCAAACAAAGCACAAAGCACGCAACGGAAGACAAGATCTATATAGTTTAATT
Source organism: Erigeron canadensis (assembly GCF_010389155.1). Taxonomy (NCBI): domain Eukaryota; kingdom Viridiplantae; phylum Streptophyta; class Magnoliopsida; order Asterales; family Asteraceae; genus Erigeron; species Erigeron canadensis. Next base: position 23,930,601 of record NC_057765.1, read on the forward strand.
AATTAACCAAGATAGAAAACGGGTACCTTAAATTGAAGAGAATAAAGCAAGAAACCTTTATGATAAGGTTTGAATTAAACCTCTCTACGATTGCACACACAACGTTGGAATGTATGTATGCTAGTACTTGATCACGAACCGAACAACCCTTTGTTTCTAGCTCTAAATTTCGACCCAAACAAAAACCCAAAACCCTTTTCTTATGTTGAAGTCGATCGAACCAAAGAGAGGAGAAGAAAAAGAGATTTTTAGGGTTTTAGAAAACCTAATGAATTGTGTGTAGAGAACAATTATCTTAGGCCTCTATTTATAGAATTAGGTTTACTTGATGACCAAGTTTAGGATTTGTGAAACCCCTTACTTCTCCTAGCTCGACCGGCCCCTCTAGGAACATTCTAGAGGGCCTCCTAATTGTTTCCTAATTCCAACTCTCCTTCATTAAGTCTATTAGTTAAGTACCGTTAACTATTAACTCTTTTAACGGACCTCCGTTAGTTTTTCGTGATCAAATTAATTAATAAATTACATTTAATATATTAATTAATTTATAGTTACATTCACGTTGAGGTGTGACCCCGTAGGCTTAAATACTTTCCGGACTTACGTTCATTTTACGTGATCATATTCTAACAGCTCACACTTGAGCTCGTAACGAATGAAGGTAATAATTTATCTTAGTCAATTGATCATTGTTTATTAGTTTTAAATTTGAGTCATAGTTTGACTAGTGGGGGTCCTGAGTTGATGTTCTTCTCTACGACTGTACTTATTGATTATGATTTCAGTTTCAAACAAAATGAGTATTATCCCGGCCGGACTTATTAAATACTCATAGATAAATGATCGCTTGGTCAAGTGGGAGAATGTTGGAATCACCTTAAATATGACTGTCACTGATAGTTTATCATTCGTGATATGATAATTGACGATAACTAAAATCCCTATGTCTAATAAATATACGATGGGCATATTTACTCTTAAAGACATATTATAGGGTTTTCCATTAGATGATTGGAACTACAGGGACTTATAACGCACATACTAAACACCAGGGTCTAAAGTGTAAATACTCTCTCTATAAATAGAGAGCCATTTACAAGAATTTCAACCCTAATCTTTCACCCCTTTGTGTGTGTAATTCTCTCCCATTATTTTCTATCCCATCATCAAACAATCATCTCGTTTTGGGAACCCGTCAATCAAATGGCAAATATTCTTACTCTTACAGAGTCCCCTGGATCGTCAGGTATACTTATATTATTATCATATTTTTATTATATTTACAATACGAATCATAATTATTCCAACAACATAAATTATCTTAACTCCTGCATGTGACACGCTTCAAAGCAAAAGATTACTACTAGGACATGCATGACCTAGTATATTTTTCTAATTAATTTTATTTTAAGAAATTGAGTTTAGTTGTCACGATAGCTTAAGTACTTATATCTAGCTACATTTGTTATTTTAGATAATTAAGATGTATATTTGGAAGCAACGTCTAGTTTATCTAGTGCCGGACGTACGCTAATTTGAATCTCTCTACACTCGATCTGATTAACGAATTTTTTTACATGATTGTGTGTTAGACTTTATTTTATTGATATATATCCCCACAAACCTTTTTGCTTAGTATATGGTTGCACTTTAAATATTTTTTATTGACCTTTATCCCACCCAAACTTCTAATATTTGTGCACAATTATATGTGGTTGGCCATATCTAGTTGGCGAAAAACTTTATCTGGAATTGACCGGTCGTTATTTTAATGTGTTTTAATTTTTTCAAAAAGTACTAAAACAAATAGTCTACAAAGAATCATTATTGTATCAGAATTATATTATTTTTTTAATCTTACTAATTTACATTATTTACAATTATATAACCATTTTAAGGTATTTTTAAATTTGAATTTATAAGAGTGTTTTATTTGCATTTATTTAATAATTAGTTTTATTTTAAGAATGTCATTAATCTTTCTACAAACTTGTATTTGTAGGATTTGTTTTGCTATAATTAGAGGAGCGGGGTTTAGATATTATTGCGAATCCCTACTAATTTTTTGTAAATTTTTGAAATAATAATAATAATAATATTTTATATTTTATTTAATGTTAAGATTTATTTTAAGATAAAATCAGCTTGCAATTAATTTATTAATTTCGTTTTTGGCCAGCTCCATATTAATTTGCAACTGTTTGGATCGCAACCTATAATTTCTCCGAGATATTTACGTACGTACGACCGCATTTTCATTGTACAATTATCACAAATACATTACGATCACAATTAGAGTTTCATTACAATTACAACTACAACTACAATATAATTCTATATACATACGACACACGCTTCATCTGAGCTTTAATACTCCATCAGTCAGAAGTTCGCATGCGACGTCTTTCAGCTAGGTAACACATATATACTAACTGTATGTATATTACGTTTCACTTTAATTTTATATCACAAGTAAATTTATAGATATTTTTATGGTTAACAATTACTGAATTTAGCTGTAAATATTAAAGTTACTGTAATGTGTTTTTTTTTATATAATATTTGATGAAACCTAATTAGTAATTACTATTGATTTATGTTTAATCCCGGGCCAGAATTTCTTGATTCATTATGGAAGCATACGGGATGAATGGCGATCAACGTATCAATGATTTTGATACCGCATATTATGAGCGATATAAATTGTTGATGCACGTTGATGTGACAACAGCAACTTAGATTTGATATGTCGTTTAGATTGAGACATTATGTTAATTTATGTCGTATGTATATATGTAATTGATAGATTATGGACTTTATGTTTTGGTAATGATCGATTATATGTTTGGTGTTATATATATGTGTTATGTATGATGTTTGTTGTGTGATATACAAGTACAAACATAATATGTGTTAGGATTCCTTAATATGAAACACTTAGGAATATAACTAAGTCTTATATCTAACGAAGATAAGGTATATCTTCGTTAGAGGCAAACGAAGATAAACTTCGTTTGGTACAAACGAAGATTAACTTCGTTACATGGGCTGGGCAGCTAAGTTCATAAGAACAAAGCCCAGCAAGCCCAGTTCGACCTGAAACATATATATACGAATGAATACCCTAAAATAAGGTATCACATTCCACAGACACGTACTCCAGACACCTAAGTTCGTTCTATAACTTATAGAAACGAATATAGCATCATACGGCTGATTATTTACTTGATAATTAGCGATATACCCGTTTTCTAATCAAACTAGTTATCTCGTGAGGTTTCCGCACTCACGACATAATCATAGACGATCTCGAGAGCGATCTGTAGCTATCGAGGGACTCACAAGTGGTATCAAAGTCAATCGATATCTTATCGAAGGTTCAAGGTCGTTTTGTTTGATTCTTTTCTCTGAAAAACAACCTCCCGATACCCTTACTGTCGCTAATTTCGTTTTCTCAAACGAATTTAGCAAACGAACTTAACCTCATCTTCGATTCGAGTTCTTCCAACGTATTTAGCCTTATTTTCGTTAAGTTCTTTCAAACGAATTTCAAGTTATCTTCGTTTACTCTCACCTTACGAATTTAGCTTTATCTTCGTTTCTTTCTTTCAAACGAAGATAATCCTATCTTCGTTTCTCTTCTGCAAACGAAGTTAAATCCTATCTTCGTTTCTCTCCTGAAAACGAAGTTAATTCCATTTTCGTTTCTCTCCTTCAAACGAACTTAAATCTATCTTCGTTCAGTGCAGCAAACGAATTTACAAAATGGCTTCCTCGTCAACAAACAATGTTGTTGCTCAATACCTGAATTCTCTTGTCTATCATGATCATCTCGTTGGATGTACTAATTCTCCACCGAAGTTAGTTTCATTGGTTGACTTCTGGGCGTGGAGAGGTCGATTTGAAGATTATATTCAACGAGAAGATTTGAACATGTGGATTATGATCACTGAAGGATATGAATGGCCAACTCTTACTGTAAACGGTGTTACAACTAATTACTAGGTAGGAGAGTTAAAAGGCGAAGAAAAATCCTTGTATGCTGTTGAAGTTAAGGCTCTTTCTACTCTTAGGATGTGCATCCCTCAAGAATTAGTGCACCTGTTTCTTAAGCAGGAGTACAAGACTTCAAAGCAATTGTTCGATGCTATTGAAGCTCACTGTGAAGGTGATCCATTATTGAAGCAAAATAGAGTTAAGATGCTTAAGAAACAATTTGATTGCTTTAATGCTACCAAGAACGAACTAGTTGAGGATCTTATCTTGAGATTTCAACATCTTCTTGCTGAGTTAGCCTATTTTGATCTTAAGTATACTCCTACTGAGATAGTGGATAAATTCTTGGATGGTTTGCCAAAAGCTTATAAAGAATTTCGTCATGGATTGGGAGAAAGAGCTGATTATGCATCTCTTCGGATAGATGGTGTTATATCCACATTAAGAAACAGAGAAATGAAGGATAAGGCAAAGGATCTCCAAGACAACTTCACACAAGATCCATCTCTTTATCATGCCACTATGAAAAATCCTACAGCTGATATTAATGCATTCTTTTCTGGGGTTGGTACTTCTGGCACGAAAGAGGGTTCTAATTGTGTTATGGATGGAGATGATTCTGCAGGTTTCATGGCTTCTGATGCTGGTTTCAAGGCTCGAAAGACAAATGAGAATGCAAAGCCAGGAAATATGACGTTTGGTAACATTTCATCTACTTCTGCTGGTTACAAGTCTATGCCCATGGATATGAAATCCCCTGAGGGAAGGATGAATGTATTTGCCGCAATGTGTGCTGCACATGAAGCTTTTGTTGCAGGGAGGATCACGGATCCAACACTCATTGATGAAGATTATGACCAAATAGATCCAGATGATGTTGAAGAAATGGATCTGAAATGGAATTTGGCGATGATCACCAGGAGAGGGCAACGGTTTATGCAACGAACAGGTAGACAGCTTATTGGGGGTACTCAGGGCTTTGACAAGTCAAAGGTTAACTGCTATAATTGCGATGGCTTTGGACATTTTGCCAAAGAATGTCAACGACCAAAGAGAGATGTCAACATTACCCCTACCCGTCAAGATAGAGGTGGTAATCGTCCTTTTAATCCGAATGCAAGTAGAGCTCTCTTATTGACTAATGATACTACTGGAAATAGCAATGACAAGGCTATCGTAGCTGCTCAACCTGATGGTTCTTATGTCTGGAATCTTCCACAGGATGAGACTAATAATGCTTATTTGGCCGAAATAGTTGATGATATGGCTCAAATAGCAGATTCTGTTGAGGATTTCTTGGACACCTCAGTTTACCACAGTGATGAGCATTTGTATGAAAAAGCTCAAAGCTCGAACTTGGAATCTTCTACTCAGGTTTATGACACTGATTCTGAGTCTGATGAAGAGGTTAAGGTTGCTGATACGAAAAATTCTGGAGAGGTGAACGCTGTTGAGAACAAAGACGATTCTGCTACTGAAAAGGTTGAAAAGACAATTGAAGAGCAGATGATGGAGTATGAAATTCCAGCAGGCATGAGTGTGGATGACTTTGTCGCGTACATGGCAGACTGCAAAGAAGCAGATCAACAGGTATCTTACTCTCTTCGTACTATTGTTCATGTTTGCAAAATTGTTAATCGAATGTTTGATGAAATTGAACAAAAGAATGAACTAATTAAGCATTTAGAATCTGTTGTTAATGCTGCTCATGAAGAAAGAGATAAGTTGATTAAAAAAGATTTAACTGTCACTGATAGAGAAAAATTTTTAAAGGATAGGATTAAATCTTTAGAGTCTGACATTAATGCTATGAAAGACAAAGTTAAACATGTTGTGGCTGTAGAAAGAGTAGGTGGTGAAGCTTATGCATTATTAGCTAAAAAGTGTGCTACTATTGAGAAAGAACTGGCTGATGCTAGAATAGAAATAGTGGACTTACAAGCTAAGGTTGATTCAGCTAGACATGATGAGCTTTTGATGCATATGAAAAAGTTTGAGGACTCTCCATCTAAGAGCTCTGACACTGCTAAGGTTTCTTACAATAGCATGCCTCCTCCTTTCAACAATAACTATACTCCTGTAGAACCTAATATTCCTGAAGTCCTACTTCAACCTAGTGTTGATGTTGGTAAATCAAAAGACTCGTCTCCTAAGCCTACTTTGACTGAGGAGACAGCAGAATCTAAAAGAGTTTCTTCTCAACCTACCAAGGAAGAGAAATTGAAAGGTGTCGTTCTAGATTCGTCCACTTCTTATGGTCAGAAAGACAGTATTACTCACTTTACACTTCGTAAGAGTAGTAAGGTCTACACTGAGTTAGAATTTCCGTTATCATCTATTGACCCTAGGAGGATTGATAAAGTCTGGGATGTTGATATTAAGGATATGAAGCGATTAAGTCAGTTGCGTCAAACTCCTTTACCTAAGCAGTCTAGGGATAGTCAATCTGAAGATGAATTAGTTGTTAATGTCGAAGCAACTAAGGCTTTGAAGCATATCTTAATGCCTGCTCGAAAGAAGTCCCCAAGTAAGTCTAGGATATCACCGACCAAACGAGACCATAAGGATCCTAGTAAAACAAGTAAATCAGTAGACAATAGTGAATCTGTAAGTACCAATAATAAGGTAGATACAAAGAAAAAAACTAAGGTCCTCTCTTGTTTTGCTTGTCATGAAAAAGGTCATGTTTATAGTGTATGTCCTAATCGACCTCGGAGATCGGGTTCTCCTTCAAAGGTTTCCACCTCGGAAGGAAAAAGGGGGTTGGGTAATGATAAACAGGTTCATGAAACTAAAGTTCAATCTTCTTCAAAACCGTTTACTATACCTCAACGACGTGAATCTCCACCAAAAGGTTCTTCCCTTATGGGACAAAGATTCACTACCCCCAGTGGGAGTTCGAGTCGGTCACAAACACCTTCAAGTCGTAATTCATTTTATGACCGAATTCATTCAAGTTTTAGACCCTCTTTTGGCCTTCATTCCCCAAGACCTTCTCCAACGAGCGGTCAGACGTCTTCTCCAGTGAGAAGACAAGTTGAGAATCAAGTCACACCCACGGCTTCTAGCAATGGATATTGGACTGAACTGATTCTCAAGGATGAGAAGGGATGACCCAAACCTATGAAGGTTTGGGTCCCCAATGATAACTAATATTTCTCATTTTATGTGCAGGGAGTTCCTAGGAAACCTATTCATTTGTGGTACCTTGACAGTGGATGCTCCAGGCACATGACAGGGGACAAGAAGCTCTTGTCCAATTATATTGGTATAAATGGGTCGTATGTTAGTTTTGTTGGTTCCAAGGGCGGCAACATCACCGGTCAAGGAGATGTCGTCAATGGACAACTAACTCTAGAAAGAGTTAACTATGTGGAACAACTTACTCACAATCTAATGAGTGTCTCCCAAATCTGTGATAAGGGCAACAATGTTCATTTCACAGACAAGGAGGCATACATCTTGAAGCCGGGTTTTGTTATTCCAGAAGAATGGATTATGCTCAAAGCTCCTAGGAAGAGAGACATCTATGGTTTACTTTTAGGTATTGATAATCCAAAGGAGCCCCTTTGTTTGTTGAGCAAGGCAAATGAGTCTGAATCTCTCCTATGGCATCGTAGAATGGGACATATCAACTTTCGGAAGATGAATGAACTTATCAGTCTTGGGTTAGTTGATGGTGTGCCTGTTAAGAAGTTTGGGATGGAAGATAAGTGTGTACCGTGTTTGAAAGGAAAGCAACATAAGAATCCGCATAAATCCAAAGTACTCAACTCTATTTCCAAACCATTCGAATTACTTCATATGGATCTCTTTGGTCCTGTGAACAAAAGAAGCATTGGAGGGATGTCTTACTGTTTGGTGATCACTGATGATTACTCGAGGTACTCATGGGTATTTTTTCTGAAGACCAAGGATGAGACTGCCGAACGATTTATGGATTTTGTCAAGCAAGTTGAAAATGTCCATGGAGTCAAAGTTAAGAGAATCAGGAGTGACAATGGTACTGAGTTCAAGAATAATACTATTATTGTATTTTGCTTGACCAAAGGAATTCAACATCAGTACAGTGCACCATATGAGCCACAACAGAATGGAGTGGCTGAACGGAAAAACAGGACTTTAATTGAGACAGCCAGGACGATACTTGCTGATTCAGGGCTTCCTATTACTTTCTGGGGAGAGGCAGTGAATACAGCTTGTCACATTCTGAATCGGGTTTTGACAGTTAAACGGTTTAAGAAGACTAGTTATGAACTGTTGCACAACAAAAAGCCCAATTTACAGAATGTTGAGCCTTTCGGTGTTCCGTGCACTTTTCTTAAAACTCTTCCTCAAGGGAAATTTGAATCTAAATCTGAGGAGGGTTTCTTTTGGGTTATGTTCCAAGTACACCGATTAGGCGTGTGTACAATCAGAAGACTGGCAAAGTAGATCTTGGTACAAATGTCGTAATTGTCAGTCATAAACCTGCTGTACACCTTGGTCCTGCTAATATTTTGATTATGATGGTGTCTTCACTTCTTTTCGTGGTCCTGTTTCTTTTGCAGGTGTTCCAACAGTGGAGGATGTGTTACTCTTCATGATCCTCTGGATGGTGGACCGTTTCTGGTTCTTCTTCTGTTTCCTCACCAATAGTTGAGCCTACTTCTGAATCTGGAGAATCTAGTGGGACAAAAGTAGCAGATTCAACCTTAGAGCCTGCTCCTATAGTTCCTACTGATCCTTTGCATGTACCTCTACCTGATTCTCCTTTCTATGATACTGATGACACGGAAGGTGAAACTCAGGAGGAGCCTAAAACTCCAGAGCAACATGTGCAGACGAATTTGGGAGATGATCTTTCTGTCGATAAGGTTCCTCAAACCAGAGTCAACAAGGATCATCCAGTCAAGCAAATCATTGGTGATGCTTCTGCCTCTGTTCGCACGAGGAATCAATCTAAGAAACCGTCGTATATGTTTGCTGAAGTTAAGGATACTGGGGCAATTACTTGGTACTTGTATTACTGCTTTATCTCTCAGGTTGAGCCTAAGAATGTTGGAATGGCTCTTAAGGAACCGTCATGGGTTGAGGCGATGCAAGAAGAATTGGCTCAGTTTCGAAAGCTTGAGGTATGGAAGTTAGTTGACTTACCTCCGGGTGAATCTCCTTTAACAACGCGTTGGGTTTTTCGTTGTAAACGAGATGACAGAGGTGTAGTCACTCGAAATAAGGCTCGATTGGTGGTTAGAGGATTTGAGCAACAAGAAGGTTTTGATTACGATGAGACATTTGCACCTGTAGCTAGACTTGAAGCTATTCGATTATTTCTGGCATATGCTAGTTATAAAGGTATTAAGGTGTATCAGCTTGATGTAAAGAGTGCCTTCTTGTATGGAGACATTAAAGAAGAAGTGTATGTAGAACAACCTGCCGGGTTTGAGGATCCAGACTTTCCTAATAAAGTATATCGTCTCGATAAGGCTTTATATGGTTTACATCAGGCTCCTCGATCGTGGTATGAAAAATTGTCCACACATTTGAAGGAAAGTGGTTTCACCAGAGGTTCTATAGACAGCACGTTGTTTATTAAATGGAAAGGGAAGGACTACTTGCTTGTACAGGTTTATGTCGATGACATCATTTTTGGTTCATCTGATGACAAAATGTGCAAGGAATTTAAACAGAGCATGAAGGCTAAGTTTGAGATGAGTGCTATGGGGGAATTAACCTTCTTCTTGGACTACAGGTGGATCAACTGAAGGATGGCTTCTTTATACATCAGACCAAGTATGTCAAAGATCTGCTTACTCGGTTTCGCATGTCTGATGCTAAGGATGCTGTTACTCCCATTAAGACTAATCATGGGTTGTGTCCTGATAAGCCTAATGATCCATCCGTCGATGCCACTCAATATCGAGCTATCATTGGATCCTTGATGTATCTGACAGCCTCACGTCCAGATATTACCTTTGCTGTTTCTATGTGTGCTAGATATCAGGCTAATCCGAAAGAGTCTCACTTGAAAGCTGCAAAAAGAATCCTTCGTTATGTGAAAGCCAAGCCTCGTCTAGGTCTTTGGTATCCCATGTATGGTTCTTTTGACTTCGTAGCTTATACTGATTCGGATTGACAACTCGGATAGGAAATCAACGTCAGGTGGATGTCAGCTTTTAGGGGGGAGAATTGTATCGTGGCAGTGCAAAAAGCAGACATCTGTTGCACAGTCATCCTGTGAAGCAGAGTACATTGCTGCTGGATATTGCTGTTCTCAGGTGCTTTGGATACAGCAACAACTGCGCGATTATGGTATGAATATCTCCAATACTCCCATTTGTATTGATAATAAATCTGCCATAGATATTACCAAGAATCCGAAAAACTTTAAAGTCACCAAGCACATAGATATAAAGTATCATTTCATACGTGACTGTTTTGAGAAAAAGCTTATTCATTTAGAAAGGTTATTACTGATGATAATCTTGCTGATCTATACACTAAAGCTTTTGATGGACCTCGTCTTGAGTTGTTATTTCAACTCAATGGTATGAAGAATGCCGAGTAGTTTCTCTCAAAGAACTTAAAGTTATTTTTTTTGTGTCTTTGTAGTGTAAGTCGTACATAGATAGAGTCATAAAAAATACAAAAAGAGTTGTCTTAGTATAAGTTTGTATATATCTAGTGTCAGAAAAATACAAAAACATTGAAAAATAGAAAATCCAAAAATATGAATAAAGTAAGGTTACTGCGCTAAATGATGAGAAGTGACGATACTTTAGCTTTTAAGCCTGCTTAATCGTAATATAACTGATTAGTTCAGTGATTACAATTTGGGATATATCGGTAGACACAAAGTACCAAGGTTTCCTTCAATCTGAACTTAAATTATATAATGTTCTTGTGGGAAACATATTCAGATATATGGCTGAGATTGCTTGCTTTTCAGTAATGAATTGATTTAGTCCTTAAATTTTGTGAAAGATCTAGCATTACTATAAGATTTGTTCAATGAATAGGCACGAACCTCTACCAATCATGAGCATAAAAGTAAATGTGATATTGTTATGCAAATCAATTAAATGCAAATTAAGGGGCTAATGTGGTCTTTGAGATTCGGACAAGTATGTCCTCGGGTATCTTTGTATACCTAGCCTACCTAAAGCTTCCAACTTGGGATAGGTTGTCGGAAAGTTCGCTACATGGATCTCATAGAAAATCACGGGTTCCTTATAAATCATGAAATGCAGAAGCAAATATGTGAAATCACAAAGTAATTCAATTCAGTTATCCACAAAGTGTCTCATGATTGGTTAAGGATGTTCTTGAATATATTGAATACCTTTTATTTTAGTGCTTGTATCGATTACGAAAGTATATCTGAATGTGGGTTACATAAGTTCACAAACTATTCAAGTGGCATATTAGGCTACTCGGGTTACATGGTGACTGTCCTTGGCCAGGGTATGTCGAAAGTGTCATAACTCAAAGGAAACTGGACGTACCGAGTGTTTAAGAGGACAAACATACCGGTAATCGCTGTTGGGTCACGGTTCATAACGTATAATAAGAGAATTATTTCTCACCCGCAGGCTTTTGTAACATGCTAACCTGATCTAATCAGCAGTAATCACACTTAATGTGAATAATGTATAAAGTCTGGTTAATTAGAACTTAGATTAGTTTATTATTCTGCAATTTTTATTCTGTGTTATTTTTCTTTTTAATTGAGTCAAAATAGTATTTTTATAAGTTCTTATTGCACGAGAGATCCTATTCAAATTCTGAGTATATGTTTTGCTGAATTCCTTCATGTGAATTTTTAATGAGGTTGTGTAGATTGTTTACAAAGAAGATTTTCTAATATGGACATTAATTTGTTTAAAGTTTAGAAAATGATCTTTTCAAGTGTAATGTGAAATGTCAAAGTCATTTGAAATCTCATGATTTTCACTTGTCACCAATTATTAATCGGTTTGTTTAATTTGTGTGGTGACATTTTAGGGTTTGACAAGAAATGACCTCCCTTGATCTTTTGTTAGATTTTTAGTTATTTCATATTTGTTAACCCTGATTGAGTGTGATTGTAACTTGAATTTTCTGCATTATACTGTTTGTTCTCAATGCGTTGATGAGTTCTGTGGTAAGTGTGCAGTGTTCAGGTTAAGAAGATAACGTTGGAATGCTGATTTCTGTTACTACATTGTTATTTACACGGATGATATCATGATGATAAGATCCTTGGTGTGTAGTGATAATATTTGTGATGCAGATTGAGCATGTGAAGGCTGAATACATGAACTGGTTTTTGTTTTGGAATAGTTATTTATTTATGATTCATGTATTTAATGAAAATAATCAACTTTGACATTAGTTTCTTTGAATTTCATGTTGTGATTTATGACCTTTTGGATATTTTCCTAAGTTCTTCAGTGAATTTGTGTTGGATTGTTCATTGTTAGTTTTGTAGACGGCATCTAGTATGGGACTTAAGTGTTTCAAGATGGTTTGTTGTCATGCTATCTATGATCCAAGGAAGTTCTCGGTGTCATAATCAAATTGGTAATGAGGTTCATATTTAAATTGATTATTTTCAGGTTTTTATGGGTAGCGTTTAAACCATGGGTTTTCATTCAAGATTATAATGTTCGGTTATCTACTTACATTATGATTATGAATTGGGTGCTAAGCACGTTTTTAGTACAAGGCATGAACAGGTTGCTTTCTAACGAGTTTTTGCTATGTACAGATTGTGATAAGGGTTGTGTTTTGGAAGATTGCTTGGATGAAAATCTGAAAATTTTTAGAAACTTGCTGAAATCTAGAATATTTTCTGATTTGTTCTTACGAAGATAACTGCTATCTTCGTTCGAAACAATTTTGTTCAAACTAAGAATATCTTCGTTTGGCTAACTTCGTTTGTGAAGTTAGCCCGACCCATTGTTGGCCCATTGTTATTTCACTATATAAAGGGTTTTTCTTCGTTGTTACTTCATCAAACGAAATTACTTTTATTTTCAAGCAAACCCTAAAACCCAAACTTTTTTCTTTTCTCTCATTTTAATTCGTTTTCTTGATTCGTTGTGCCAACTGTGATCTAAGTAAGTGTTTGGATGTTCTTTTCATCACGAAAACGATTTAGGTTTCCATGTATCTTCGATTGATT